>NC_086345.1:22922656-23243004 GCF_032445375.1 Bacillus rossius redtenbacheri
AGAGTTAAGACACATTTCCACAAATTTAAATACTTTGGCTGTCGGTCAAATGACTTTTCTGTTAATTGACTGTCGACAGAATAACTGTCTGTTAAATAGAATGTGGCCAAACCATTGTCGGTTAAATGACGTTGGTAAAACCACTATCGGTTTATTGATTGCAGGACAAATGACTATCGGTTAAGTGACTTTTTAACCAAATGACTTTATTCTACTGCCGCAACCCCTTTTAAAAACAATCCTTTCGAATGGTCGAAGGAATGGTTTGTGGCAGCTTGCTTGCAACAGGACTGTTTCGTCAGAGAACCCCGTGCGTGGATAATAACCCAAACCTGCGGCAGTCAATTAAAACTCCGCTACATTCGCCATGTTTGTTTGTACTTTGACCCGAAACGCCTTTTGAAATCGGACCGAAACATGTGTTTACCAGGATGGAAACACAGACTTGGCGGAAACGTTTGTATAGTCTTGCGTATTTTTATACAGCTTGCTCTAAAGTTTCCATGCTATTTTTTTTTGACGTGACAACGTCTAATAAATCGATGAACGCCGGCTGCACGCAAGAAAAAGTTTCCCGTTACGCACATTGTTTCGTTACGCTGTGTCCCGTTACGCTCATTGTTCCGTTACGCTGTGTCCCGTTACGTTCATTGTACGCTTGCGCCTCACCGACAGAAATGAAAACTTAAAACTTTGTTTATAAATGTGTAATATGAATAATTTATACGTCAAATGTACGTAAGAAAATTAATCTGATTACTTGTAAAATTTCAAGTATTTATTCTTTTTTTATTTAAAAAAGTAGCATCTGTCTGCGAGTGCAGTAATAGTAGGTTATGTTAGATATTTGATTACAGATTATTTATATGAAAACTTGTTCATAATTATATTTAAACGAAACGTTAATGTGGTTTTCATTGATTATTACAACAAAAATTTCGGCAATAAAGGTTAATAGGTTAATTATTCTTGCATTTTAAAAATCTGATTACTAGTATAATTTCAAGTATTTATTCTTTTTTTTTTAAAATAAAAATGATTCAAATTATATTCATAAAAGTATGCAATCATTTCATCAATGTTTTGTTATGACGTTGTCACGTTAAACAATCGTCCGTAAACCGACTTTACAGACGATATTTTTTATTTTATTTTTTAGTCCACAAAGCAAAGGAAGTAGCTTTGGCTGCATGGTGAAATAAACATTTGTGAACTGGTGTGATTTTAATGAAAGTTCGTGGTCGCCGGCGTGAAAATATAATATATTATTTCCACCCGGTGCGTGCAAACTAGAGCCTGTTACTAAATGTCCGCCTGCAACAAGGTATAGAATGTCTGTGAGATTTGATTCGCGCACTGATGTGCCAAAACATTGGGATAAATATTTCCACCATTAGAACTTGGAATAATCCAAGACGGCATGACCTGATCCCCCTTAACGAATTATCAAACTCCCGGGGACTCAAGTGGGTTGTGTCGTTTCAAATAACGTATAGCTAGAGACTGGAAAAATTCGCGAGTTCAATGACCTCCAGGATAGATTCCACGATCCTCTGCCTACTTGGGCAAACGGCGCCCGTTCATTGGGTACTGAATTATGAGGCGTCTCAAGTGGGTAACTTGTGGTTGGATACCTCTTTGATTGATTGTCTCTAATTGGCCAAGAGTCCTCCATATTAACAGTGAACCAATAGCCGAAGCAGCACAACGGTATAATTATTTGAATATTAGCATATCACGAAATGAACCCGCGAATGTTTCCGGTCTCTTCGTATAGCACGGGCCAATACTAAGTACGAAAGGAACGATGCTAACACGGTTTTTTTCCTTCTTTACGGAAAAACAATATATATTTTCAACTTTCGGTTTTACGATTTGTGGAAAAAAAAAAATCCTAAATCTCTGTTTGCTTTCATATAAGCATTACGTTAATTATATGTCAAGTTTTCTTTAAATAGCTCTAAGTGATATTACTTGCAACTGTGTTTGAATTTTACAATCTAGGGGGGGGGGGGGGGGGCGCCTCTAGTTATAGGTATATATATGAAATATTGAAATTCACATGTCACTTCACAAGCTTCGGAAATACATTTTATTATATATATAAAAAAACTTCGCTTCAATTTTCACAACATTGGTGGTCGGTCTCATTTCTGAAAATAAAAAAAATGAAAAAAAAAATCACGTTAGGTTGGTTTTATGTACGTCATTCGTGCTTGATTACATACCTCTCGCTTGTAATAACAGAAGAAAATACTTTGGTTGATTCTACCTTCCTGAAATTTCTTTATAACGAGAAAATAAATTTTTGTTTTTATTTTGCTTGTCATGAAAAAAATGTAATTAAAAATTAATACAAAGGTTGTCTACAAACGTGTTCGGAGAATTCACAATTGTGAACGTGACTGAATTAAATTTTTGCACTCGCCAGGGAAACCAATTTCCTGGTGGGCCATCCGCAGGAAAAAAAAAAAGAAGAAATTTGGAGTCTATTTTTTTCGGCGAGGAGGAACTTCTCGTAAATATCTCGCGACGGCCAGTGAAACAGCGACCTAAGGAGAAAGCACGGGGGTTGGCTCGGACTGTACTACAGGGAAATGAGAGGGAAAGGTTTTCAACGGCACCTCTCGGAGGTACCAGGTAGCTTTTCCACCTACCCTCGTCACCAAGGGTAGTATTTTTTTTTTTTTTGGCACTACACTCGTCCCGCTGAAAATTTCATCTCTCCCGCGCAACAGCCGAGTGCTCGCGTGAATCAGGTCTTTTTTTCTGCTCGCGGGAGACGGTGCTGCGCTCTATCGCCGGCCAGAGGCGGTGAGGGACTACGTATGCATCTTAAGGGGCAGACACCCCCCCCCCCCGGGTATACGCACGGTGCGAAGTGCCTCAGAAGGAAAACCCACTCGATTTCGAAAACTGCTCAAGACATCACGAGTGGTGTCCCGTTTACGAAAAAGCATTCAGGTCCACGCCGAGTAGTCCTGTTTCCTAATTCCCTTTTTTTGACGTGACGTCTAATAAATCGATGAACGCCATAACAAAACATTGATGAAATGATTGCATACTTTTATGAATTAAATTGAATCTTTTTTATTGAATTATCACTATTTTGTACGGATACAAAGAAGGAGTGAAATGAAATCTACAATTTAATTGATAAATTTACTTTTATTTGCACTCAATTAATTCAAATATATTTATTACTTTAACGAAGAGATTATTTAAACTATAACTTTTATTCATGTTTGCTATTTATCTTCTTCCAATCTGTGTTATTCTGTTAAGGATAGAACGATGATAGGAAAAGTAGGAAACGAATGGGAGTGTATCAAGTTTAAGGTGCCTCGAAAAAGTAAAATCGATGGTTGTTCCAATCGAGTGGAAGAGAGATAGATGCGGCGCAAGCGTACAATGAGCGTAACGGGACACAGCGTAACGGGACAATGTGCGTAATGGGACACTTTTTCGTGCGTGCAGCCGGCGTTCATCGATTTATTAGACGTTGTCACGTCAAAAAATTGGCGAATTCACATTTGCTTGTGGAGCTACGTTCACAAGATAAGAAGCTAAGGCACCACAAGGGGGGGGGGGGGGGAATTAATTCCCTTTTCGGTACATTCCACCGACGCAGGTAGATTTCGAAAAACATATTTCTTCTGGAACGCCTTCTGGAACATTTTGGAAACCTAATGTACATATTATCTATACGTTCACCAATTTTCCAAAATGTGTTATATCCAAAAACAATTCTGATGTTTTATGTAGCGAAAATGTTTCGAAAGGTAGCAGGGGCATTAGACCAAAATTTAGGAGAAACTACTTTGTCTAGTGCCTGTTGCCAGAGATAAGACATATACCCAGCGAGATAAATTTTCTGGCATTCGGTCTAATGCCTTTCGGTCTAGTGATTTTCGGCCTACTGTTGCGTCCACAAATATTTTTAATTCACAGAATCGTTTAAAAAACATTTATATTGAAAAAAATTTTGGTATTACTTTTACGAGCTGTAATAAATTGATATGGGATGAGGAATTCGTCATGATAAGGGAGTTAAAGAGATTTTTCTTGTTTTTCAAAAAAACCTTTCCCATTTCTACCCCTTTGATGGATTTTTCCCAATAACAAAATCGACCGACATTTTCAACTACTTTATTTTATGTATTTGTTTGGAGGTGATTTGCGCGAACTACGGCAGTTATTGTGTCTATAAAAAAAGTGATGCATACTCATATATATAAACTTTTCAGTTGACGATGGTTTTGGGGTCTAAGGACCATGAAATAAAAAACTATGTTAAAATTTTCCGAAAGTCGAACAGTGGTAACGACTGCAATAGTTAATCTTTCTTCGAAATCTTACGTTAATCACAGTAACATTTTTAAAACAGCTTTATTTCCCGAGACAAAATAATTTGTTACTAAAAAAAAACAAAAATCGTTCGAACATGAGCGACTGTTAAGATTATGTTACCGGAACATTGTTATTCGACGTGTACATTTTTCAGTAAAAACAACCTTTATTTGACATTATACTAATACAACCATTTAAATGAAAAAGTTCGCTGCCTAGCTTTAAATAAAATCTTTTTATTAATGTACACAATTTATCTATCAATATTTTTATTAACAATAATCTTATCAGAAGTCTTAAATATTACCTCTGGTTAAATGTTAGGTTATTTAATTTGAATAGTAAATATGATTTTTTTGTAAAGAAATTGGTTTAGAGTGAGTTAAAAAATTTAAGGGTCAATGGTCAAAGGTGTACGTGAAAATCTTGTGAATATGAGATTTGCCTAGTGTAGGAAGATCATTTGTGATGCATTTTCATGTGGAGCTTCAGAGAAAACGTTTATAAAATGGCTTCTTGACAATAATAAATCAAGGTTCTAAGCGTACATTGGAAAGTCATGTGTAATATTCAGTTTTTTTTTTCCCCGAGGACAGGAAATATTTTATAAACAAAACTCAACCTCACAAGCGAAAGCGGGAAAAAGTTTGTTTCATTGAGTTTTTCCTCTCTTACATCCGTCCGAGATATTTTCTTAGGCTTCAGGAAAGAGACGTTTTGAGTCGAAGCCCCCTATGTGCAGTGGTGGCAGATATACGTATAATGCTGTCTCAATATCCCCAGGGAGGAAAGTCTTTTATTTTTTTCCTTTAGTATTTTTATCTTTCTGTTTTAGTGATCAGCCACATATTTCTCTTCTGGCTGAGTTCGTCCGTAAAACAGAATCTCTCATCGAAAAAAGTGATGACAGCCATGGATCAACTAACCATGCGTTATATATTGTAGGAAGGCGAAACTGAGATAAAATAGAAATTTTTATTCTCACAACAGGTTTTGAGCTGAAAAAAATATTGTATGGTTATAAAATTGTAAAATTCATGCTAAAGTAAAAAAAACCTAGGGAAAATAATGTTTCACTCTTGGTTAATTGGTAAAATGAAACAAAGACGTAATTGTGTTTCTCTATTTAACGAAAGAAACAACATTTAAAGGCCTTATTTCAGTTTTTTTCTTCATATTTTTACAAATATAGATAATATTCTCTTCCAGAAAGTAAATTGTTCACAATAATCATAACCCACTCTCACTTTTCATTTAATTAAATGTCACAATATTAAGTAGGCTTTGTTTATATCACGCCAAAGACAAACTGAAAGAAAAGAGTTTTCTTTACAATGTGCGAACTCTTTTCTTTCAGTTTGTCTTTGGCGCGATATAAACAAAGCCTACTAAATATTGTGAAATTATATAAATTGACAAAAATCTTATTTTGCAAATTGAATAATGGAATAATCTTATCAAATAAGTGTATTGTCATCGGTCCTCGATAAATCTACAAAGTTTGAATGAAATCTGGCCGTTTAAAGTGGGTCAAAAGCGCACCCAAAGGAGTCGGTTACAAACATACAAACAAACAAACATACAGGTGAAGCTAATATAAAGCGTGTAAAAACAAATAAAGCATTACATATGTTAAAAATATACAGTAATAGATACACAAAATGTATGTGGAGGCATATTCTGAACTGATGTTAGTGCAATTCTGCACCTACACTTTTTGGTATATTTTCACTCTTGTACTCAATTAAAATACTACCAATATTGTAAAATACAACTGAAATTATTTGGTTAATATGACGCAGAGTTTGGTGTTTTTTTACATATGGTATGCATGTATAACTTCACATTTACAGCCTAATGTGTAGTTTAAATTTAAGATATGTAATTTTTGGTTTCATCATATTTTTTGGCCTTTTAACCATGGGTTCAAACAACACAAACCCTCATTTATGTAATATGATTTATTTGTTAACTATTTGCCAAGTAATCGTTTTAATACAACAAAGAAAAAAAATTGTAAATATGTCAAACTCATTGCTATTGTTATCTTTGCAAATATAATACAACCTTTATAACAATACTAATAATTAAAAATATTTGTTGTTGCTTTATACAAAGGTAAATTTTTAAACGATGCATTTTTCATTATGCTTATTACTGTGCGCATTTAATGAGAATGGTTCACTTATAACTTTAAAATTACTTAAAAAGACCCTAAATCCAGAATTACTGCGATTTTTTTGTAGCGATGCAATTGATTTTGTGTAAATGTACAAATTTACAAATATCTTTAATTTTACATGATTATTTCAGATACATTTACAACATTTTTGACTTGATAACGTCTTATAAATCTATGAACGCCAGCTTCACGCACAAAAAGCATGACTCATTGTCACGTTCCGCCTGAGCCGAGCGTGCAAGAACCGGCCAACCACCGTGCGAGAAAATCTTCTACAATATCAAACAGGTAAAGGCGGGCTTTTTAACTAATTGTTCGTGATTATATTTAAACAAGTTATTTAAATTAAATTGGCAAAAACCGTAAATAATATCTGAAAATTAAAAAGAATGCAATTTTTCATCTACGTTTTCTTATGACGTTATCACGTAAAAATATCGTCCGTGAACCGACATTACAGACAACCCCTTTTTTTACAGTGTATGCGTGGGGAAGCACCATTTGTAACGTTCGGTGAGAAAGTGCTGAGTTGAGAGAGAGTTGGAAGAGGGAGATAGGAAGTTTCCCTTTCAGCTTCGGCGAAACGTTGTCTGCTACAGCTGAACGCTTATTCTCAATGGACCTGCGACAAGTGGAAGCTTCAAGATATGAGATTTTGGCGAAGAGAACATAGGAAGTTATACAACTGCTGTGGCAAAATCGCGAAGGCGAAGACAGTTATTGCATTAGCTTTTCTGTTTCAATCTTAGAAAAAAAAAATTTTGTGCAAATGTGCAAATTTATTAATATCTGTAATTTTTCATGATTATTTAAAATGCATATACAACCTTTTTTACAGCGTAAACGTGGGTAAGGACCATTTGTAACTTTCAGTGAGAATGTGCTGAGTTATACAACTGCTTTGGCAAAATCGCGTATGCGCAGACCAGTTACTGCATTAGCTTTCCTGTTTCAATCCTAGAAAAATAATAATTTTTTGGGGCACAAAAAAAAATTTTGTCAGTAGACTCCGCTTACAAAAAAAATAATGATTACGATTATTTTCATCTCTAGTTGATGTTTTTTTTTCGGCGGCTACAAAATGTTTTATCATCATCACAAATTTAGGTATAGACAAAAATTGTGGTGGCTGACAAAAATATTGTTGTTATTATTATTTATAGCAATTCCAACTTTAAAAAAAAAATATTTTATGCAAGTAAAAATTGTTTATAGAATTTAAAGTTGCAAATTGGGTTGAGCTCTATGGTGGGAAATAGGGAGGGTGTTGTATCAGATAAACAGGATAATTCGTAGAATCTTCTTGTTTCACAGGCTGGTCATGAGACTTTGACTGTTTGGATGATAGCAGAGCGATTAAACGATTGCTAGGTAGTTGGAGGCTAGTTAAGAGTATAACTAGAGACCTGAAAAATTCGCGGGTTCATTACGTGCTATGCTAAAATTCAAATAATTATACCTTAGTGCTGCTTCTGCCATTGGTCCACTGTTAATCTGGAGGACTGAGGGCCAATTAGAGACCCTTACTCATAGAAGTGTCGAATCACAGGCCACCCAGTCGTGACGACTCACAAGTCAGCAGCCAATGAACAGATGGCATTTTCCCGAGTGTATAAAGGATATTGGAGTCCATCCTAAAGGTCATTGAACCCGCGAATTTGTCCGGTCTTTAAGTATAACATATTTCAGTAAAGAGCTAAGATCTCACCTAAAGATACCCGAGAAGGATATCTTTACTAATTTGAGCATTCCAGCTTTAATCGTGTAATAAAACAGCGCATTTGTATGAGTTTTCATCAAAAAAAGCAAACATTTAGTTAAAATTATGTTTAAATCCTAACACATTACAGCTAGCTTAAAGCCGTTAAAATAAATACGCTTACAACAACTTTGTAAGAAGCACGGTTTAATAACAGACGTGCATTTATCTTTCTTTAATGCATATTTTTTTTTTTCTGGAAACTTTTCTTGCAGAAAACGCGGTAATATTATTCTTGTAATGTGAAGTGTGTGTTTGAGAGCGGGAGAGAGAAGGAGAATGCAAAGTAGGTTTTAAGGACGACAGGGTTGTAATGCAAGAATTCGTCGGTTTTGTTTTTATTTTCTATCACAGAACCTTAGCAACGCATTCAAAGTGATATTCATATCTCTCCGAAATATCATTTTTAAACAATTTCTGGGGAAACATTTTTTTTTTCTTTTCCTCTCCAATAAGAGAGAGGCGCGGATGAATTTGATAAAAACTAGGAGGAAGGGAGAAAGAAAATCTACCCGAGAGATGTTTCTCTTAAAGGGTTTTTATCATATATTATTTTGCTTCCATAATATCGGTTGTTTTGCTCATTATTTAAAATAACTTAATAATATAACTATAATTAATTGTTTATTAAGTGTTTAACAATTTTAATACGTATTTATTTAGAAAGTTAAAGACCAATTTTTATGACAACTCTAACATGTTGCATACATATTTTTGAATCAATTGTTTCGTGTATAGCCGTTGACCTGTAATAACATAATTTTTTTTATATATTATAACAAATTTAACATACTGGTTTCTCCAAAATCCTACAAATCCTGAATTTTTCAGGGTTTTTGTAAAAAAAGAAATTTTTATTGATTCATTAAAGACGTACAAAAAAAATATAAATGGCACTTGTGAAAGGCTACACACAATTACATTTTCTTAGTTCATGCTAGGTTTGACATCAAAATTGACCATTAAATTCTAAAAAAAAATTAAATAAATACTAATTTATAAAAAAATTAGTTGTCTGTAAAGTCGGTTTACGGACGATAGTTTAACATGACAACGTCATAACAAAACATTGATGAAATGATTGCATACTTTTATGAATAAAATTGAATCATTTTTATTGAATTATCACTATTTTGTATGGATACAAAGAAGGAGTGAAATTGAATCTACAATCTAATTAATAAATTTACTTTTTATTTGCACTCATTAATTCAAATATGTTTATTACTTTAACGAACAGATTATTTTAACTATAACTTTTATACATGTTTGCTATTTAACTTCTTCCAATCTGTGTTATTCTGTTAAGGATAGGACGATGATAGGAAAAGTAGGAAACGAATGGGAGTGTTTCAAGTTTAATGTGCCTCGAAAAAGTCAAATCGATGGTTGTTCCAATCGAGTGGAAGAGAGATAGATGCGGCGCAAGCGTACAATGAGCGTAACGGAACAAAGAGTAACGGGACAATGAGCATAATGAGACAATGAGTCATCGTTTTTCGTGCGTGCAGCCGGCGTTCATCGATGTATTAGACGTTGTCACGTCAAAAGATTAACTTTTAACGTTGATTATGTTGTGAATTAATTTAAAATAATGAGTTCAAAAAAAATTATTGAAGAAAATAATTTTGGGTGCTACCCCGTTAAGAGGGCTTGCACGAGATGAAAGGAAAAGACGCGACGTTTTTCTTTGAAAAACGATTCCAGTTGACGAGACATTGCACGAAAGTGCGGAAGGGTGTTTTTATCTTCGTGGGAATTTAAAAAAATAAATAAATCCGTCTCCTTTAATTTCCCAGCTTTCCTTCTTCCTTCTTTGGCTCAAAACCACCTTGCGTCCCACCTCTGTTTACTTACGCCGCTCAAGGATTTTTACCGGCTTTCCGTCTGCCCGGTAAAAGCCACTCAAGTCACTGTTTTCCGTTTGTTTAGCGGGAAACGATATATATCAGGGCACGTCAAATTAAATTAAAATTGTGCTCTAATTTTTTGTTTTTAGTCACAAAACTTATTCCAACGTCCGTCACGGAATTTCGTCTTCGCTGTGGCCAAGGTTAACACGTTATCGGAATTTTTTAGAAAATCTATATTTACATAAATATTTCGTGTATACTGTATATTTTTGACGTGACAACGTCTAATAAATCAATGAACGCCGGCTGCACGCACGAAAAAGGATGACTCATTGACCCGTTACGCACATTGTCCCGTTACGCTCATTGTACGCTTGCGCCGCATCTATCTCTCTTCCACTCGACTGTTTATAAAGTGAAGTGAAAAAATGTGGTTTTCATTGCTTATTACAACAACAATTTCGGCAATAAAGGTTAATTATTCTTGATTACTAGTATAAATTCAAGTATTTATCCTTTTATTATTAAAATAAAATTATTAAAATTTATTCATAAAAGTATGCAATCATTTCATCAATGTTTTGTTATGACGTGTTCACGTTAAACTATCGTCCGTAAACCGACTTTACAGTCAACCAATTTTTTTTTGTAAATGGAACAGAAATATTTATGTAGAATTACTGATATTTGTAAATATGTAAATTTACATGGAAATGTCTGTATCACTACAAAATAGTGTTCGTAGAAATGCTAGGTTCAGATTTTTACCCGGGCATCTATGCTTTCTGATGTCCCGATACCGCAAATAGTTAAAGTTATTTGTGTACCGTTTCCTGAATAGGTTTTCAGTAAATAAATCAACATAAAGTCTAGTTGTTGAATATTCGATTTTTTTTTCTATTGTTTAAATATATTATGCTTGAATTAAACAACAATAAATATATCAAATTATGTGCCCATTTACTTAATTAATAATTAGTATGATCTCTAAAAACACATATTTATCCATGTGTTGCACAAAGTTAGAATATCTTTCTTGTAGTATCACAAACAATTACCAAGTAACTGGTTTCCAAAATGATCATTTGTAAAAAGCACAGAAAATATATTTCTGTACAAATCATAAACTGCAAAAAAAAAAAAGGTTTTTGCCTGAAACATTCATAGCAATGTTATTTGCTGTTTTTTACTTTTTTGGACAAAACCTGTTCTTTACGCTTTGGTTATTACAAAAAAAACCTATTTCAGAACCTGTTACCACTAACACTTTAAAAAATTTACCACGTGATTGTATATACCAAGATGGCTACCTAAAGTTTAGTTTACGATATTTTAAGGGCTCCGCTGGGCATACATACAGTTCGCATAGCTTCAGTATCAAAACCACCCGATTTAAAAACTTCTCTAGCTTGCATGAATGATGTCTGTTTTAGAAAAGCAATTAAGAATACGCTGAGTAGTTTTGCCTCCGTATTTAGTTTTTAAACTGTGATTTAGAAGACCGTATATTGTCAGAATAATATTCAGGCATGAAAAATCCGGTGCCGATTCTATAAAACAATCAAGGAACTTGCAATACACCTTTATCTTAATTTCTACGCCATATAAACGCCATATAAAGTTATGACTACTAAAACTATTTGACCTGTCAACTGTTTTGTGGCGTCATAAATATAATTTTTTTAGTGTCCCCAATATATTTTATTACTGATAAAACACGGCGTTAGTGTTGTATTGTGGGAATATTCCGTTTTTACGAATATGGTGAAACTCATTCCATAATCAATCTTATAAGTTCCAAAAATAAATTAAATTAATATCATCTTCCACCCAGAAGGAATATTGCCATTACATTTTTTTTCATTTCACTGGTAAATCAGGGGAAAGTAAATATATTTATCTCGTTCCCTTCGACTCAAAATAATTAAAAAAGTTGTGATTTCATTTGCTGAATTTTATTGAAGTAACTTGGCTTCTGGGTTGTAGCCGCGTACAACTGAGTAGGTAACTGCTCCCTGATGATGGCGACGGCAATGTCGATCGAAACGTCGGTGAAATTATTCGCCCAAGGACGCGGCTACAACCGAGAAGCCAATGCTACTTGAGACAACGGCCGTGAAACGCCTGCGAACATTATGAATTTTTATTGAGTTTTCTATTTAAACTTTTTTTTTTTTCAATCATCTTTTAGGTTTTCATGTTCTATATCATTATGTTGTCCTTTTATTCTGAAAGGTGGTTTATGATATTTAAAGCAATAAAAAAAAGAAGAAGGAAAAGGAAAGGATGATGGTTGTATACTGACGGTAATAGAGCCTTATTTATTTTCATCGATCCTCCCTCAACAATAGACTCTTTGCGTTTTGCTGACTCAAAAATTTCAAACGCGCTTGAAACCAACACGCGTCTTTCTCCCTGCGACGGCGCCAGTAAAAAAAAAAAAGTAAAAAGAAAAAAGAAAAAGAAAGTAAGGGTTGGATGGTCTGTTTTCTCCGGCTCGCATAGAAATCGGATGGAATTTATTGCCACGCTTGTTCGATGCTTTTGATCCGTCCAACCCCTTTCCGCTACCCCACATCCACAACCCTTATTTTTATTGCGCTTTCCCCTCTTTTTTTTCCCCCCGTTTTTATATCTGCGATGATCTTGAACCGGATAGGCATGGAAAGTTTATTCAGAGCACAAGATATTTTTTTTTTACTGCCTCATCATTTCCAGCTCTCCAAAAAAAAAAAAGACACGTATGATGAAGTCGTTATTAAAATAAAATAAAATAAAATAAAATGGGAACCTCGCTCTGAGCAGAAGAGTTTTGCCATTGAGGGACAGTTACGCGAAAGTTTAGGATTAGCTAGTAAAAGTTTTTTTTTTTTTTTAACGTAAACACGACGAGATTGATGCAACGATGGTCAGGATCATGTTTAGGAGCCTCGTGTGTTGGTAACACTACGAAAGTTTTCGCACTAAAAGCGTCTGAGCAGCAGTTTCGCGTGAGATATGATTCCGCAACAGCGCCATGTCTCAAAGTTTCTTTACATTGGAATTCGTACTCCCGTCGCAAGTGGAACGTACATCGGAACATCTTTTGACGTGACAACGTCCAATAAATCATTGAACGCCGGCTGCACGCACGAAAAAGTGTCCCGTTACGCTCATTGTCCCGTTACGGTTACGGTGTGTCCCGTTACGCTCATTGTACGCTTGCGCCACATCTATCTCTCTCTTCCACTCGATTGGAACAACCATCAATTAGACTTTTTCGAGGCACATTAAACTTGAAACACTCCCGTTCGTTTCCTACTTTTCCTATCATCGTCCCATCCTTAACAGAATAAAACAGATTGGAAGAAGTTAAATAGCAAACATGTATAAAAGTTATAGTTAAAATAATCTCTTCGTTAATGTAATAAACATTTTTGAATAAATGAGCGCAAATAAAAATAAATTTATCAATTAAATTGTAGATTTCATTTCAGTCCTTCTTTGTATCCATACAAAATAGTGATAATTCAATAAAAATGATTCAATTTTATTCATAAAAGTATGCAATTATTCCATCAATGTTTTTTTATGACGTCATGTTAAACTACCGTCCGTAAACAGACTTTACAGACAACCAATTTTTCGGTGATTTTTTAAAATGAAGCTGAATTAAGAAGGGTGGGTATCCAAGGAACCTGAACTACGAGTGGAAAGCACAATAAAGCTGTACTGGACTGTTATATACAGGTTGTTCGAAAATTGCGGGGCATTATTATACTAATTTATTGGGTCCAGGGAATGCAAAATAAGATGTTAAGAGATAAAGTACGTGCGGAAAGGCAACCCTGCAAAGATACAGACGCGAACTTGGTAACGCGCAGATTTGAATTTCGCGCCCAACTGATGGGCACCATCTCATTGGCTTAGAGGCCGGGCAATCACAGCGCCGTGACGTCTCTTGTTCAGGTGGTCCACGCTAAGGCGAGGGAAGCCTTTTCACAGACGAGAGAGCCAAACGCCCAATCGTGCATCATCGGTTTTTTTGTTAATTGTAAATAAATATGGCGGTGTTGATAAAAGGATACTAATGGTCAATTAGGTTAGGCTAGCTACATTATAAATACTTTAAAACATTGTGGACGGTTGATTTGGTCAGGGTAGCTACATTAAAGATACTGTGAAATCATGTAAACTTCGGGGAACTTCGGGTGTGGCTCTCTCGTCTGTGAAAAAAGGGTTTCCCCTAAGGCGAAGTGCGTGGCGCAGACAATCAAATGCAAGGCTGCCAGATGGTATATTTGGATACAAAATGTGTATACATAATATGGGTATCCCATTTATCCTGTTTGTATAGCCCATGTCTGTGTATAATTTGATAACAATGAAAATGGTAATATAATGTCTATAATTATTGTAACAATTATTAATTTTCATTTTCAATCTTAACTCGTGATACACCTAATATTGTCTATGTACGTCTATATATTGTTTGTGTATGTCTCCCTATTTATCGTAAGTCATAGCAATGGAAAATTAATAACTGTATCTACTTGTTGCAAACTATTTTTCAACAGTTTTGATGGTTTTTTATAATGATATCCGATTTTGTATAATTTCAGAGACCAAGCGGTATAATATAGGTTGGCTCCACTGGCAGCCCTGGTCAAATGCAATATGAGCTAGTTGTTTGTCGTACAGCACATTCAAATTCTCGGCTCAGGGAAATTAGCGCAGTGTTGATAGTTTTTGTAAGCGCGGTGCTGCGAACACAGATTTGATGAACTGAAACGACATAGTGCATAGCAACATTTTCTGAAGTGAAAACTTATTTAGCCGCGTTAAGCGATTTTAAGGAGGGGCAAATCTTATGGGTTCGCGTCACCGACATGCTAGTGACGTGTTGCGCCAGAATGGCGTATCGAAGTGGCCTGTGTACATGTATACGCATATATACACTAATACATTGTATATACTCGACTGTATCATGTGTGTGTTGGACTCTTTTTTGGATGGGTAAAATCTTGTGATTTCGCATCACCGACATGCTGTAGTAGCAGTAAGTGAAGTTAATTATACCACGTGAATACATGACCTAGGTCTGACATCTCTGATAAGTTATAGGTAGGTAATTAATTTTTACGTAATTTTGACATACCACTGACATCTGTTGTGACTAAAAAATGATGTAAGGATAAATGATATCATGCTGACATCGTACTGACCTAATACCAAAATCATATTCTTACGTACATTTGACGTAGAAATGATGTCACATTACACATTTAAAAACAAAGTTTTAAGTTTTCACTTCTGTTGGCAGTACTCACGACTGCTATTTTTTTTGTAAATGGAATACAAATATCCATGTACAAACAAAGATATTTGTAAATTTGTACATTAACGTGTTAAAAACTGTATCACTGCAAAATAGTGTTAGCAGTAATACTGATTTGGGTTTCATACCCAGGCATTTATGTTTTGTTTTGTCCCAGTACTTCCAGTAGTAACGACTGTCTGGAAACCGTGCTCTGAATATCTCTCCAGTATCAACTGCGCATATTTATAAGTAAAGGAAGATAAAACAAAATATGGTAAGATTGTTGAATATGCGATTATCGTTTCCATGATCTTAAAAAAAAATTAATATTAAATTATGTACCAAATTTTGTGAGAAGTACTAATTATTATCTTAAAAAACGTGTTTCATATAAAAAAAATAACCATAGTCATGTATTGTACATCTTTTCTGTAGAATTAAAAAAAAATTTCTTTTGTTAAAGTTCAGAATTTATTTTTTCTTTTTTTCCGCGTGGGGAAAGAATATAATGATAGCCAGCAGTGAGGAAATATTTCACCTGTTGCCTGGAGTTATTTTTGAAAACCGTGGGGAAGCCTGGAATAGGATTGCCTGCTCTGTATTCGTTATATGGTTCGGTGTCCCAACGAAAAACATCAACGGGGTGAACTTTTGAGTGAAAAAAAAATTGGTTGTCTGTAAAGTCGGTTTACGGACGATAGTTTAACGTGACAACCTCATAACAAAACATTGATGAAATGATTGCATACTTTTGTGAATAAAATTGAATCATTTTTATTTTAATAATAAAAGAATAAATAAATGAAATAATACTAGTAATCAGATTTTTAAAATGCAAGAATAGTAAATTAACCTTTATTGCCGAAATTGTTTTTGTAATAAGCAATGAAAATTACATTAACTTTTCACTTCACTTTATAACCAGTCGACGAAACAGTTCACGTGTAGATGTAAGTTGTGTGCTGCCGCTGTCTTTCTTCTCCTCGGACGCATAGGCCAATCGAGTGGAAGAGAGATATACGCGGCGCAAGCGTACAATGAGAGTAACGGGACACAGCGTAACGGAACAATGAACGTAACGGGACACAGCGTAACAGAACAATGTGCGTAACGGGACACTTTTCCGTGCGTGCAGCCGGCGTTCATCGATTTATTAGACGTTGTCACGAAAAAAAAAAATGTCGCACACGCCTAAGCGTTAAAACACGTCAATTAAAGTTATGTTCCACAAAACTCACCTTCACTTGCACACAGTGATTGCTGTTTAAAAATCTGCGACAACAAAAAAAAAAAAAGGGGGGGGCCAATCTATCTGCGTGACACAATGATACGTTCGATTCTGTGTAGATCGCTCTAATTGCCTATTCGCATGCATGGAAACATTCACTGGCGGAATGATTACTTCCATGAACCAATCCGTAGTATTATTCCCAGAGACCGGAAAAATTCGCGGGTTCATTTCGTAATATGCTGAAATTCAAACAATTATACCGTTGTGCTGTTCACTGTTAATATGTAGGACTCTTGGCCAATTAGAGACAATCAATCAAAGAGGTATCCAACCACAAGTTACCCACTTGAGACGCCTCATAATTCAGTACCCAATGCCCGGGCCCTTTCACCAAGTAGGCAGAGGATCGTGGAGTCTATCCTGGAGGTCATTGAACTCGTGAATTTTTCCAGTCTCTAATTATGCCCAATCGAAGTCGTAGTGCAATGTGTGCTTTTGAAAACTTAAAGTTTTTAAATGGTTATGATCCGTTAAATTAACTAGTCAGCAACTACCATTTTTAATCGATCTTATTTCCTTTTTTGGGAATATTGATTCAACTTGATAATCATACTTAAAGCTATTTTATTTTTCATTTTAATTAATAAATCTATGAACGAATAAGGCCTACATTATGAGTACCCATACTAATATTATAATTTCCACTAATGAAAAATTGAGATTTATGCTGGAGAAAAATTTATAAATTAAGCTTATTGATAAGTCAAATATCAATAATATAGAAACTAAATCTCAATTTGAAATCGAATCTACTATCATCTACAAATCTAGGTTTTAAGGGTAAAAAAATTATAAAATTATGTACAAAACGTAAATAATATTGTTAATATGATTTTAATATGTTCTTACTTTAAAACATTCGCGATATTAATCGTCAATTTACTTTATTACTTTTTAAATTTTAACAGTCCTGTGTTAAGTATAAAAAGAAACATCTCGCAAGAACGCAAATACAAAAAAAAAATAATGAACTTAAAGGTTATTTAAACGAATAGCAGTTTAGAGAAAATTTCTTATCGCATGTATTTTACTTTTTTGTGAAATTTTCCAAAAAAAAAGCGTAAAATGTTATTAAATATGACTTTTAGAAATATTTATTTTGTGTATGAAGAAATTCAATCAAGAACTTTACAACCGGATATTATTATATAAAACAATTATAATTGTCTTATGATTGTTTTGATGGGGGTGGGGAAATTGCTAACTACTAAAAGGCTAGCGCCTTTCAGGTACAAATGCCTTTGCGTCTGAACGAGAAATCGGAAAAGCTTTCTCGTTGCACAATACTCGTTCGTGTTTATATGTGTTTATGTGTGTGTTTGTGTGTGTGTGTGTGTGTGTGTGAGGGGGGGGGTATAAGGGGGGTAGGTTTATGTTTTTTACGGCCCGGTTCTAAACAAAGGTGACGCTGTTTCCTGTCGCGAAATGACGCATGTGCCACGACCTTTTTCCCACCACACACGCATTTTTTTTTTTTTGTTTTTTACGTCCAGCTTTTACGGAAAGGCTTTCCCGTCTCATAGGTATAGAGGCGGGATGGTTTTTATCTGTTCGCCTTATATACGGAGATGAGCACACCACATTGCACTCCGGGAAAGAGAAAAAAAAAGGCGTTCTTAATCCGGGCCGCGTCGCGCCGTTTGCCACGTATTACGGTTATTCCCTCCCGTTTCCCGTCCATGATGGGATGAGTGAAGGTGGGGTCGGTAGCATGTTCTCCGAACACCCTTTCACCGACAGCCGTGACGTCAGCACAACGGCGACACCTCAGGAAGAGACGACGAAAGGATGCTGGGTTAACGGGGTAGTAACCTGCTCCTTATACGTCGTTTATTTTTGAACATGAATTCAAAAAAATTCATAATATAACCGTTCTTATTCTTTATAATTTTTTTTCTATTAAACAATTACTTATTTAATTTTTTTAATGAACTTGTAGACAATTTTTTATGTTTTTTGACGTGACAACGTCTAATAAATCGATGAACGCCGGCTAAACGAACGAAAAAATGTCCCGTTACGCACATTGTTCCGTTACACTCTATGTTCCGTTACGCTGTGTCCCGTTACGCTCATTGTTCCGTTACGCTGTGTTCCGTTACGCTGTCGGCGAGTGCAGTAATAAAAGGTTATGTTACAATTGACTAAAAAGTTATAGTGATTCATATAATTGATGATATATATTTAATTATACTTTATTCATATGAAAACTTGATCATAATTATATTTAAACTTTATAGCTAAACGCAATTTTTAAAATTAATTACAAGTCATCTACACGTGAACTGTTTCGTCGACTGTTTATAAAGTGAAGTGAAAAGTTAATGTGGTTTTCATTGCTTATTACAACAACAATTTCGGCAATAAAGGTTTATTATTCTTGCATTTTAAAAATATGATTTCTAGTATAATTTCAAGTATTTATTCTTTTATTAAAATAAAAATGATTCAATTTTATTCATAAAAGTATGCAACCTTTCATCAATGTTTTGTTATGACGTTGTCACGTTAAACTATCGTCCGTAAAACAACTTTACAGACAACAAATTTTTTTAAAGTTTTTTTTTTCGAACAATCACTTAAGGAATTTAATCGTTCAGTTTCACAGTTTTGAGTGAACCGTTCGTCTTCGAATATTTTTTTTTATGTGTAACATCTTATCTCTGAATATGCGGCATTTCGTACGTGTAATTTCGAGAATGAAAAGGGAAATGTGTAACCACGGTGCTGCCATCTGTGGAGGACGGCACGAAACAAAGTTCACAAAGACAAAGGGAATATATATATATAGTATTACCTAATCAATTAATTTTAACCAGATGGGGAGTATTTTTAATATCATTCCTTATCGAAAATCATTTCCGATTATTTTTTTCCATAATTTTTACTTTTATCCAGAACCGTTTCATTGTTTAGTTTAAATTTTTCGGTAGTCGATGCAGTGAATTCTGGCGGCTGGTGCGGAAACTACGTGTGATTCGCGTCAATAAACGTAGATTTAAAAAAAAAATTGCGCATATTTATCACTCTCGGCCTCTATGCAACACCGCACTAGAAGCATCGTCACGCCTCGCCGACACAGATACGCCCCTGGTGGTGACGACTCGGTGGAATGTAAAGATGATAACGATGGACTTGAATCAAGCTTCCTGGCATACATACACGAAACCCGTCAGATTATTCGTGATGGCTAGAGACTGGAAACATTCACGAGTTCAATGACCTCCAGGATAGATTCCACGATCCTCTGCCTACTTGGGCAAACAGCCCCTGTTCATTGGGAGCTGAATTATGAGGCGTCTCAAGTGGGTAACTTGTGGTTTGATACCTCTTTGATTGACTGTCTCTAATTGGCACAAGAGTCCTACATATTAACAGTGAACCAATAGTAAAAGCAGCACAACGGTATAATTATTTGAATTTTAGCAAATCACGAAATGAAACCGCGAACTTTTCCGGTCTATATATATATATATATATATATATATATATATATATATATATATATATATATATACATAAATCGATGTGTGTATGTATGTTCCCTATGGACTCCAAAAGGGCTGGACAGATTTTGATTAAATTTTCAGACAATCTTCATATTAGCTCAGCAGGTGATCATGTGAATTTTGGTAGCGATCGGATAAACATAATTATTTTTTTTCGAATTTTGTGTTATATTTTCAATACAAATTAATACAAAAAAATTTTTTTTCGAACAGTCACAATTTAAAGCGATAATAGGGTCACTAGTTTATATATATATATACATATATATATATATATATATATATATATATATATAGTTACCATGTAGCACCTATGCCTTTACCCCGCCCGTGTACTACAAGGCAAACTGGTCAGGCATAGAACTTTAAGGACAATAAAAGGCTGGCACTTTTGCCTGCTCCTATCATTTCCACTTCTCCCATGCAACACCTAACCCCATACCACGCAAGCGTACCATTTTGACTTGGCTAAAGGTCATTGGCGATAAATGTCTGCTACTTCGCCTGCTTCTAGCCTTCCCGCTCCTTCAACGGAACACTTTGTTCCTTAAACTATTTGTATTTTTCTTAATAGGTACGAAGCAAGCTGTAAAGGCAAAGAAACTATTCTCGTCGGGATGTGACGTGGCAAATGTAATAACCATGTCTTGCAGTAGAGTGTGATCGATGTCAGTGTCCTGCAGATACATGGGTCGGCGCGGGCAAGGGACTCGTCAGGTGGAAGAGATGTGCCAGGGGGGTAGTGGTGGGGTCTGGGGGTGAGGTCTAGGGGAGGGATGTAGGTTGGGGATGTTCCGACCCGCCTCCTGGGGCTTCGACGCCGCTCGGTCGATAAGGCCCAGGCGTCGGGGACGTGTCCTGCCCCTGACGTCGCTCCCTGCGGGGCGCCCGGGAGAGAGACGAGCGTCGGTCGTCGCGAGTCCGACTCGGAGAAATTCGGTACGACTCGGAGCAAGTCGAGTCCGTGCTTGGAGCAAGTCGAATCAGTACTCGGAGCAAGTCGAGTCCGTGCTCGGAGCAAGTCGAGTCCGTGCTCGGAGCAAGTCGAGTCCGTGCTCGGAGCAAGTCGAGTCCGTGCTCGGAGTTAGTCGAGTCCGTGCTCGGAGCAAGTCGAGTCCGTGCTCGGAGCAAGTCGAGTCCGTGCTCGGAGCAAGTCGAGTCCGTGCTCGGAGCAAGTCGAGTCCGTGCTCGGAGCAAGTCGAGTCCGTGCTCGGAGCAAGTCGAATCAGTACTCGGAGCAAGTCGAGTCCGTGCTCGGAGCAAGTCGAGTCCGTGCTCGGAGTTAGTCGAGTCCGTGCTCGGAGCAAGTCGAGTCCGTGCTCGGAGCAAGTCGAGTCCGTGCTCGGAGTTAGTCGAGTCCGTGCTCGGAGCAAGTCGAGTCCGTGCTCGGAGCAAGTCGAGTCCGTGCTCGGAGCAAGTCGAGTCCGTGCTCGGAGCAAGTCGAGTCCGTGCTCGGAGCAAGTCGAGTCCGTACTCGGAGCAAGTCGAGTCCGTACTCGGAGCAAGTCGAGTCCGTGCTCGGAGCAAGTCGAGTCCGTGCTCGGAGCAAGTCGAGTCCGTGCTCGGAGCAAGTCGAGTCCGTACTCGGAGCATGTCGAGTCCGTACTCGGAGCATGTCGAGTCCGTACTCGGAGCATGTCGAGTCCGTGCTCGGAGCAAGTCGAGTCCGTACTCGGAGCAAGTCGAGTCCGTACTCAAAGCAAAGCGAGTCCGTACTCGGAGCAAGTCGAGTCAGTACTCGGAGCAAGTCGAGTCCGTGCTCGGAGCAAGTCGAGTCCGTGCTCGGAGCAAGTCGAGTCCGTACTCGGAGCAAGTCGAGTCCGTGCTCGGAGCAAGTCGAGTCAGTACTCGGAGCAAGTCGAGTCAGTACTCGGAGCAAGTCGAGTCCGTGCTCGGAGCAAGTCGAGTCTGTGCTCGGAGCAAGTCGAGTCAGTACTCGGAGCAAGTCGAGTCCGTGCTCGGAGCAAGTCGAGTCAGTACTCGGAGCAAGTCGAGTCCGTGCTCGGAGCAAGTCGAGTCCGTGCTCGGAGCAAGTCGAGTCCGTGCTCGGAGCAAGTCGAGTCCGTGCTCGGAGCAAGTCGAGTCCGTGCTCGGAGCAAGTCGAGTCCGTACTCGGAGCAAGTCGAGTCAGTACTCGGAGCAAGTCGAGTCTGTGCTCGGAGCAAGTCGAGTCCGTACTCGGAGCAAGTCGAGTCCGTGCTCGGAGCAAGTCGAGTCCGTGCTCGGAGAAAGTCGAGTCCGTGCTCGGAGCAAGTCGAGTCCGTACTCGGAGCAAGTCGAGTCTGTGCTCGGAGCAAGTCGAGTCAGTACTCGGAGCAAGTCGAGTCCGTGCTCGGAGCAAGTCGAGTCCGTGCTCGGAGCAAGTCGAGTCCGTGCTCGGAGCAAGTCGAGTCCGTGCTCGGAGCAAGTCGAGTCAGTACTCGGAGCAAGTCGAGTCCGTGCTCGGAGCAAGTCGAGTCCGTGCTCGGAGCAAGTCGAGTCAGTACTCGGAGCAAGTCGAGTCCGTGCTCGGAGCAAGTCGAGTCCGTGCTCGGAGCAAGTCGAGTCCGTGCTCGGAGCAAGTCGAGTCCGTGCTCGGAGCAAGTCGAGTCCGTGCTCGGAGCAAGTCGAGTCAGTACTCGGAGCAAGTCGAGTCCGTGCTCGGAGCAAGTCGAGTCAGTACTCGGAGCAAGTCGAGTCCGTGCTCGGAGCAAGTCGAGTCCGTGCTCGGAGCAAGTCGAGTCAGTACTCGGAGCAAGTCGAGTCCGTGCTCGGAGCAAGTCGAGTCCGTGCTCGGAGCAAGTCGAGTCCGTGCTCGGAGCAAGTCGAGTCAGTACTCGGAGCAAGTCGAGTCCGTGCTCGGAGCAAGTCGAGTCCGTGCTCGGAGCAAGTCGAGTCCGTGCTCGGAGCAAGTCGAGTCCGTGCTCGGAGCAAGTCGAGTCAGTACTCGGAGCAAGTCGAGTCCGTGCTCGGAGCAAGTCGAGTCCGTGCTCGGAGCAAGTCGAGTCCGTGCTCGGAGCAAGTCGAGTCAGTACTCGGAGCAAGTCGAGTCCGTGCTCG
This sequence comes from Bacillus rossius redtenbacheri, assembly GCF_032445375.1. Classification (NCBI taxonomy): domain Eukaryota; kingdom Metazoa; phylum Arthropoda; class Insecta; order Phasmatodea; family Bacillidae; genus Bacillus; species Bacillus rossius. Next base: position 22,945,939 of record NC_086345.1, read on the forward strand.
GAGCAAGTCGAGTCCGTGCTCGGAGCAAGTCGAGTCCGTGCTCGGAGCAAGTCGAGTCAGTACTCGGAGCAAGTCGAGTCCGTGCTCGGAGCAAGTCGAGTCCGTGCTCGGAGCAAGTCGAGTCCGTGCTCGGAGCAAGTCGAGTCCGTACTCGGAGCAAGTCGAGTCCGTGCTCGGAGCAAGTCGAGTCAGTACTCGGAGCAAGTCGAGTCCGTGCTCGGAGCAAGTCGAGTCCGTGCTCGGAGCAAGTCGAGTCCGTGCTCGGAGCAAGTCGAGTCCGTGCTCGGAGCAAGTCGAGTCCGTGCTCGGAGCAAGTCGAGTCCGTGCTCGGAGCAAGTCGAGTCCGTACTCGGAGCAAGTCGAGTCTGTGCTCGGAGCAAGTCGAGTCAGTACTCGGAGCAAGTCGAGTCTGTGCTCGGAGCAAGTCGAGTCCGTGCTCGGAGCATGTCGAGTCCGTGCTCGGAGCAAGTCGAGTCCGTGCTCGGAGCAAGTCGAGTCCGTGCTCGGAGCAAGTCGAGTCCGTGCTCGGAGCAAGTCGAGTCCGTGCTCGGAGCAAGTCGAGTCAGTACTCGGAGCAAGTCGAGTCAGTACTCGGAGCAAGTCGAGTCCGTGCTCGGAGCAAGTCGAGTCCGTGCTCGGAGCAAGTCGAGTCCGTGCTCGGAGCAAGTCGAGTCTGTGCTCGGAGCAAGTCGAGTCTGTGCTCGGAGCAAGTCGAGTCAGTACTCGGAGCAAGTCGAGTCCGTACTCGGAGCAAGTCGAGTCTGTGCTCGGAGCAAGTCGAGTCAGTACTCGGAGCAAGTCGAGTCTGTGCTCGGAGCAAGTCGAGTCCGTGCTCGGAGCATGTCGAGTCCGTGCTCGGAGCAAGTCGAGTCAGTACTCGGAGCAAGTCGAGTCCGTACTCGGAGCAAGTCGAGTCCGTACTCGGAGCAAGTCGAGTCAGTACTCGGAGCAAGTCGAGTCTGTGCTCGGAGCAAGTCGAGTCTGTGCTCGGAGCAAGTCGAGTCCGTGCTCGGAGCAAGTCGAGTCCGTGCTCGGAGCAAGTCGAGTCAGTACTCGGAGCAAGTCGAGTCCGTGCTCGGAGCAAGTCGAGTCAGTACTCGGAGCAAGTCGAGTCCGTGCTCGGAGCAAGTCGAGTCCGTACTCGGAGCAAGTCGAGTCCGTACTCGGAGCAAGTCGAGTCAGTACTCGGAGCAAGTCGAGTCTGTGCTCGGAGCAAGTCGAGTCTGTGCTCGGAGCAAGTCGAGTCCGTGCTCGGAGCAAGTCGAGTCCGTGCTCGGAGCAAGTCGAGTCGGACTCCTCGTCGGTCCGACCCGTCCGTTCGCAAGCAACATCGACTACTAGCTGGTTGCGCGGTGCCTGGGGTGCCCGTTAGGAGAAGAGAAATTTTGATTTTAACAAACACTGTGATTCTTTTCTTTTTAAATAGGTACGTGTACTTACGTATGCGCGTTGCTAAATTTAATTTTTGAATGGAAACAAAATAATATAAGTATTGGAGTTATATTATAAAATACGGTTGGTATAATTACAAACACAATTAAATAAAAATAATTCTCTTAAATACTCGATATTCAATATTAATATAAACACGTGGAAAAATTAATTAATTAATTAATAATGCAAATCGATAAATAGGCTGAATTTTATTCTAATTTAAGAGTTTTTATCATTTATTAAATAATTTTTGTAATAATTTATGGAAAACATAAACTCACTTCTAATAATACACTTGAAAACATCAGTCTCTAAAAAACTTGGTTTGAATTCACATGCAGAGTTCTTATTTGTACGTAGCCTTTTTTTTTTCATCCTGTGAAAACTTAGAAATTTTGGAAAATAGAAACTGCCTTTTGCTGTAGGCCTAGGGACGTGCAGGATCTTGCAGTCAAATAATTCAATACAGGATAGTCTGAGTTGCGTTATAGGACTGCGTGTGTGTGTGTGTGTGTGTGTGTGAGTGCGACGCAACATTTGCCGTAAGTAAGTCGCTACACCGGTCGTCCAACTTGTTTTTCGTATGCTGGCAGCTGTTTCGACCTGGCCGCACCGCGGGTAACAATTCCTCGTTACGCCACTGGAGGTCATAAATAGAAACTGTAAAAAATTCGCGAGTTCAATGACCTCCAGGATAGACTCCACGATCCTCTGCCTACTTGGACAAACGGCGCCCGGTCATTGGGTACTGAATTATGAGGCGTCTCAAGTGGGTAACTTGTGGTTGGTTACCTCTTTGATTGATTGTCTCTAATTGGCCAAGAGTCCTACATATTAACAGTGAACCAAAAGCAGAAGCAGCGCAACTGTATAATTATTTGAATTTTAGCATATCATGAAATGAACCCGCGAATTTTTCCGGTCTCTAGTCATAAACAATAGAAACGTGACCAGATAATTTTCCCTTATCACGATCTGTGTCCAACTGACATTTTGTAAACAAAGCTTATTGTTCGCCAACATTGCGAATATCAGTCTAAGTAGTTTGGCCCAGTGTTCTTTTGAAAATATTTCGTGCCTACCACTTGGGTACTGCTAGCGGGCAAAATTTGTAATATTAAAAACTTTAACCCTGTGAAACTATTGTAATGTGAATACTCTACTGTTTTTGTGAGAGTATCCGACTTAATTTCCATTTTTTTGCATTTGTCTAACACAGACTACTTATCCTTTTTCCATTGAAGGACTTTATTATAGTGTTTTGTTTACAGTCTGAACGAGCCTTGTTTACACTTTTAGCTGTCAAACTATTCACTGTGAAAGTTTCAACACGAGCTATAGGGCAAGTGTGTGTGCTGTTTTTTTTTTTGTTGATTGTTATTGCTATTGCAGTATGCTGCCAACAACACAACACAAACAACAGTATAAATAATACCACCACGACTGTGTTGTGCAACACAGAAGCCACACTACAGCGGAATATATCACAGAGTGGCTGGCTGCATACGCAACGCAACCATATATAACATAATAACACACTACCACCACTTCAACACGAGCACTAAACACAACTTCAAAAGCGCTTACATAAGTACACACAATCCCCCCCCCCCCCCTCCTTTTCCCTCACACACATACGTAACTTCGATGCTGCCAACTGACTAGAAGGCTTATATTTTGGATGAATTTTACCTTGTAATGTTGAATTATTTTGATAATCATGTTAGCTAAGCACATGTTAAGAAGTTAAACTCCAATTTTTTTTCCGCTGTGGTATTTATCTACATATTTTTGAGCTCTCAGCAAAGAAGATTCACTTTAAAAGAAAAGGAGGAGGTATCAAGATGGTTTTTTTTTTGCCCCGGGTGTAAACCAGTCTTGCTACGTCCATGATTACAGGCAACAACTTGCAAACATTTTGCAAGTGGCAAAACATTAAGTCCGTCCGTTGACAGTTATAGCTAGAGACCCGGAAAATTCGCGGGTTCAATGACCTCCAGGATAGACTCCAATATCCTCTACACACTTGGGCAAATGCCAACTGTTCATTTGCTGCTGACTTGTGAGTCGTCTCGACTGGGTGGCCTGTGATTCGACACTTCTATGAGTTAGGGTCTCTAATTGCCCCTCAGTCCTCCAGATTAACAGTGAACCAATGACAGAAGCAGCACTAAGGTATAATAATTTGAATTTTAGCATATTACGAAATGAACCCGCGAATTTTCCGGGTCTCTAGTTATAGCTTTAACTCTACATAGTAGAGGCCACATCTCTGAAACTGCTGGCGGAATACCTCGTTGCAATCCATATTCAAAGGCGATCAACAATCTAAAGCCTGCTCTGCCACAACTAATTTAGGACCATTGGTGATTGGCCCCTGTTTGAGGCCAAGGTAATAGGACAGTCCAGCCAATCAGTAGGCTAACGAGTCTATAGAACCATTGTTAGTTCGTTTGTTGCGTACACCTTAACAAGTGATCTAGGGTGTTATATATATATGCACTAGCTGCAGTACCCGGCGTTGCCCGGGCTAAACACATGGAGCTTTATTGTCTGCGAGTTAAAGAAAACTGGATAGCGCTATAAATGACAGTGTGTTGGACATAGAGAAATGTCACACAATTACTGTTTGTATTTTTATGATCTATACCCATGGGGATCGGTTATTTTATTAATTATAAATTATTAAGACCATTAATCGAAATAAAAACTATCCTATCTCTCAAGTTGGAAAAAATTACACATAAATGCCAATTTTCATCCAAATCGGTTGACTTGGTGAAGAGTTCACTGGAAACAAACATCAGGACACTGGATTTATATATATATATATTATAAGATAAGATAAGATAAGATATGCCATTGCTGGTTACACTGTATGTTATTTTTGAAAGATTTGTGCAATGGGAGTGCATGACTTGATGTAAGTTTTTGGACATAGGCTACGCCATTGCTAAAAACTTTTTCTGTTGAAGAAAAACTATAAAATTAAAATAAAGAAATATATAAATAAAACCCAAAGGAAACCTAAATATCGCACAAACAAAAAATATGGGGATGCATACACACAGAAAACAAGCCACAATCAACCGATATAAAAATCAAATCAAGATCATAAGACAGCAAAGAAAATATCGTGAAGGGCACTGGTCAGAAAAATATTACAGCACAGGCAGACACAGTGGACTGGTAATGACGAGACTTTGGCGACAAGAACAGAAAATGACGATTAAAAAAAAAAGGCCTCGGACAAAACAGCAATAATCAGATGAACCCAAAGATGATACTAAAGAGATAAAGTGGACAACACAACGAAAACACAGAGACTCACATCCATGAGAAAAAAACAGCCATTCTGCACAACACAACGAACACAGTAGACATCGGCTGATTTTGGTTTTATCTTTTGTGTGTTTGCATATTCATATTTTATGACCTGACAACGTCTAATAAATCGATGAACGCCGGTTGCACGCACGTAAAAGTGTCCCGTTACGCTGTGTCCCGTTACGGTCTTTGTTCCGTTACTCTGTGTCCCGTTACACTCATTGTTCCGTTACGCTGTCGGCGAGTGCAGTAATAAAAGGTTATGTTACAATTGACTAAAAAAATTATGGTGATTCATATAATTGATGATAGATATTTGATTATAGTTTATTTATATGAAAACTTGTTCATAATTATATCTAAACTTTATAGCTAAACGCCAGTTTTTAAAATAAATTACAAGTCATCTTCACGTGAACTGTTTCGTCGACTGTTTATAAAGTGAAGTGAAAAGTTAATGTGGTTTTCATTGCTTATTACAACAACAATTTCGGCAATAAAGGATAATTATTCTTGCATTTTAAAAATATGATTACTAGTATAATTTCAAGTAATTATTCTTTCATTATTAAAATAAAAATTATTCAATTTTATTCATAAAGTATGCAATCATTTCATCAATGTTTTGTTATGACGTTGTCACGTTAAACTATCGTCTGTAAACCGACTTTACAGACAACCGATTGTTGTCCTTTATTACGGTTTATTATGACATACAGTCTAACCAGAAATCGTGTATGTACAAAAAATAAACTTATACCCATCTTATTCATTGAACGAACCATTAAAAGAACATAGCTTAACAAGTTTTTCTTTTTTACATTTGTATTTGGCTAAATAAGATGTTAAGTGATTGCCATTAAAAATTGGAACTAGGTTCATTGCACGTTTTGGCTACTTAATATCAAACTTATGGTGGCTATAGTATGACCGTAAAAGTACTTTTACAGCCGATAAAATTTCACTTAGTATTTTATCCATATTTTATTTCCTAACTTCAAACTATCGATGTCAGAACATTCCACGCTTCTCATAACTCCAGATGCTACAATTCCATGTTTTAAGGTTCAGGTAAAAGAAAATGAGGTATCTTTGTATTTTTAGCGGTAGTTTGGTTAAAGGGTCCTTTTTTTTTTTTTGCTTTATTTTTTTAGCGATGTTTAAGCTCTAAATTTGTAGACATTGTGGCAGAGTCGTAAAGTTTATTTTAGTTTCAGCGAATGGGATCGCAAATAAAAAGACCCATGAGCTCAGTCGTAAAATTAATGTCTACTTTTATCTTCCATCGGTTCCCGGCTTTTATTGGCGCAGCCGCGATGCGAAACAGCAATTTTGAATGAATTGCACTAAGTAGTTCTTTTTTATTTTTTTTCCAAACCCCCATTTTTTTTTCCTCTCCCGTGTTTGTTCTTTTTCCCCCCCCTTTCGAAACGGAGGCAATAAAGAAACACGTTTGCTTCCGTTAGTTTTATCTGGACACACTGTTTCATTAACGATGCACGATAAAGAAATAAATTACAATTTCTTCACTCGTGGAAACGTTGCTGGTAACGTACGAGAAAAGGCGAATCCTGTGGGAGGTTGTAAGCAGGAAAATTAAAATAAATATTTATTTGATTGGATATATATGACATGATTTTCCCTTTGCACTACACACAAAAAATATCATGGATGCAATCAACTTAACTTAAATTAGATTCAACAATATTTTGACATGACAACGTATAATACATCTATGAACGCCGGCTGCACGCACGAAAAAGTGTCCCGTAACGCACATAGTCCCGTTACGCTGTGTCCCATTACGCTCATTGTACGCTTGCGCCGTATCTATCTCTCTTCCACTCAATTGTAACAACAATCCATTTGACTTTTTCGAAGCACATTAAACTTGAAACACTTCCATTAGTTTCCTAGTTTTGCTATCATCGTCCTATCCTTAACAGAATAACACAGATTGGAACAAGTTATAGTTGAAATAATCTCTTCGTTAAAGTATTTGAATTAATGAGTGCAAATAAAAGTAAATTTATCAATTCAATTTTAGATTTCATTTAACTCCTTCTTTGTATCCATATAAAATAGTGATAATTCAATACAAATGATTCAATTTTACTCATAAAAGTATGCAATCATTTCATCAATGTTTGTTATGACGTTGTCACGTTAAACTATCGTCCGTAAACCGACTTTACAGACAACCATTTTTTTTTTTTTTTAGAACATTGTATTTACTCCATTTGTAAAGTGGGTAAAAATTAGAACCCAGGCCCAAAAGTTCATAAATTTCGTAGATATCTTCTTTTGTAATAGTTTATTATTGTATGGTAAAATGAATCCTCCACACTTGTAAAATATTGAATTCCAAAGAAAATTTCCCCCTTTTGTCTAATTCACCTTCGAAATCGAGCTGGATATGCTCTTTGATATGGAAGTGATCATAAGGGTTTTTTTTTCAATATGCTGCGGAGACTTAACTACAGATACAAATTATTATCTGGTGATGGAATAGTTAAGTTGGAGCTTGGATAAAACTTTGCTGTAGTACTCGATAACTCGTTCAATTACATTCTTCAATTGAGTAAGTCCAGTGCCCAGCCCATATCTGCTTGCATCTGTGTCCAGGATATACTCGCCATGTCCATAGGCGTAGACACGTATAAGGGTTGAACACAGTGAAAAAATTCGCGAGTTCAATGACCTCCAGGATAGATTCCACGATACTCTGCCTACTTGGGCAAACGGCGCCCGTTCATCGGGGTACTGAATAATGAGGCGTCTCAAGTTGGTAACTTGTGGTTCGATACCTCTTTGATTGATTGTTTCTAATTGGCCAAGAGTCCTACATATTAACAAGTGAACCAATAGCAGAAGCAGCACAACGGTATAATTATATGAATTTTAGCATATCACGAAATGAACCCGCGAATTTTCCCGGTCTCTACACATTAAGGTTCTGAAAGGCAGCTGCACACCCAGAAGTCCACATAAACATACTTTTTCCCTTTCTGTAATCTGATGCAGTGGTCTGACATCAGCTGTGAACCGAAGGCACAAAGCGCCTAGAGTAAGTACAAACAAAGTCCTAGGAAACTTCTTACCGCATGTTTATTTTTCAGTTAAGATCACTCCTTTACAAGACTGGAGATTCTCAGAGTCTGATCGTACTACACGTTTCGATAAAATATGACCTAGAAAGGTTACGTCATGTTGGAACAAGAAGCACTTCTTCGGGCTTAACTTGAGTTTTGCTTGGCGAAGCTTAGTAAAAAAAATTGGTTGTCTGTAAAGTCGGTTTACGGACGATAGTTTAACGTGACAACGTCATAACAAAACATTGATGAAATAATTGCATACTTTTATGAATAAAATTTAATCATTTTTATTTTAATAATAAAAGAATGAATACTTAAAATTATACTATTAGATAATCAGATTTTTCAAATGCAAGAATAACTAACCTTTTTTGCCGAAATATTTGTTGTAGAAGCAATGAAAACCACATTAACTTTTCACTTCACTTTATAAACAGTCGAATAAATAGTTCACGTGTAGATGACTTGTAATTAATTTTAAAAACTGGTGTTTAGCTATAAAGTTTAGATATAATTATGAACAAGTTTTCATATGAATAAACTGTAATCAAATATCTATCATCAATTATATGAATCACTATAATTTTTTAGTCAATTGTAACATAACCTATTATTACTGCACTCGCCGACAGCGTAATGAAACACAGCGTAACTGAACAATGAGCGTAACGGGACAAAGCGTAACGAAACATGGTTGGCTAGGCTGAAAGGAAAGCTCTGACTGGCTCAGCGCTGCAGCCAATCAGGAAGCACCTTACCCTCAGGCAAGAGTATACAAAGGCAGGATAACTTGTAAGAACCTCAGTAGGTAACTGCTCCCTGATGATGGCGACTGCAATTTTGACCGAAACATCGGTGAATTATTCGCCAAGGACGCGGCTACAACCCAGAAACCAAGCTACTCTAAACCAAATGGAGTTAACTGACTTAAAGACATTTGGTGTAAATAATGCACAAATTAAAACCACACAATTTCCTTTAATGTTTTTTTTATAAATAAGGTAACAATCTAAGAGGGTGAAATTATGTATATTTTCTCTTGCATGAACAAATTAATCACTGAAAATACTAAAACGGAATTGAAAAAACTGAGCATTAATTTCAAACATGTTCAATGTGGGCCAATCCTCCTTCCACAGAAATCTCAAATAACCTATGTATCAACCCATCCCCGAAATCTCAAATGAAATGTCGTTACCACAAAAACAAAGGAAAAAAATTATAGCAAAAAGCGGGTTAAAGTGGTTAACCACCCCCCCTTTTTTTCCAAAATATACTGGAAATTAAATCCTAAATCACGCTCCTAATTGCAAACGCAAAACTCACGTGGCATGAATATCATTTCAGTTTTCATAAATTCGCTTGACTAGGTGGTTAAATTGGTGGTTAAGTTAGGGTTCATAACGAAAAAAAATTCATTATTTAGATACATTCGATACATCACATGTCTTTTTACCGTCTAAAAATTCAATATTATTAATTATCAATAGTAATCTTTGAAAACAATACAAATTTTACAAAACCAATATATTCTTACGGTACCAACTTTAGCTTGATACTGTACAGGATGTTAATGATTGGCAAGTATGCCTATAAAGTCTTTTCAGTATTTAAAATATGTTGAGCTTTGTACTGCACATCACCGGTATGGTCTACTTATCTAAATTAACTGATACATGAGCCCAAGATTCTTCTCAAGTGACCACTGAGCTTAAGAGTGGTGGTGTTTAATTTTTTTAAAAGTGATTTCGTGACAAAAGTAATGAATTCACAATTAAAGTAATCATCCGTTCCAAAATAAATAACTCAGCTTTCTAATAAACTGTGTGAATATATTTCAGTCAATGTTTTTACAACTCAGTTTTTTGACGTGATAACGTCTTATAAATCGATGAACGCCGGCTGCACGCACGGAAAATCATGACACATTGCCACGTTCCGCCTGAGCCGAGCATTCAAGAACCGGTAAACCACCGTGCGAGAAAATCTTCTTTAATATCAAACAGGTTAAGGCGGGCTATTTAAAAGCAGCAATTGAATTTTTTTCTTTTATTTGTCCAATTTCGTCATTTCAAATTAATAATTTATTGACAGTGATTTTATTTCAGTTTATTTCTATAATTGATTGTTCGGAATTATATTTAAACAAATTATTTAAAGTAAATTTGCAAAAACTGTAAATAATATTTGAAAATTAAAAAGAATGCAATTTTTCATCAATGTTTTCTTATGATGTTATCACGTAAAATTATCTTCCGTAAACCGACTTTACAGACAACCCCCCTTTTTTTAAGTGTTTTCGTGACAAGTAATAAATTCACAATTAAAGTAATCACCGTTCTGAAATAAATAATCTTAAATGTCTAATAAAGTGTGTGCATGTATTTCAGTCAATGTTTTTATAACCGAGTTTTTCTTTGCGTGTGATATTTCCAAAAAAAAAAAAAATTGAAAGCAGTCATGAGGACTGCCGACATAAGTGAAAACTTACAAAACAAACAGTAGTTATTTTTGGATATCCAAATTAATTTTTGATAAAAATTAGAGACTTTTGCGCAACTATAAATACGGATAGCATAGTAATTGTAGGTATTAAAAAAATTAGTAATTATGTTCTTAATTTTTAGGTTAAATTGCTACAGAGACTCCGTTTTCTTCGTTATTAAAACTATATATCTACTAGATAATGCCCGGCATGCATTGCAATGCCTCAATCAATTTTTTTAATTTATTAATAATGTAATTTTTTAAACGTATACTAAGCATCTCTCTTTATCTCTCTAATTCTCTATATCTCTCTATCTTTCTATTTATATCTCTATTTCTCTATATATCTTTCTACATATATATCTCTTTATATCTTTCTAGCGGACCCGACAGACATTGTCCTGCCCAAATGTACTTTTTGTGAGATATGGATATGGCGGTAAGTATTTCTACGCTGGACATTTTGTATCTTCTCATTATACATACCCCTCCTCTTGGGCACGCCACTGCCGTTACCAAAAACCTTTCCCATGGTTACGCAGAAGGCAACAACAATGCAAAAGCCCGTTGCCATGGAGGCTAATTGTCAACAATGCTTAGTTTTTTTGCTTTTAAAGCGTGTTTTTTTAGTTTTTTCTTAACTCAGAATCGAGATAAAATATCCAATTGTGAATCTAAACCATCCTCGAATCCCCGTGAACTCACACACAAAATTTCATCAATATCGCGTACAAACAGACAGACAGAAAAAGTACTGTTTTATTATAGTAAGATAGATAGATTATTCTTACATGTTCGCATCCATGCAGTATATGAAAAATCAGCATGCATAGCCCCACACCTATAACTAGGCCTATACGTATCTGCTGACCACGACTTTTTCCGCATGGAATTTTGTATTATCTTGCACCATTTAGAAATTTAAACATTATAACATAACAGTTGATACAGTTGTAGTAGTTTTCTTATGTTCACAAATGATAATTTTTCTAACCTCTATTTCAGTCTTTGCAATAAAAATATGTTACTACCTAAATTTTGAGTAAATATGTTTCTACTTTCAAATGTAATGACGGGAAGACACTTCATAAAATGTCTTTGTAAACCACATTTTATGTTTTTTCCGTCTCGAGCTAGAATGTAAAGATTGTCTGCATTACTGACCCGCGAGCAAGCTACATACATTTCAGAGAGAGAGAGTGTGAGAGAAAGACACCTATTGAATGTCTATCTAACTAATTTTTTTATGAGAGCATATTTTCATTAAATAAATCATGAAATCATTCAACGATAAAAGCTGTTTATTTAATTAAGCGGACGGGTTCGCTCCAAGGAGAAAATTGACGCGGTGAGACCTCGTGGACATAGAGAAATGACACACACTCACTATTTGTGTGGCTATGAAACATGATTTTTTCCTGCAATTTAAATTGTAATATACAAAAAGGGTATTGAAAATTGAAACAAATATGGCGACACTATAAACTGTCAGGATCTTTATTTTTTTCTTACTCTCTACTTAGTTCCTTACAATAGCAAAACTTAATGGCTTCCAATAATGCGTTGCAATTTTTGCTTTTAAAGCGTGTTTTTTTTAGTTTTTATTAACTCAGGATCGAGATAAAATATCCAATTGTGAATCCAAACCATCCTCGCTATTTGTGTGGCTATGAAACATGTTTTTTTTTCTGCAATTTAAATTGTAATATACAAGGTATTGAAAATTGAAACAAATATGGCGACGCTATAAACTGTCAGGATCTTTATTTTTTTCTTACTCTCTACTTAGTTCCTTACAATAGCAAAACTTAATGGCTTCTAATAATGCGTTGCAATTTTTGCTTTTAAGCGTGTTTTTTTTTTAGTTTTTCTTAACTCAGAATCGAGATAAAATATCCAATTGTGAATCTAAACCATCCTCACTATTTGTGTGGCTATGAAACATGATTTTTTTTCTGCAATTTAAATTGTAATATACAAAAAGGGTATTGAAAATTGAAACAAATATGGCGACGCTATAAACTGTCAGGATCTTTATTTTTTTCTTACTCTCTACTTAGTTCCTTACAATAGCAAAACTTAATGGCTTCTAATAATGCGTTGCAATTTTTTTTTTTTAGTTTTTCTTAACTCAGAATCGAGATAAAATATCCAATTGTGAATCTAAACCATCCTCGAATCCCCGTGAACTCACACAAAAAATTTCATCAAAATCGGTCCAGCCGTCTAGGAGGAGTTCAGTGACATACACACGCACACAAGAAATATATATATAAAGATTTTAATATTAATATATTTCATACTCACTTTTTAATGCACAGTAATCGTATACATAAAATTTAAAAAGCGCAATAAGTTACACTAACAGAAACAGATATAGTGTTATCGTTAACACGTCACGTGACCATATCGATGACGACTTACATGAATTTACTCCCCGTCCGAACCTTAACCATAGAAGTTTTCACTTAAAAAAAAAAAAAAAAAATGAGCGGGGATGGAGTATTCTCCATTCTCGTTCCCGCCCGCAGTTTTGTCAAAAAAAAAAAAAAAAAAAGAAATGAAATTTTTCTTTTTTCCTTTTCCCTCCCCGTTGTTTGCATTATGCGATCCCGTCGACGGCGTGCGGGCACGTGAAGCAACTTGGGCTCCTGTCACGTGCAGGAGACGTGCACGAGGGAAGGGGCCGAGAGAGAAAGGAGAAAGTGAAAGGGACGGAGAGTGAGACAGAGACAGAGAGATAGATAATACACCGCGCCAAACACAATCTCGCATGGAAACAAAAGTTAAATTTTTTTCGTCTATCTCTCTCTCTCTCTCTCTCTCTCTATCTCTCTCTCTCTATCTCTCTCTCCGGTGATCCGTCAACGCCGCCTTCAGACACACCGTACAGCACACGTCGCAAAGCCGGAACAGAAACAGTGATAAAGTGGAAGCTTCGCTACGCCAGGTCTGCAGTTTCCCTTTTAACATCTCGCCAGAGATGTGTAACATCTAACCCTGTTTAACGAGCAATTGTTCGTGTGTTCCTATGTTGAGAAACGCACTCACAGTACGAAAAAAGTCGTACACGAAATTCCAACGTAGAGTTCTTTAAAAAAAATGATGAAGTAGCTTGGCTTCTGATGGGTTGTGGCCGCGTCCTTGGCGAATAATTCAAATCGACGTTTCGGTCGACATTTCAAGTCGCTCCCTGATGATGGCGACGGCAACGTCGACCGAAACTGTCAGTTGAATTATTTGCCAGGGATGCGGCTACAACCCACAAGCCAAGCTACTTCAGACAATGGCCGTGAAAGCCTTGCGAACATCTTTTAAATGATGCCGAGTGTGATAAATACATACAAATAAAGTTTTAAACTACATTTGGGCGCGTGAGGGGGGGGGGGGGGTTGTCACACGTAGTTACCGCACCCACCACTAGAGAATTTTTGTGCGGGGGGAGCTTAAATCAAATATCGCATCATTCCATTTGTAAACCGATTTTAAATTATATAATGAAAATAATCCAATTAAAAAAAAACCTTGAAAATATACCACCCTGTTTTCAGTCCTGGTTTTTTAGATAAGGAATTTTATTCAAATACTGCCTTTCTGGTTAAAATCCACGAAACAGTTAATTTTATTAAGTTGCCCTTTGGCTTTGTGAACTTTGGTTCGCGGCATCCTCCACAGATGACAGCACCGTATTTTCATACATAACCATTCCATTCTAGAAATTACTCCTACGAAATGCCATATATACAGAGAGCTAAGATGTTACACATTAAAAAAAAAAAAAAAGAAACACAAGGGTGTGTGACTTACGCGCGCGTTTGAAGTGAAACTTCACAACGTACGTAGATGTGTGAGAATGGACGAGAATGTGTGCAAGCATGCGAGTGAGCAAGTGTAGTGCGTGTGATAGTGAGCGAGTGTGTGAGTATACGAGTAAGCAAATATAAAGTGAAGAGTAGAGACCGGACAAATTCGCGGGTTCATTTCGTGATATGCTAAAATTCAAATAATTATACCGTTGTGCTGCTTCTGCTATTGGTTCACTGTAAATGTGTAGGACTCTTGGCCAATTAGAGACAATCAATCAAAGAGGTATCCAACCACAAGTTACCCACTTGAGGCGCCTCAAAATTCAGTACACAATGAACGGGTGCCGTTTGCCCAAGTAGGCAGAGGATCGTGGAATCTATCCTGGAGGTCATTGAACTCGCGAATTTTTCCAGTCTCTAGTTATACTAAAGCGGGGTCTCATACACCATGCTGATTATTTTCATCTTCTCGTCATTATTTATATTAAATGGCCTTTTCTGAAGAATTTAACAATATGCCTCTTGCATTTGTGGTTTTGTCAGAAATAAATGTTAACATTTATCCACTCAGTGCAATGTAATGAGTGTAAAAAGTCACGGGAGTGATTGTGTTATCACTTGCGCGCCTTTTAAATAGCCAGTTACTATATACCCCTTAAATATATTTGTGAGATAAACAATATGTGCATACCAGAGAAATATAGTGTTAAATTTACAGAAATAATCCTTAAAAATAGTGTTAACGAGAAAAAGGCAAAAATTTTTTTTATCAATTTGGCATGAGATGGCTACCCCACCTAAAAATAAACGAATATGATGTTAATGCAAATTTATGTAATATCGAAATTTTATCGACGCATGAATAATAGGTACTAAACTTGAAGAAAACCAAATTGCAGAAACTGTTTAATTTTTTTTTTCAGCTTTGAAAAATAAAAGGAACTAAATATTAGTCGTAGAGATTAATTAAATATTAAATTTTTATGTGTAAATGTGTTTGTTAAAGTTTTGCTAAACAAATTACTTTTCATACGTTTGAAATTAAACCCTCGACTCGACTAAATAAGTTTATCTTCAATGAGTGAAAAAAAAAATTAAAATACCCGAATTCTGGTACACAAAATTCATTTGTAGATTCTAGATTTTACTAAAATGGGTGTTATTATTTTTAATTCTGCCAGGAAAAAGAACAGATCACGCCTTTGCCAATGCATTTAACATTATTTAAAAACGTCAAGCGAATTAGGTGTTACTCCTAAAGAAAAACGCACCATTCATTTCGTAATTAAATAGCTATAGGGTGAATAATAAATATATAATTAAATTAGTTTTTACTTCAGTATAAGCAACAAATACGAAAAAGAATCTCTGTGAGAACATGGAAATACCATTTTGTTTGTGGTGCTATCTTGTCGGTAAATTTTAATTTTAAATGCTAAACTTTTAAATTTGAAGATTTTATGAGTGATGATATTCTAAGTATGTTGTATTTTTTATCATTTGCCTACCATAAAAAATATATATATTTTTAGGAGTTTGTTCAAATGTTGAAATGTTAATTCAATTCATCCTAGTTTCAGTACAGAGAGAAATTTAATTGGTTTCCTTTAGGACTAATCGCTTGAGATTATCTTTAATTATTATTTATTTTTTCTTTTAATGTTATCGTTTAAATTTGATTCCTTTTTACTTCGATTTATTTTATATTTGCCAACAAATGCATTTATAAAAGGAATATAATAATGATTTCGATAAAAAAAATATTACTAAACATTATTTGGCTAATATCAATTACAGCACAAGTTATAGAATTCTGAATTTTTAAATACGGTTTCACAATAAATAGTGACCTGCAAAATTCGCGGATTCATTCGGTGATAGGCTAGAATTCAAACACATATACCTCTTAGATAATTTTGCTATTGGCTTACTGTTCATCTGGATGAATCTCAACCAGTTATAAACCCTCAACCAAAGAAGGATCGAATCACAGACAAACCCGCTGAGACGACTCACAAGTCGGCAGCCAATGAACTTGCGTTATTTGCCCGAGTGTACAGGGGTATGTGCAGTCTATCCTGAAGGGCATCGAAACCACGAATTTTGCAGGTCTCTAACAATAAATAATTTTTAGGGAAACTTTATGACTATATTTTAGCAAAAATTTGTTTTTACTTTTTAAACAAAAACTAAAAAGTTTTCTATAAGACGTAACAATTACTAGGTATAAAGATGCTTTATTACAAAATCAGTACTTAAATGACTTTACATGATCATCAAGAACAAGATAACTATTTGCATGGTAAATTAATAAATTTGCCAC
The DNA here is from genome assembly GCF_032445375.1 of Bacillus rossius redtenbacheri. Classification (NCBI taxonomy): domain Eukaryota; kingdom Metazoa; phylum Arthropoda; class Insecta; order Phasmatodea; family Bacillidae; genus Bacillus; species Bacillus rossius. Next base: position 22,962,411 of record NC_086345.1, read on the forward strand.
ACGTTAACAAAAGGAAAAGTTAATAAATATAAATTTAGAACGCAAAATTATAATAATGTCACAAATTTAACAATTTACACACGGCTACATTTTTTAAATATATATTTTTTTACCAGAGAAATTAAACTGACGACAGTTTTTAAGAATAGATCAATTACTTTGCTATGGATATTATATAGTACCTACAGTGCTAAAACAAAAAGTATTTAGCCCGGATGGAACCAATTTTGTACTCTGAGGTAGGTAAGGGATATTATTTTCTCATTATAACCCAAAAAATTTAAAATTGAGCAAAATCTATTAGCTTTGAATTTATGAATGTTCAGTATAAAAATTACTATCATTATCAAACACAAATAAGTCTAAAATAAAATTGATTGTGCCTCGTTTATGCTTCATTAAAAATTGAAACAAAAATTATTACACATGGGCATTACCATCTTAAGATATTGGCAATAGAAATTTAAATTATGGTACGCTACATTCGTGCCGAATAACGGTTCATTTGCAAACCCTGACTGCTTGATCATGTTTCATTGTAGAGAATGTCTCAAAAAAATTCACGCAAGAAGTATTGTTGATATAAAACACAAGTTTTTAGTTTAAAATTGCAAAAATTTTATGGATTCAAATTTTTGCATGAATTTTGGTACATTCTATACAATGGTCACGGTACATGTACCGCGATAATGGTACAAGTAACGTAATATCGGTACGTGTACCACTACAATATCGGTTCATGTACCTTAATATCGGTACAGGTGCCGTAATATCGGCTCGGGTACCATAATATCGTTACGTTTGGCAACTCTGCACCAAAATCAACACCACACGTAAAACAAAAACCTCTTCAGAAATAAGACCCGCCTGCGCAACTCAAGCTTCTCGGAAGCAAAAGCGTTGTTGTGCTTTCGTTTACTCGTGTCTCTCTGTGATTAGCGAAAGTCTTTGATCTCGCTAGAAGACTAGCTGGAGTAAGGCAACACGACCCGCATTCAGCACATTAGAGGTTCCTTTTACACAGCGAGGAAGGTAAAAAATTAAAAAGAAATTTTCCTGAGGGCACGCCAACAAACCATTTCTTTTTAACTTCTCCATAACGCACAGTTTTATTTTTATTTCATACATTTATCTTGATTTAATTAATTTTGCTTTGAAAATACACGTGTTAACATATTTTGAATCGATCAAAATTAAACATATATGGGTATCTTTAATTGTATAATTTAAAATACGCAAAAACTACATTGTATAACACCTTAAATTTAAGAATTAAAAGTGGTAGTAAAATATTATTAATACAGACCGGAAAATTTCGCGGGTTCATTTCGTGATATGCTAAAATTCAAATAATTATACCGTTGTGCTGCCTCTGCTATTGGTTCACTGTTAATATGTAGGACTCTTGGCCAATTAGAGACAATCAAAGAGGTATCCAACCACAAGTTATCCACTTGAGACGCCTCATAATTCAGCACCCAATGAACGGGCGCCGTTTGCCCAAGTAGGCAGAGAATCGTGGAATCTATCCTGGAGGTCATTGAACTCGCGAATTTTTCCAGTCTCTAATTATCAACCAACCAAGAAAAAGTCTTGATATGTTTCGCACGATGATAAAATCGCATCTCTCCCAGTTCCGGAAATGTTAGTAAACATTCGCGCTATGTCATGAGGACTATTCCATTCCTACCGACAGCGTTGATGTTCACTGGGCAACGGAATAAATACCACGTGGGAACGCCATTGGCCAGTCGGAGAACTTGGCTGTTTTAAACAGTCACCAGCTGTTGTTGGTAGTACAGGAACCTAAGATTCATTGACCCCGAGTCAGACGGCCAAAATATAATAAAAATTATATTAAAATAATTTTAATCGTGCATCTTTTGGATTCTTTTCTTCTGGTTAAAAGTCAAACCTGTTAGTAGTATACAAATGTGGCTCCGAGACCAAGGTGGTGGGTGCGTTACCATGGTGTTGACTGCCGTCTTGACGTCACGACGGCCATCTTGGATGACTCTGAACTTGACCTTTCACATGGACCTTGACCTTGCACCTTGCCGCCATCTCGTGTCACACTTCCATGCATTTTGTTTTCTAGAGCTACCCGCCACTTGTTCCCCGACCTTTCCGCCATTTTTCTACCTAGAACTTTCGGCCATTTCGTGTTCCATTATTTTGGATCCAACCATTTTGTTTTCTGGAATATTCCTGAGATCGTCAATACGGCCCATATTTGATTATGGCATCAAAGCCACCATTTTCTTTAATTCAGCTGGAGGTAACCATCTTGTATTATGACATCACAGCCGCCAATTAGTTTTCGGCTGTTGGCTGTCACCATTTTGGATTTTTATCGCTGTAGGTCTCCTTATCGGATGACATATTGCTATCCATACTTGATTCAGGTGGGTTTATATTTGAATACGCGTATTATAAACGTTGTAAATGCCAGATTCCTCAGGTATTTTAAAACTTTGTGATTACCTTTTACGTTGACTATATTTAGTTCGTCAAATATATTCCTGTATATAGTTTCACTATCACAATGTTTCATTCGACACACCAACATGCTTGGTATATCCCCTAATGTTTACGAAAGCGACTATGCACAGGTTTATGTTGTTACGCGTTAAGTCCGCCATCTTTGCGACATCGACTTCCGTTCCATTTTCACGAAATATAATCCCTAACAAATGGCTTATATCGAGAAAAAAAAAATGTTAACACGTAAAAAAAAAGCGTTCACTTGGAGTTGAGAATCATCTTCCAGTGAAAATGATCAACTGAAGCGACAGAATGTAATTTATTTCTTAGGGGTGTTCGATGAAGCATGCCTGAAACACGACCTGATCACGTGACGCGAATAGATGTTTTTTTTTGACGTAACAACGTCTAATAAATCGATGAACGCCGGCTGCACGTACGAAAAAGTGTCCCGTTACGCACATTGCTCCATTACGCTGTGTCCCGTTACATTCATTGTTCCGTTACGCTGTGTTCCGTTACGCTGTCGACGAGTGCAGTAATAAAAGGTTATGTTTCAATTGACTAAAAAATTATGGTGATTCATATAATTGATGATAGATATTTGATTACAGATTATTTATATGAAAACTTGTTCATAATTACATTTAAACTTTACAGCTAAACGCCAGTTTTTAAAATTAATTACAAGTCATCTACACGTGAACTGTTTAGTCGACTGTTTATAAAGTGAAGTGAAAAGTTAATGTGGTTTTCATTGCTTATTACAACAACAATTTCGGCAAAAAAGGTTAATTATTCTTGCATTTTAAAAATCTGATTATTAGTATAATTTCAAGTATTTATTCTTTTATTATTAAAATATAAATGATTCAATTTTATTCATAAAAGTATGAAATCATTTCATCAATGATTTGTTATGACGTTGTCACGTTAAACTATCGTCCGTAAACCGACTTTACAGACGACCAATTTTTTTTATTCTTCCAGTTCCGCCGCGGATGCAGCAGAAGTCCACTGTGGAGGATGCGGAAGTGAAGAAAGGAGAAACGGCCAAGATGGAATGTCGGGCTTCCGGTAATCCCGTGCCAACAATCACGTGGACGCGCAAGGTCAGTGTCACGAGAAAATTTCATCGATATTTTAAGGTTATAACTAGAGACTGGAATAATTCGCGAGTTCAGTGACCTTCAGGATAGACTCCACGATCCTCTGCCTACTTGGGCAAAATGAGAATGTTCATTGGGTGCTGAATTATGAGGCTTCTCAAGTGGGTAACCTGTGGTTGGATACTTCTTTGATTGATTGTCTCTAATTGGCCAAGAGTCCTACATATTAACAGTGAACCAATAGCAGAAGCAGCACAACGGTATAATTATTTGAATTTTAGCATATCACAAAATGAACTCGCGAATTTTTCCAGTCTCTACCTATGACAAAACAGTTCCCCATTGTAAGAATCATCTCAGGAACGTATGACACGAAAAGTAGAAAACATTTTTGCGAAGCTGGGTTTTAACAACATTTTCACTGTAAATAATAGGTAAAGTATTTTAAAATATAACACTGGGCGTCTGGATTATGTGCAATTAAATGAACTTCTACAACATATGTGGAATTTTGTGATTACCGCATTATTATTAACTACATTTAATTAATTGTGGATAGAAATTACAAAAAAAAAAAATGTGGAAAGTAAAAATGTTACATCCAATTATTTTAATGAAATAATTTTGATACAACGACAAAATTTTTGGTTTTTATGGAACTTCGTTCAGTTGAACCTTGAACACATACGAGACCCTCATTGTTAAATGTGAAATTTCTTTCTCTGTTAATTGCAGTAAAATTTTTGTCCTCCAAGTTCAAAGACGTATGATAAATATAGACTTGGGAAGCGAGTTAGACCGTTATTCGTATACATGTTTTTAAACTTATTCTGTCGTGCCGTAGTTTTTTGACAAACGATTCAAGACCTCACCCTGCATGGGTCGTTGACCCCCAAAAGACCTTTACGTCGTCCTCTGAATCTCGAGTTGAAGAGATCGCGGCTCTGAGGGAATCAAACATTGCGTTCTTCCGATGTTTGTCGTCCTGTGTTTTTTTTTTTTTTTACTTAGGACGCTGAAGAGACTGTTTCAATTAAAAGCAGGGCACAAAAAACGTTAATTTTTTTTTCTTCCCTTCCCTTGAAGTTTAAGGTATCTTTTCTTTTCCCTCCTCCCGTTGTTGGAGCGGGGTTTCTTTGGCGCCTGCCTTCCTCTACCCTCCAGCGCCCTAGAAGCAGTCTGGGGAGGGTTTATTTTTCCTAATTGGCTTGTCACGGCGGAGCGGACCCCGAAAGTCCGTGTAATCCACAAGTAATCCCTCAGCTCCCTCCCAACTCACCCCCTCCTAACCCCAGTCTCCAATCCTGGTCACGTGAGTGCACTGTGGTTGCTCTTCTCTGCCCGGGTCTCTTCGAATGACAGCGACGCGGGTTTGAAGGGCGGGGGAAAAAAAACCGGAACAATCCTTACGTCCCGATAAAGAAAAGTCTCGGAGGAAAAAAATAGGGGGAGGGGTTTGTCTGTAAAGTCGCTTTACAGATGATAATTATACGTGATTACGTCATAAGAAAGCATTGATGAAAATGTTGCATACTTTTTTTAATTTTCAAATATTATTTACAGTTTTTTTTGCAAAATTTAATTTTAAATAAATTTGTTCTGAATATAATCATGAAAAATTTTAGCTAAAAAAAAAGCCCCCGCCTTAACCTGTTTGATATCATAAAAGATTTTTCTCGCTCGGTGGTTTGGCCGGGTGCTTGCACGCTCGTATCAGGCGGAACGTGACAATTTTTTTTGTGCGTGCAGCCGGCGTTTATCGTTTTATAAGACGTTATAACGTCAAAAAAAGATAAAGTCCACCTTATGACCGGACAAACCACTCTGTCAACTATACACACATCTGGAAACCATTTGAAACAGTTTGCAAAGCTGCGAGAAAGATTTTGCATCATTTGTACAACACATGCCTATTGATATTTTTTTGGCATGTATGAAATACGTTATTTCGAGATAATATTGAACGTTTCTTAATGGTATTTTTTGTAATAATTTAATGGAGGTTTCAATCAAGCGTATTTTTTTAACAATGAAAAAAATATACGAATCATAAATATTTGGACTATATTTTGTATTTTACTGTTATTAAATTACGCAGATGATACTGGAAAACTATTCAGGAAACGGGTTGCAAAATAACTTTTAACTATTGGAGGTACTGCAACAACAAATTATTTTGGTTTGACGTCGAGTTACAGGACAGCAGGCGTACTGTAAAACTGTGAAAATGTAAAACAATCTCATAAAATTGCTTTTTTTTTTTTTGACGTGATAACGTCTTATAAATCGATGAACGCCGGCTGCACGCACGAAAAAATGTCACGTTCCGCCTGAGCCGAGCGTGCAGGAACCGGCCAACCACCGTGCGAGAAAATCTTCTATAATATAAAACAGGTTAAGGCGGGCTTTTTTTAACAAATATTGTTCGTGATTATAATTAAACAAATTATTTAAATAATTTTTTTAAAAACTGTAAATAATATTTGAAAATTAATAAGTATGCAATTTTTCATCAATGTTTTCTTATGACGTTATCACGTAAAATTATCGTCCGTAAACCGACTTTACAGACAACCACTCTGTTTTTTTTTTTTTCGATGCTGGCCGCAAAGTGGTACCAGCGAGCGAAGAAACCTCGGATGTGTTCGGGAATGATCGCGGGTCAGTGAATCGTAAAGCTTCCCCCCCCCTCCCCAACATCGGTGGGCCGCGCGCGAAACGAACGCTTCCGAAGCGACAATGCGCGACGGCCGTTCAACAATGCGTGACGCCAACTCAACAATGCGTGACGCTAATTCAACAATGCGACACCCGGCTGGGGGTCTCCCCATTGACCTCGTCACGAGCCGCGTGTCACTGTCACATGTGACGTCAAACATTCGTCAGACTCCAACCCCCACGATCGCGTCCTTATTGCATATCACTCGAACCATCCATTAATTTTCCGAGATACATTAAAAAAACATGGTATTTAGGGCCTAATCAATTACAACCCTTACGTTGCTTTTTTTAAATATTTGTTTGTTCCAGAGTTTTTTAGAGAAAAATAAAAAAAGTGCAGTGGGTAATAATTTTCTTCAATCACCCAAATGTGTTGTAACATACAATTGTGCAAACTGTCACGTTCAATTTTTAATATGGATATATTTATTTTAATTTTAACTTTGATAGTTTTATTTTCAGAATGACACAAAACACACACATACATATATGCATGTATATGTACATATATATACATACACGCACACCCAAAACACAATTACACAAAAACACATTGTTGACAAAAGTATGAAATTTAAAATATACATGCAGTCTCAAAACGGATAAACACACATACATTCACAAAAGTCATAAAAACAGAGCATAATTTTTTTACTACCCTCCCAAAATTATGACAAGAAAACAAATATATTTTAGATTTTTACGACGTCAAAACAAATTTAAAATTTCTTTATGTATAGTATTCTTTCCAGTGAAAGATTTATGTTTGTAACAGTATGTATTAACATTTTTACACACCTATTTATCAAGATATTCTGTTTATTAATAATATTGAAAATATCATTTATTCTATGATTATAATATGTTATTTTTTAACCAATCTAAATTAATATAACGACACAGTCAAAATATGATGAAAACAAATAATGAGAAGCACTGCATCATTGGTAGAACGCCTAATCAAAAGAGAATTTATTAAAGATTTATATCAAAATGTAGCGTCGTCAAAAGGACTGTCGTGAGACTGAAATGTTTCATATATTTTCTAGTATTTTGATGTAATTTGAGTGTATTTGCTAGTTTATTGGAGTCAGTAGCTGTAATTAATTTTCAGAGAACAAAGCAATTTTTCTCTTTGCTTTTTCTGAGTAAATAGCAGCTCCGTATGCATTTAAATATCTCGTACACCCACTTCCGTTTTACTCTACACTTCCGTTCGCCCTTCGGCGCAAATGTTCTTTACGTACGTCATCTGACCCTAACAGTATAAAACTCTGCTATAATGTGTATCTTCGTGTTTATCATAAGCACTGTAACACTGATATTTATATGTTAGGATACTTCGTATACCCTAAGGTTTACACATCACACTGCAAAATGCCGTGTAGTATTTTCATTGCATACTTAAAAAAATTGTTCGGTATATGTTTCAATAGAATTGGTTTAAAAATTACACATACGTGAACTTGAATTTCCGTAATATTTATTTTTCCCACCGGCATATTTTTTGTAAACAGTTTTGCATTCTGATGTAATTCTGGTGCCAATACTTTAATGATGGATTTTTTTGTTAAAATAGTTTTATTGTGAGCTTCGTGAAAAAAAAAACACGGCTTCATGCTTTCTAAAAAGTAAAAAACAGGAATAATTTTGACCTTTTTCACACTCAAAAAAATCCAGATAAGTAGCATGTAAGTATTTAAAATAAATTTGAGTAAATATTTTTATAAAAAAAAATATTTTTCCACTCTTGATTTGATTACTGCGACAAATGGTGTATATATAATAAATACTATTATTTTGCAACCTTTTGTTTACTTAATATCTTTTAATAGTGATAAATCTCACGCACATTTTCGTACGCATTTTTTTTTAACAACCAGTCATGTAATAATATCATAAGTTTTAAATACGAAATAAACACAATTTTGTTTTATTGTAATGTGAGATTGGTTCCATTATTAATATAATGACAACATTTAACAATTACTTTAAATAACTATGTTCGGAACAGATTAAAAAATGACATGAATTCTTATTGCTCTTTAAATTATAATTTACAGTCGAAATTCATGGGGAAATTTTTTTTTAACGATGCATACATAAAACAATGCAGGTTAATGTGAGAGAATAGTAAAGACCTTATGAAAGATAAGTTCTCTGTTTTTCCCCTTTGGCGTTGCTGCCGAAAATGCCGGCAGATATTGGCAGTAAAGTTTTACGAGCAGCAATCTGAAGTTGCCGAATAGCTCTTATGGCATTTCCACTGGTAAAAAAAAAAAAGTCGCAGCTGCTTTAAACGTTCACCTACCCAAGCATCTAAAGCAGTAAAAAATTATAGCTCCAAAACAGGCCCCTCGTATTAATTACCATCTCCTTTTTATTGACATCAAGCATGGCGTCTTATTATTTTGATTTTTTTCGTTAAAACATAAAAAAAAACTTTTTTTATATTAATATTTTACGAGTTATACTGCACACAGCTTCGTTTTCATCATGAAATATTTTCCATCAGTACCGATCCTAACAAATATTTTGGTGCTGACGACAAAATAATATCTAATGCCTAAATTTCCTGTCACTAACTAATGGTTTTGCTGGGATTGCAAAACTATATGGTTACCAAAAAGAGATTTTTTTACAGTTAAAATTACACATAAGTTTTTTTTTTTTCGAGAAAAAAATCTGCTTATTTAAGCCTCTAATTGTACACGGGAACAATATTTTCTTCCGAAAAAGAGATATTCATTCAGCGAAGCTTAAGTCAGAATAATTTAATAATACGCTATTAGCACAGTGTAAATTCAAAATTTGGTAATTTTTATTTATATGCAGCTATATTCTTGTGCTTTGGACCAATTACCGATCATTATATGTCTTAATCTTTGACTTTGTCATGTTGGTCGTGGCATTGTGACTCCAGATAAACTGTTAAAATTACCATTCATACCAGACGACTATGTAGAAGGGCGGTCCGAAACCAAAATTTTGGAACAAGGGAAAATTTCTAAACTTAGGCACAGTGAAACTTGAATAAGCAGACCACACGCCTGAACACAAGTACTCTCTTCTCGAGTCAATATCAACAACTCTAACACCACACGTTCTGATTTAGTACAAGTGTTTGTGCATATGCCACTTCAGTTTTGCTCTGTTTGTCATGGAAAAAATAAAAATAATACAAAATTAGTAAATAAAAAAATTGGTTGTCTGTAAAGACGGTTTACGGACGATAGTTTAACGTGATAACGTCATAACAAAACATTGATGAAATGATTGCATACTTTTATGAATAAAATTGATTCATTTTTATTGAATTATCACTATTTTGTATGGATACAAAGAAGGAGTGAAATGAAATCTACATTTTAATGGATAAATTTACTTTTATTTGCATTCATTAATTCAAATATGTTTATTACTTTAACGAAGAGATTATTTTAACTATGACTTGTATACATGTTTGCTATTTAACTTCTTCCAATCTGTGTTATTCTATTATGGTTAGGACGATGATAGGAAAAGTAGGAAACGAATGTTTAATGTGCCTCGAAAAAGTCAAATCGATGGTTGTTTCAATCGAGTGGAAGAGAGATAGATGTGGCGCAAGCGTACAATGAGCGCAACGGGACACTTTTTCGTGCGTGCAGCCGGCGTTCATCGATTTATTAGACGTAGTCACGTCAAAAAAGTTGGCCGTAACGTAAAGTTTTTACCGAAACGGAACGGCATTTTTTGCAGACTGACGAAGTGCAAATTTACTGAACCGAAACGCTGTTGGGGAACTCTAGTCCTCAGCAGGGCTACAGATACGTGGTTGACGTTAAGGGGCCCGCCTCGTCAGGGGTATAGTATCTGTGTCAGGCGAGGCGGGATGATAAGCGCGACGCTCGCTGGTGCTTCTAGCGCGGTGTCTCCTCTGGACTGGCGCGCAGTCTTCTCGTCGTGCGTAGGAGCGGCGACCGTAACATTACATGGCGGAGAAATGAAGATAAAGGTGTAATGCAAGTTCCTTAAGTACTTTGAAGAATCTGTACTGGTTGTTTTACGCCTATAAATTACTCTGAAAACATGCCTTTTAGCCATTTTAACTGTTCTAAAAATACAGTATAAAAACTTAAGCCGAAATCGAAAGTACTTTTCGGCCCTGAGTGAACTCTTAAATGCTTTTCGTAAGCAGACCCCCAGTCAGATGTCTTGAGTAGTTTTGAAATCGCGTTGTTTTTCCTGAAGCTCTGCGCACCGCGTGTGTGCCCGGGTAGGCGGGGGCCTTAAGGCGCCTGCAGTGTCGAAGTGGGATGCCCTTACGTATAATTCTGATCCGTGGAGGCGCAACACAATCCGAAAAAAACGTGTTTCACGGCAAGCGACGCGTAACCCGAGTCTGAATCTTTTCGCGCGCGGAGCTCGGAAAAAGTTCCGAAAGTTAAGTCCTTTACAACGGCGCTCAAGGCGTTTCAGCACGAAGCAGCTGGCCCCATACGACTCTCTCTCTCTCTATCTCTATCTCTCTCTCTCTCTCTCTCTCTCTCTCTTTTCTCTCTCCCGTAACAGCTCACAGCTGTGTCGCGTTGTGACGTCACGTTACACCCGGGGTTTTCGCCACGCCTCCAGTGGAGTTCTGCGGGAACTTCTTGTGCTGTTCGAGTATAAAGGTCTTTAAACCAAAGTTCATTTCCTACCTAATTTCTAGAGACTGGAAAAAATTCGCGAGTTCAATGGCCTCCAGGATAGACTCCACAATCCTCTGCCTACTTGGGCAAACGGTGCCCGTTCATTGGGTACTGAATTATGAGGCGTCTCAAGTGGGTAACTTGTGGTTGGATACCTCTTTGTTTGATTGTTTCTAATTGGCCAAGAGTCCTACATACTAACAGTGAAACCAATAGCAGAAGCAGCACAACGTTAATAATTATTTGAATTTTAGTATATCTCGAAATGAACCCGCGAATTTTTTCCGGTCTCTACTAATCTCACGCAGCAACCAATTTCCATTTTACAATTTTCATTAATACATCTTTAAAAAAGCTACATAAAAAAATTAACAACTGGACCGCGCCCACCCGCGTGTCATCTTTCATGAATGGAACTTAATTTTTATTTTTCCTAGGTTGGCTTTACTATTTTTCATGCCAGATGAAAAAGTACTCTATGTTAATTTCTACATTTTGTCACGGGGATGCTAGCGACGAGTATGTGGGAAGGGGGGCGGTGCAGGTAGCGCCCGTCCATATACGGTAAGTTCCTATTAACATTGGATACTATATATATACCACTTTCCTAGAGCCCCCATCCGCGCGAAGGTTGAATAACTAGGACGCCGTTGATTCTGGCAACTTCGAGTGTTAGGTCGGGGAATCTGACGACTTGTCACTTAGAAGGGATACGATAACTTTCCAGTCGTGGGCTAAGTGACATATAACCAGGGAGGATGACCTGCGTGGGCAGAGGAGTAAGAGGGCGAGTGATTCCCCCTAGGCGAGCTATAGTGGGCGACGAGAGATGAGCTTCGTGTTTCAATAGACACTTTGCTATGGGTTTCAAAATATCTTAAAGTATTGTCTATGCCTTAAAATTGTACATGTATATATAAGTAATTGCTCGGCATACCTTGCAATGTCTCTTTCAATTATTTTGTTATTTGTTTAAAGAAGATACCTATATATAACATATATCTACCGCACTATCCAATCTCTCTTATTCCATACCACGTTTAATCTCTCTACATATATCCCTCACTATATCTCTATATATAATCTGTGTCTCTTTATACCTATATTCATATAACTCTCCACATTTCTCTATCTCACTGTCTCTATTTCATTATCCCTATAACTCTCTCTATCACTCTATCTCTATAAATCTATTTATACGTTTATATATCTCTCTCTTCGACTAGCCCACCACAACTATTATTCGGGCCATATAAATAATGAACCACTGTAGCTGGGCATTGTCAAGGTAATGAGAACGGATTTGTGTCCACATGAGAGCCATTGTACACCCTGTAATTTTTTTTTTGTAAATGGAACAGAAATATATAAGTAAAATTATGGATGTAAGTAAATTTGCATGTTTATATGAAAAACAACTGCATCACTACAAAACAGAGTGTTGACATTAATACTGGATTTTGGAATTCTTATCCGGACATTTTTACGCTTTGTGTTGTCCCAGTAACTCCAGTAGTTAAATAGTCCCTGGATAGCTTTCCAGTATTAAATGTGCTTATTAATAAGCACTGTAAAACCAAAAAATACGTCAAATTGTTGAGTATTTGATTATCTTCTCATTGAAATAGCTTGGCTTCTGGGTTGTAGCCGTGTCCTTGGCGAATTATTCACCGTCGTTTCGGTCGACGTTGCAGTCGCCATCATCAGGGAGCAGTTAGCACCTACCTGATGATGGCGACTGCAATGTCGACCGAAACGTCGGTGAATTATTCGCCAAGGAAACGGCTACAACCCAGAAACTCAGCTACTTCAGACGATGGCCGTGAAAGCCTGCGAAATATTATCTTCTCATTGGTAGAGACCTGAAAAATTCGCGGGTTCATTTAGTGCTATGCCATAATTCAAATAATTATACCTTATTGCTGCTTCTGCCATTGGTCCACTGTTAATATGGAGGACTGAGGGGCCAATTAGAGACCCTCACTGATAGAACTGTCGAAATCACAGACCACCCAGTCGAGACGACTCACAAGTCAGCAGCCAATGAACAGCTGGCACTTGCCCGAGTGTGTAGAGGATATTGGAGTCTATCCTGGAGGTCATTGAACCCGCTAATTTTTTCCGGTCTCTACTCATTGGTTGAAAAAAATAAATTATGCTTGAAAGAAATATCAGTTAAAATATAAAAAAAAAAGTTTGTGCCAAATTCACGTAAGAAATAAACAGTATTTTTTTGTGAATGTTAGGAGTGACCGCGGCCATGTTTGTTTTGTTGGCAGAACAACGTACTGCCGACGGGCGAGCAGTCGTACCAAGGCAACAGCCTGGCCGTGGAGCGCGCAAACCGCCACCACGCCGGAGTCTACTACTGCACCGCCTCCAACGGCGTTGGCAACCCTGTCACCAAGCAGGTCAACCTGCACGTGCTCTGTGAGTCCTGCCAACCTCGCAGTCGCAGATAACCCTACACTCCTCCAGCGGCTTTTAACTCCCCCGTCCACCAGCCGCTGTCGTCACGTTGGCAAAACATCTTGAAAATATTCAATTACCAACCTAAAAATACGGGAGGAAAAAGGTGGGGTTGTCTGTAAAGTCGGTTTACGGACGATAATTTTACGTGATAACGTCATTAGAAAACATTGATGAAAAACTGCATACTTTTTAATTTTCAAATATTATTTACAGTTTTTTTTTTTGCAAATTTAAATTAAATAATTTTTTTAAATATAATCACGAACAATTAGTTAAAAAGGCCGCCTTAACCTGTTTGATATTATAAAAGATTTTCTCGAACGGTGGTTGGCCGGTTATTAAACGCTCGGCTCAGGCGGAACGTGACAATTTTTCGTGCGTGCAGCCGGCGTTGATCGATTTATAAGACGTTATCACGTCAGAAACCTAACGAGTGTCTTGTGTACAATGCTACACCACTGGCATGACTTGCATGTATGAGTGCTGAGTCCACTAAGAAAACGTTATTGTCCGTTTTGCCTTAAGAGTCTTAGCAAATTCATTGCGTCGCTATTGTTAAGGAGCGATTCCTACGCAGCGTCTGACGTAGTGCGTCTGACGCAGCACGGCTGACGCATAGATAAAGCTTCCTAAATGCGTCAGACGCTCTCTGATCTTGGAGCTTAAAGGATTAATGAACGTGGTTTACTGATTGTTTTAATTAATGAATAAGTAGAGACTGGAAAAATTCGCGAGTTCAATGACCTCCAGTATAGATTCCACGATACTCTGCCTACTTTGGCAAACGGCGCCCGTTCATTGGGTACTAAATTATGAGGCGTCTCAAGTGGGTAACTTGTGGTTGGATACCTCTTTGATTGATTGTCTCTAATTGGCCAAGAGTCCTACATATTAACAGTGAACCATTAGCATAAGCAGCACAACGGTATAATTATTTGAATTTTAGCATGTCACGAAATGAACCCGCGAATTTTTCCGGTCTCTATGAATAATGTGAAGATAAAGAAAGTCTGCTGCAACTATGTGAGGGAAACGCTGAAACACATCTGATTTTCCAAATAAGGACTAACAAAAAAAATTTGAACGTTTAATTACTAGACACTTGTTAAAAGATGGCAAGGCGAACGATACAATTGGATTACACCCAAACACGATGAAAAAAATCTCTCTTATATTTGCAAGTACTGACAGTAAACAACAGTTTTTTTCTAATTAGTCGTCGTCATTCTCGATCTCATATAGTTTCGGAAATTTTCTTGGCTATATTAAATAAACTATTTTGATTATTTTTACCCTCCAGTCAGCCTTAAGACAGAACCGACTGATATTTCGTTTATTGTGTTTTTTTGTATTTAACCTATTTACATAAATATATTATTAAAGAAAAATAAGTGCATTTTTAATGAAATAAACAGATAACTAACACTTCCAACTGGAAAACTCTGACCAATATGAAGGAGTGACAGTTGTGAGTATGAAGATGGTTTTACTGTGAGAGATGCATTCACAGAATACTTAAACAGCCATGAAGGTCCAGGTACAAAACCCTGACAAGGTTATCACGTATCAAGTTTTCTGTATATTCGATTATATATTTTTCAAGGTTGAAAGAAAAATTATGCTTAATTGAAAGCAAAGTTCACAAAGCCAAAAGATAATCTTAATAGTATTAAGTTTCTAGTGAAATATAACAAGAAGGGGAGTAGTATACAAATGTATTTCCTGAAACAGGCTTCCAGGCTGTGGTGCTGTGTGTCCTTTCCGCCATCTTGGATTTTGACGTCACGGCGGCCATCTTGGTTGACCTTGACCTTGACCTTTGACCTTGACCTTGGATTTTATCCTCAAAACTTGCCAAATTTGGGCAAAAATTGCCCAAAATTCCTCAAAAATCGCCAAAATTCCCATTTCTGTGAAAAAAAATTCCACCAAAAATTCTCAAAAAATTCCACAAATTAAAAATTTCTCTTTTCGAGGGAAAAATTTCCCGTTTCGAGGGAAAAATTCCCGTTTTTAATCCTTAAAAATCCCAGCGACTAGAAATTCCTAAAAGCGGCTTAAAACTCCTAAGAGCTAGCCGCTCTAAGCCGTCGAGGTCATGACTTTGAAAACTAGGATTATGACCGCCATTTTGAAAGATGACGTCACCGTTGCAGTTGCATCTTGAAAATCCGCAATTTTTATGTTAGAAAATCGGGAAAAAAATTAAAAATCATTAAAAAAATTATTTGATCGAATTAAAAAAAATATTAAAAACCACTGTTGCAGTTATCTTTACGGTCGCCATCTTGGATTATATAAATGTTGCATATTTCGTTACACCCGCCATCTTGGTTGAGTACCATGTCATTCTTACACTTTACGTTACGACCACCATATTGGATCCTATTAATGTTGCAATTATCGTTATGGTCGACATCTTTAAATTTAGTCACCATCTTGAAATTTAGACGCCATCTTGGAAATCCGTAATTTTTATGTTAGAAAATCGGGAAAAATTCCAAAATTTATCAAAAAATTAATGTAATTGAATTCTGTTTGATTATATCGATGTACGTCCTTGGTTCGACACCGGTGAGGGCAAAAAATAAAAAAAAATCAGATCCTTCCTCTACAGAAGCCACCTACAGACTGACCTACCACCACCAATAACTAGGTATTTACCATCAGCTGGTATGACGTCATGTACGCCATCTTGTCTTTATCCGCTGGAGGGATCCATCTTGTTTTCTTCTGCTAGAGTGTGCTGGAGTCATGTTAGTATAATGTTCTGTTCACCATAACTTTGACCTTGACCTTGGCCTTTGACCTTGACCTTGAACTTTGACCTTGACCTTGAAATTTGACCTTGACCTTGATGTCCATCTCGGATCCGTCATTTTATGTTCAGTACATGTTACCAGGAGCTACCACATGCTAGTGGTCATTGCCACCATCATGTTTTCGTCTGCTGGAGGAATCCATATTGTGTGTACTCGTCTTACAATCATGATAATTTTTTAATAACATGCTACAGTGCAGTAATCATTTATTATTACTGAGGTGCCCGACATCTTGAAATTCGGCCGACATCTTGAAATCATGTAATTATTTAGTTAGAAATGCGGGAAAAATTCCAATAGTCTCCGAAAAAATCAATTATTAATTTACAAATTGAATCGATGGATCCCTGTCCACGGTTCGATTCTTGACCAGAGACAGTTGTAACTAATTATTAAATAAATGTTAGGATCTGTTTTCCATTACCTTTCGCGGAGTTAATTAATCATTCACTCTACGAAAAAAAAAAAAAAACTCAAGTCAATATACCGGACCAACGAATTAAATCAGTGCCGATTAGCCTATTATGAAAGTCTAATTTTTCAATAATCTGAATAACATATAAACCGTTCATGTACAAAGCCACACATATAGATCAATTGTCTTCAGTCCATGAGAACGAGTCATGTCATTATCAGACGTATAGGCTAGTCATTTCAGGACCACATGACCTTCGTAATCCATCGTGACATTTTTATACATTCTAAAGGACCAAGTGACCTTAAAAAATATTTTAGTAACACCAAGAGGTGATAAACTAGTATATATTCAATCACTACATTTTGTACTACGCGGAATCAACAAAAAAGGAAGCACCAACAACGAAAAGACAGCACCACCAACGAAAAGGGAGCACATTTGGAAGCTCCAACAAAGAAAAGGCAGCACCGCCAACGAAAAGGAAGCACATTTGGAAGCACCGACAAAGAAAAGACAGCACCGACAACGAAAAGGAAGCACATTTGGAAGCACTGACAACGAAAAGGCAGCACCGACAACGAAAAGGAAGCACATTTGGAAGCACTGACAACGAAAAGGTAGCACCGTCAACGAAAAGGAAGCACATTTGGAAGCACTGACAACGAAAAGGCAGCACCGACAACGAAAAGGAAGCACATTTGGAAGCACCAACAAAGAAAAGGCAGCACCGCCAACGAAAAGGAAGCACATTTGGAAGCACCGACAAAGAAAAGACAGCACCGACAACGAAAAGGAAGCACATTTGGAAGCACCGTCAACGAAAAGGCAGCACCGACAACGAAAAGGAAGCACATTTGGAAGCACTGACAACTAAAAGGCAGCACCGACAACGAAAAGGAAGCACATTTTGAAGCACTGACAACGAAAAGGCAGCACCGTCAACGAAAAGGAAGCACATTTGGAAGCAGTGTCAAAGAAGCACCATCCTCAGGGTAACTTTCATTATCGAGACAATGATCATCACAAGCTTGATCCGATTTATTTAATATATCACGTTGTTTCCATCGTTTTGGTCTCAGACCGCCATCACAGTCTTCGATCTTGCCTACTTTAGGTGCTTCAGTACAGTACTCAATCAGGTCAGCCTCAGATGTGCCACCACAATCTTCAATCATGCCAGCTTCAGATGATTCATCAAAGTCTTCGACCTTGTAAGCTTCAGGTGGTTCTTCATCTTTCACATTTTCATGGAGACGACTAGATATTGGAGTAAATATATTTTCATTTCTAATGTGGTTACAACTTCCTTCGCTTGTTTTAAATTATAAATTATTATCTTGCTCTAGATCAGTAATTTTAGCATTAGCTTTTTCGCCTTCGTTCCTCTTCCACGATGTTGTAGCCCAGTCTTCGTTATCTTTATTCATCTTAATTGTACAGGTCTTGTAATGTCTATCCAAGTAATATCTTCTACCAAAGGATTTCTGACACTGTCTGCAATGATATGGTTTTTGACAAGGACCCAAATTACACTTGCTTCTTTCATGTCGTTTAACATTCTTTCTCAAGGTAAACACCTTGCTACAGTATCTTCAGTGATGTCGTTTTGATACAGCAACTAATCCCGAATCAGGATTCATATTAGTTACTGAGACTAATGCCAGACGCAAACAAAGAGTTTTAAATTAGATATATTACTTAAATAGAATTTTTTAATTATTTCATCAGCGAGAATTAATTTATCTCATTCAAAGGTACTTGTTGCAAGTAGTTCTGCTTTTCAACAACAGATGTCGCCACATGTTACTTGCAGTTAAATAATATTTAGTTCTTTTATGCGGGATGCGGGATGCTCACTAACGATCGCAAAAGAAGGATGGCTTCGCTAGACACCAAGGAGAAGGAATTTCGTCTTGTACGTTAAAGCTTCACAGAAGTCTCATGATATATTATTTGACCGAGTAATGTTTTTTTTTTGTTTCCACCTGATAAAATCCTTCATGCACAGATGAACTTCTCATCTGTAACCAGAAGCACTCGGAGAATACCATCAGATGTCTAGTAAGGAATAATCAGAAGCACTAAGAGAAAACCATAAAAAGTATTGACAAGAATAATCGGGAGCACACGGAGAAAACCACCACAAATTTTCTTTGATATCATAAAATAACAAAAAAAAAATTAATAAAAAATTTAAAATAAAAAAAAATACAAAATTAAATACAAAAAATACATAATATTCTGGCTTGTACTAGAACTATATCTTTGCTCAACAATGAGAAGTTCACAAGCTAGCAGAATCTGTTTATGTATTTTTTGTATTTAATTTTGTATTTTTTTTTTTTAATTTTTTATTAATTTTTTTTTTGTTATTTTATGATATCAAAGAAAATTTGTTGTGGTTTTCTCCGTGTGCTCCCGATTATTCTTGTCAATACTTTTTATGGTTTTCTCTTAGTGCTTCTGATTATTCCTTACTAGACATCTGATGGTATTCTCCGAGTGCTTCTGGTTACAGATGAGAAGTTCATCTGTGCATGAAGGATTTTATCAGGTGGAAACAAAAAAAAAACATTACTCGGTCAAATAATATATCATGAGACTTCTGTGAAGCTTTAACGTACAAGACGAAATTCCTTCTCCTTGGTGTCTAGCGAAGCCATCCTTCTTTTGCGATCGTTAGTGAGCATCCCGCATCCCGCATAAAAGAACTAAATATTATTTAACTGCAAGTAACATGTGGCGACATCTGTTGTTGAAAAGCAGAACTACTTGCAACAAGTACCTTTGAATGAGATAAATTAATTCTCGCTGATGAAATAATTAAAAAATTCTATTTAAGTAATATATCTAATTTAAAACTCTTTGTTTGCGTCTGGCATTAGTCTCAGTAACTAATATGAATCCTGATTCGGGATTAGTTGCTGTATCAAAACGACATCACTGTAGATACTGTAGCAAGGTGTTTACCTTGAGAAAGAATGTTAAACGACATGAGAGAAGCAAGTGTAATTTGGGTCCTTGTCAAAAACCATATCATTGCAGACAGTGTCAGAAATCCTTTGGTAGAAGATATTACTTGGATAGACATTACAAGACCTGTACAATTAAGATGAATAAAGATAACGAAGACTGGCCTACAACATCGTGGAAGAGGAACGAAGGCGAAAAAGCTAATGCTAAAATTACTGATCTAGAGCAAGATAATAATTTATAATTAAAAACAAGCGAAGGAAGTTGTAACCACATTAGAAATGAAAATATATTTACTCCAATATCTAGTCGTCTCCATGAAAATGTGAAAGATGAAGAACCACCTGAAGCTTACAAGGTCGAAGACTTTGATGAATCATCTGAAGCTGGCATGATTGAAGATTGTGGTGGCACATCTGAGGCTGACCTGATTGAGTACTGTACTGAAGCACCTAAAGTAGGCAAGATCGAAGACTGTGATGGCGGTCTGAGACCAAAACGATGGAAACAACGTGATATATTAAATAAATCGGATCAAGCTTGTGATGATCATTGTCTCGATAATGAAAGTTACCCTGAGGATGGTGTTTCTTTGACGCTGCTTCCAAATGTGCTTCCTTTTCGTTGACGGTGCTGCCTTTTCGTTGTCAGTGCTTCAAAATGTGCTTCCTTTTCGTTGTCGGTGCTGCCTTTTCGTTGTCAGTGCTTCCAAATGTGCTTCCTTTTCGTTGTCAGTGCTGCCTTTTCTTTGTCGATGCTTCCAAATGTGCTTCCTTTTCGTTGGCGGTGCTGCCTTTTTCTTTGTCGGTGCTTCCAAATGTGCTTCCTTTTCATTGTCGGTGCTGCCTTTTCGTTGTCAGTGCTTCCAAATGTGCTTCCTTTTCGTTGTCGGTGCTGCCTTTTCGTTGTCAGTGCTTCCAAATGTGCTTCCTTTTCGTTGTCGGTGCTGCCTTTTCGTTGTCAGTGCTTCCAAATGTGCTTCCTTTTCGTTGTCGGTGCTGCCTTTTCGTTGACGGTGCTTCCAAATGTGCTTCCTTTTCGTTGTCAGTGCTGTCTTTTCTTTGTCGGTGCTTCCAAATGTGCTTCCTTTTCGTTGGCGATGCTGCCTTTTCTTTGTCGGTGCTTCCAAATGTGCTTCCTTTTCGTTGTCGGTGCTGCCTTTTCGTTGTCAGTGCTTCCAAATGTGCTTCCTTTTCGTTGTCGGTGCTGCCTTTTCGTTGTCAGTGCTTCCAAATGTGCTTCCTTTTCGTTGTCGGTGCTGCCTTTTCGTTGTCAGTGCTTCCAAATGTGCTTCCTTTTCGTTGTCGGTGCTGCCTTTTCGTTGACGGTGCTTCCAAATGTGCTTCCTTTTCGTTGTCAGTGCTGTCTTTTCTTTGTCGGTGCTTCCAAATGTGCTTCCTTTTCGTTGGCGGTGCTGCCTTTTCTTTGTCGGTGCTTCCAAATGTGTTTCCTTTTCGTTGTCGGTGCTGCCTTTTCGTTGTCAGTGCTTCCAAATGTGCTTCGTTTTCGTTGTCGGTGCTGCCTTTTCGTTGTCAGTGCTTCCAAATGTGCTTCCTTTTCGTTGTCGGTGCTGCCTTTTCGTTGACGGTGCTTCCAAATGTGCTTCCTTTTCGTTGTCGGTGCTGTCTTTTCTTTGTCGGTGCTTCCAAATGTGCTTCCTTTTCGTTGGCGGTGCTGCCTTTTCTTTGTTGGTGCTTCCAAATGTGCTTCCTTTTCGTTGTCGGTGCTGCCTTTTCGTTGTCAGTGCTTCCAAATGTGCTTCCTTTTCGTTGACGGTGCTACCTTTTCGTTGTCAGTGCTTCCAAATGTGCTTCCTTTTCGTTGTCGGTGCTGCCTTTTCGTTGTCAGTGCTTCCAAATGTGCTTCTTTTTCGTTGTCGGTGCTGTCTTTTCTTTGTCGGTGCTTCCAAATGTGCTTCCTTTTCGTTGGCGGTGCTGCCTTTTCTTTGTTGGAGCTTCCAAATGTGCTTCCTTTTCGTTGGTGGTGCTGTCTTTTCGTTGTTGGTGCTTCCTTTTTTGTTGATTCCGCGTAGTACAAAATGTAGTGATTGAATATATACTAGTTTATCACCTCTTGGTGTTACTAAAATATTTTTTAAGGTCACTTGGTCCTTTAGAATGTATAAAAATGTCACGATGGATTACGAAGGTCATGTGGTCCTGAAATGACTAGCCTATACGTCTGATAATGACATGACTCGTTCTCATGGACTGAAGACAATTGATCTATATGTGTGGCTTTGTACATGAACGGTTTATATGTTATTCAGATTATTGAAAAATTAGACTTTCATAATAGGCTAATCGGCACTGATTTAATTCGTTGGTCTGGTATATTGACTTGAGTTTTTTTTTTTTTTTCGTAGAGTGAATGATTAATTAACTCCGCGAAAGGTAATGGAAAACAGATCCTAACATTTATTTAATAATTAGTTACAACTGTCTCTGGTCAAGAATCGAACCGTGGACAGGGATCCATCGATTCAATTTGTAAATTAATAATTGATTTTTTCGGAGACTATTGGAATTTTTCCCGCATTTCTAACTAAATAATTACATGATTTCAAGATGTCGGCCGAATTTCAAGATGTCGGGCACCTCAGTAATAATAAATGATTACTGCACTGTAGCATGTTATTAAAAAATTATCATGATTGTAAGACGAGTACACACAATATGGATTCCTCCAGCAGACGAAAACATGATGGTGGCAATGACCACTAGCATGTGGTAGCTCCTGGTAACATGTACTGAACATAAAATGACGGATCCGTGATGGACATCAAGGTCAAGGTCAAATTTCAAGGTCAAGGTCAAAGTTCAAGGTCAAGGTCAAAGGCCAAGGTCAATTTTCAAGGTTAAGGTCAAAGTTCAAGGTCAAGGTCAAGGTCAAAGGCCAAGGTCAAGGTCAAAGTTATGGTGAACAGAACATTATACTAACATGACTCTAGCACACTCTAGCAGAAGAAAACAAGATGGATCCCTCCAGCGGATAAAGACAAGATGGCGTACATGACGTCATACCAGCTGATGGTAAATACCTAGTTATTGGTGGTGGTAGGTCAGTCTGTAGGTGGCTTCTGTAGAGGAAGGATCTGATTTTTTTTTATTTTTTGCCCTCACCGGTGTCGAACCAAGGACGTACATCGATATAATCAAACAGAATTCAATTACATTAATTTTTTGATAAATTTTGGAATTTTTCCCGATTTTCTAACATAAAAATTACGGATTTCCAAGATGGCGTCTAAATTTCAAGATGGTGACTAAATTTAAAGATGTCGACCATAACGATAATTGCAACATTAATAGGATCCAATATGGTGGTCGTAACGTAAAGTGTAAGAATGACATGGTACTCAACCAAGATGGCGGGTGTAACGAAATATGCAACATTTATATAATCCAAGATGGCGACCGTAAAGATAACTGCAACAGTGGTTTTTAATATTTTTTTTAATTCGATCAAATAATTTTTTTAATGATTTTTAATTTTTTTCCCGATTTTCTAACATAAAAATTGCGGATTTCCAAGATGGCGGGCGTAACGGAAACTGCAACGGTGACGTCATCTTTCAAAATGGCGGTCATAATCCTAGTTTTCAAAGTCATGACCTCGACGGCTTAGAGCGGCTAGCTCTTAGGAGTTTTAAGCCGCTTTTAGGAATTTCTAGTCGCTGGGATTTTTAAGGATTAAAAACGGGAATTTTTCCCTCGAAACGGGAAATTTTTCCCTCGAAAAGAGAAATTTTTAATTTGTGGAATTTTTTGAGAATTTTTGGTGGAATTTTTTTTTCACAGAAATGGGAATTTTGGCGATTTTTGAGGAATTTTGGGCAATTTTTGCCCAAATTTGGCAAGTTTTGAGGATAAAATCCAAGGTCAAGGTCAAAGGTCAAGGTCAAGGTCAACCAAGATGGCCGCCGTGACGTCAAAATCCAAGATGGCGGAAAGGACACACAGCACCACAGCCTGGAAGCCTGTTTCAGGAAATACATTTGTATACTACTAAGGGGCAGTATTTTAATAAATATTCCTTGTCGAAAAATCCGGTCCACAACCGTGGTTTATTTTTTTTTCAAGACTCTTTTTTCCGCTTTAATGGTAGCCGTTTTCATCATTAAAGTTGAAACTTTCAATTTTTCACGCACGGCATTATTTAAAAAAAAATCTGCGTTTAATTTGTTTGTACCCGAGTTTCATATTATAAATTTATTTGCAACATGAACGACATGAGAACACATGAATTTGCTGGTTAACCGAGGTTAGAAGTTACACATCACAGTCGAGTTAGGCAGGACTCGTTTGAAAATTAAAATTTTTTGTTTTGTTTTATTACATCAAAACATCCAGATGAAGCGCCAGCAAAAATTTGTACATGAACAGATGCCACGATGACTAGGCACAGGAAAATTTCACGTGTTCATTTCGTGATATGCTAAAATTCAAATAATTATACCGTTGCGCTGCTTCTGCTATTGGTTCACTGTAAATATGTAGGACTCTTGGCCAATTAGAGACAATCAATCAATGAAGTATCCAACCACAAGTTACCCACTTGAGACGCCTCAAAATTCAGCACCCAACGAACGGACGCCGTTTGCCCAAGTAGGCAGAGGATCGTGGAGTCTATCCTGGAGGTCATTGAACTTCGCGAATTTTCCAAGTCTCTACTTATAAAATATTAATAGAGACCGGGAAAATTCGCGCTTTGTATGACCTCTAGGTTAGACTCCACAATCCCCTACACACTCAGGCAAATGCCACTTGCTCATTGACTACTGACTCGTGACACCTGTCAACTGGGACGCTTGCGATTCGATACTTTTTTTTTGTTTGAAGGTTTTCCATTGGCTCTAAGTCCTTCAGATAAACTGTAAGCCAATCACAGAAGCAATATAAAGATACAGTTGTTTGGATTATAGCATATCATGAAATGAATCTGCGAATTTTTCCGGTCTCTAAATATTAATCATAATTTTACCTTGTATTTTCAGGTTAAATAACATTGTATAAAGAGTGTAGGGTAGGAAATGACCATTCAATTATAATGTAGCACGTGACTGTGAAATTTGGGTTGGAGAGGGGGGGGGGGAGGGGTTCGTCTCTGATCCTGGGTCCAGGGCCCGTAATCGAATGTGGGGGGGGGGGGGGGGAAGGCCATGCGTACATCACATTGTAAGTCCCTTCCCTTCGCACGTACCTTATCAGACGGGACGCAGCAAAACGCAGTAAGTCTCTGTGATGAACAGGACGGTAGGTAGCCCAGATGTCGGCTTAGCGCCGTCGCAGCTGTGTCCACACGCATCTGCAGCTGCCCCCCCAGGCTGTGATTTGCAGCCTAGCACGCGTCATTTGCGCAAGCTTGCTGGCACACGGACGGGTGGACTCTGCATTATTACATACCCGGCCGTTCCTACATCCGGGAGATATCGCGCTGAGAACGCACTTCAGTCACGCAGGGGATTATGCGGTTGACAAATTCCGGCACAGTGACAAACACAGACGTAACTATATAGTATAAAAAAGGCGGTTTTACGGACGATAATTTTACGTGATAACGTCATAAGAAAACATTGATGAAAAATTCCACACTTTTTTTAATTTTCAAATATTACTTACAGTTTTTGCAAATTTAATACAAAATAATTTGTTTGAATACAATCACGAACAATTAGTTATAAATAGAGACTGGAAAAATTCGCGAGTTCAATGACCTCCAGGATAGATTCCACGATCCTCTGCCTACTTGGGCAAACGGCGCCCGTTCATTGGGTACTGAATTATGAGGCGTCTCAAGTGGGTAACTTGTGGTTGTATACCTCTTTGATTGACTGTCTCTAATTGGCCACGAGTCCTACATATTAACAGTGAACATATAGCAGAAGCTGCACAACGGTACAATTATTTGAATTTTAGCATATCACGAAATGAACCCGCGAATTTTTCCGGTCTCTAGTTATAAAGTCCACCTTAATCTGTTTGATATTATAGAAGAATTTCTCGCACGGTGGTTGGCCAATTCTTGCACGCTCAGCTCAGGCGGAACGTGACAATTTTTCGTGCGTGCAGCCAGCGTTCATCGATTTTTTAAACGTTACCACGTCAAAAAAAAAGCGAGAGAGAGACTTTTGGCACTTGCCCGAGTTGTGTGACCTCTGACCTCGGTAACTTGTTCTCCTCATGTTGCAAATACACTTAACTTACAACTAGAGACCGGAAAAATTCGCTGGTTCATTAGGTGCTATGCTAAAATTCAAATAATTATACCTTAGTGCTGCTTCTGCAATTGGTTCACTGTTAATCTGGAGGACTGAGGGGCCAATTAGAGACCCTCACTCATAGAAGTGTCGAATCACAGGCCACCCAGTCGAGACGACTCACAAGTCAGCAGCCAATGGACAGGTGGCATTTTCCCGAGTGTGTAGAGTGTAGTAGAGTCTATCCTGGAGGTCTTTGAATTCGCGAATATTGCAGGTCTCTAGTTATTAATGATATTTTAATAAAAAAGAGACAGTTTTACGGTGCAGTCTACATACAAACGGGTAATCGAAATTGGGCTACCACTCCAAATAATATATCTCAATTCATGACAGAATTTAAAAAAAAAAAATTATCGGCCTTAATTTTTGTCAAAAGCATCGAAATAATAGTTATGTAATTGATAAAACCATTCACAGATTATGAACTAAGGTAATTTTATTGTTGTAATTTAAATTGCAGGAAAAAAACAGGCAAAATATTTGAATCAAAATCAATTAGGAATACTGCTCCTTTCAAAGTGTCCCTAAAGGATATGTTAAAGACTGTGATTTTGGTTTCTTTTGTTTGCGGGGAAGACGGAAAAGAGGGTTGGTGGAGGGGGCACGTATTCTAGAAGCTGATTGGTCCGCGCTAATTTTACCACGTATTTGCAGGACGCTGCGGACGTCAAAATAATAAAAATAAATTCTTTGGCTTCGACATTCGCTCGACGCCGCGAATTCATTTAAGCATGCGTTCGTTCCAACCCTCTCCACAGGTTTTCTTTTTTTGTCCGCGGCTAGCGATGCGTTTATCTGTCGCCTATGCGTTGTGAGTTGAGAGGAGAGGGTGAAGGAGGGGAGGGGGTGAGATTGATGCGTCAGTGAATGCTTGTCACTGCGAGTGTAGCCCCCGTTTGTCTGCCGTCGGAGTGTAACTAGGGGGTAGGTTGTTGGAAGGGGGGGGAGGTGAGCGAATGTTCCAGAAACATACTGAAACGGACGACGGGTACAGTGGTGAGATGTAAGGGGAAGGGGGGAAGGGTGCAGTGAGTGTGACGGTTCTGTTCTGTCGCTCGTGACGTCATTCGCTTTTGTCCCTTCCCCCCCCCCCCCTCCTCGCACCGCCACCCACCCCAACTCACCCCTGAAATTCGCATCTCTGTTCGAAGGTATCCCTTTCATACTCTCTCTCTCTCTCTCTCTCACACACACACACACCTACATATCTCTCTTTCTCCTTCCTCCAAACCAGCTTTTGTCTCAGATGTCACCTTCCAACGACACGGAAAATCTGCTGAGCCTAGGAATGTCACAACAAAAAAAAAAAAAAGCACCGCTCGATTTCCGGCTGGCTTGCGAATAACTATAAATTCGTCATTTTCCCCCTTCGGTTTCACATCCGTTACGGTAACAGACATTGTGATCTCCATGCGAGGCGAAAATTCCCACGCATGCACTAGAACCCGAAAAGATATAAAATGGAATGTTTGACGTGATAACGTTCTTATAAATCGATGAACGCGTGGCTGCACGCTCGAAAAAAAAATTGTCACGTTCCGCCTGAGCCGAGCGTGCAAAGAACCGGCCAACCACCGTGCGAGAAAATCTTCTATGATATCGAACAGGTTAAGGCGGGCTTTTTTTTTTAACTAATTGTTCGTGATTATATTCAAACAAATTATTTAAATTAAATTTGTAAAAAAATGTAAATAATATTTGAAAATTAAAAAAGTATGCAATTTTTCATCAATGTTTTCTTATGGCGTTATCACGTAAAATTGTCGTCCGTAAACCGACTTTACAGACAACCACCTTTTTGTCTCACCTTAAATGTCTTTTTTTTTGCTGATAATAATTCGCGATGTGCTTACTTTCTACTTTCTGGCGTGTAATATCTTAGCTCTCGGTGTACGAAATTTGGTAGGTGTAATTACGTGAGTGTAACGCAAGTCACATGGAACGGAAATGTGGCGGACGGTGTGGACCCAAGTTAGCAATACCCAAAGAAAAAAATTGGTTGTCTGTAAAGTCGGTTTACGGACAATAGTTTAACGTGACATCATAACAAAACCTTGATAAATTGATTGCATACTTTAACGAATAAAATTGAATCATTTTATTGAATTATCATTATTTTGTATTGATACAAGGAATGAGTGAAATGAAATCTACAATTTAATTGATAAATTTACTTTTATTTGCACTCACTAATTTAAATACGTTTATTACTTTAACGAAGAGATTAGTTTAACTATAACTTTTATACATGTTTGCTATTTAACTTCTTCCAATCGGTGTTATTCCGTTAAGGATAGGACGATGATAGGATAAGTAGGAAACGAATGGGAGTGTTTTAAGTTTTTAATGTGCCTCGAAAAGTCAAATCGATGGTTTTTCCATTAGAGTGGAAGAGAGATAGATGCGGCGCAAGCGTACAATGAGCGTAACGGGACAATGAGTCATCCTTTTTCGTGCGTGCAGCCGGCGTTCATCGATTTATTAGACGTTGTCGCGTCAAAAAAAAAAACAGGTTGGAGAATAATTAATAAGTGAAATTCCCGCACATCCTTTGCACGCTCGCAAAACTCGGGGTGTTTTGGTCGGATGCCGTTAATTATCGAACTGCGTCTAGCCGCGTTTGCGACGAGCGAAGGTTTCAAGTTGATGAGACCTGTCGCCGTTCCTTTGACGCGTCGCAGACAAGCCGGCGATACATACATATATATATATATTTATCCTTCCCCTAATTAAGCCCTGGTAGATCCTGGTAGATCCTGGTAGGTGCTTCGAGTGGTTCTGAGAGGGAAGTTGTCGCTTCCTCAGACGCACTGCTCAGAGGGGTGTGTGCGTTTTTGGAAGGATAGACATCGACAGACGACGAGGCGGGCGGCAAAGGCTTTTGTGTCTGGTTCCGTGGGTGCTTATCGTATTGTGAAACAGTTAGACGGGAGGCCTCACAGACAGGTGGGATTTTCGGGGGGGATATCGATCAACACAGGGCTTTACTACATACATCACACCACCCTCTCTCCTGCATTTTCACTGTCAGGCATTACAGATTTTTGACGTGATCACGTCTTTAAAATTGCTTCCAAAGCGGGAGGCAATTAAAAAAACCAATAATGATAACAAAATCCGGGGATACAGTTTGGTGTTGCAGCTACATATCTATCATCTCCATCCAAAATTAAATTACACCACTGGATAGATAAAGGGTCAAATATTCTTTATGCTAAGTGAGGAACTGTGACGCATCGCGCGCGGTGGAGATGTAAGCGCCGCCATTTTGAGGTCATTTTACTGCTTTTTCGAGATTTCCATTTAGTATAACTTTTGACTTGGAGAAGCTACGACGTTCGTTTTGGTTTCAATCAGGAGCTCTCTTCAAATTCTATCGATTGCACATATAAAACATTAGTGTAAAATAGTTACAGTGAGCACCCTGAGTACAAGACTATCGTAACTCAAAAATCAGTGCAATACTATCACAACTCAGATGCCATAATCTTGAACATATTCTTATATAATGTTTTCCAGAGTGCAACACTACATTATTTGCCATAAGTCCCGTAAAAGTAAATATAAAATTATTGCGATAGTCTTCCAGTGCCTAGATAATGATATTTTCCTGCTAATGGTAAAAATATCTCAAAAACTCGATTTTTTTAGTTACGATAGTCTTGTACTCAGGGTGCGATATATGGTGTTAAAATAAAAAATATCTTTTTTTCTTACTTTATATAGAAAATATTACCTGTTTTGTACACGTATTCACGTACAACACACGGCCGTGTCCATGACACAGCTACACGCCATTTTTTTTATAAACAGAACATAATTTTTCTGGTAAAATTCCATATATTTGTAAATGTGTACATTTTCATGAAAACGACTGTATCACTACAAAATAATGTTCGCTATGTTACTGATTGGTGTACCTCCAATGGTTACAGATTTTTTTAAACCATGCCCTGAATTAATTTTCAGTATAAATGCACACATAATAAAAAAGTAAGTAAAAATTTTGAATATTCGAATTTTTTTCTGTGATTTAAATAAAAGTTAATGCTGGAATGAAACATCAATTAATGTATAAAATTATGCGCCGATTTTCGTAATAAACACTCAGTATTATCTCAAAAAACCCATTTAATATACGTATGCAAAAATAGTATGTCCAAAAAAAATTCCTTAAATGAAAATTCCCCATTGCATGAATCATACAAAGAACATAACTATTATACATTAGAGCTAAGCTAGGGGAGTTAGCCATGCCATAAATCACTTCCCTGGCTGGCCACAAAGCATGCTACCCTTTCTGCATGGTTGAAACCCTGATATAGGCTTCCACCTTAGTCTTTTCCCTAACCCAGACACCTTACCAAACAAATACGCTTAGTTTTATGTTAGGTAAGGGGTAATAAAATTCGCATTCTTTTACAGCTATTGTCTCGATGCGCAAAACCGAGAGAAAGGTATGGCGAAATAACATACACACAGTTAATAATTTTTGGACTTGACAGAACTGTTTCCTCATCTCAGCTGTACATTACGTTAAAAGTAGCCGGAAAAATTCGCGGGTTTATTTCGTGATATGCTAAAATTCAAATAATTATACCGTTGTTCTGCTTCTGCTATTGGTTCACTGTTAATATGTAGGACTCTTGGCCAATTAGAGACGATCAATCAAAGAGGTATCCAACCATAAGTTATCCACTTGAGACGCCTCATAATTCAGTACCCAATGAACTGGCGCCTTTTGCCCAAGTAGGCAGAGGATCGTGTAATCTATCCTGGAGGTCATTGAACTCGCGAATTTTTCCTGTCTCTAGTTATAAGGGGAAAAAAATTGTCAAGCCAACAAAATATTTTTCTACCGCAAGTAGATACTTTTTTCGCCCTCTAACGTTCGTTTGTTTGTATGGAACAAACCTTTTTCTTTTATTCAGTGTAGTAGTGGGGGATCGGCCAACTTCTACGATCTTCGCTGGCGCTACAAGTCGACGCGATACCATTGGTGGGGGATGATGATTAATGTGATTTCCTTTCGCGACAATAAACTCACACGCCCGGCCAGAGTTTTTTTTTTTTTGGGGGGGGGGGGGGAGGGATGAAGCGGAAAGGGGTAGCTTTTGCCCTCACCCTCTCTCTCTCTCTCTCTCTCTCTCTCTTTCTCAACCCTTTTGAACAACCTATTTATTGTCTTAACCGTCTCTCTCTCCCTGTTTGTTTGGCTTCGTGACATCTCTCTCTGTCTTTCGTTACGTACCCCGGCAGAAGTGGGCTTTCTTCCGCTATACCAACCCCCTTTTTTGGCCCCAACGAATTCTCCAGGGGGACTCCAGCCTTCCCAACACCCCCCCCCCCCCCCCTCCTGACATCCCCTCCATCGCCTCCTTTGCCGCACGCTTTTCAGTGAAGTCAACGACTCCTGATACGAGTCACAACCCCCTGCACCCCTCTGCAACCCTTTGGCTTTTCATCTCTCACCCTCCCACACCCGAAAATTCTCGGCAGCGCCAGGCGTTGAGGACTTCCCAAAACACGACATGCCGCAGACAGCTTTCACGTACAAGGTGATTTTTTAGTTTTTCTCCGCACGTATTCCCCCTCTCCATACATCCCTTTCATTTCCTTATTTCCCCTATGCCACAGTTACAGATTTACTTCCCCCGCCCTGCGGACGATGGAAACCCTGTGAAGTTCCGCCCGTTGTTTTACCAGCCATTGTACGCGACTCTCTCTCTCTCTCTCTTTCTCTCTCTCTCTCTCTCTCTCTCCCAGACACCCTCTCTTTCTCCGCGCTTTCCTCTTCGTGTCTGCGACTTAATTAATTAGCGGTCCGGACAGCTACGGAGATCTCAAGAATTCATACGCCAGGGTTTAAAAAAAAAAAAAAATACAGCGAAACCACATTTGGTGTAATTATTCACGCGAGGGGAACATAAATGTTAATTAAAGTACGTGCTCGCCTTTTTGGTAACTTATTTTTTTTTCAATCTCGGACGTCCGTCAAGAACACATATATATGGCCATGATAACACATACGTGTTTTAAAAATATGTGGAAAAAAATTTCTGTACTAATACCCTTGAATAAATTTATCAGTTTGTACTAAGTTAGTAAATTTATAGTACAATCTTTTACCCAGACTTGTCGTACAGACTGGCTACAAATTGTATCTCACACGTGCAAAAGAAGACTCAATTTTTCAAGTCTAAATCATCAAAGATTTTCCTTGTTTAAAATTTTAAAAAAGCAATATTTTCATGAATATCTTGTGAAAAATGTTGACTGTGAGAGATATATCTTTATGTAGCCATTGAATATTGCAATACGTTAAACCAGAAAACTATTACATGATGTAAGCTTGTGGTACTTAATAACGACAAAAAACGTTTAAAATGTTAAGTACAGCTTATTTTTCAGGAACGTGTAGTGTGATGTGATATATATCATATTTTCCTAATTTTTTCAGTGATCTTACTTAACGGGAGGTTAATTATACGTAATGTTAAAAGCTGGTTTAACACAATAACTTACTAGGTGATTCTAATGATGGTGAAAAAGAGGAGGGGGAAGAACCGAAAAATAGTGTACTAGCTCACTGATAAGTCTTTATAATGTCCTTCCTACCAAAACGAATTTAATTGTTTTGCAGCACTAAGCTTGTATTAATGGTAGAGAGAGAGAGAGAGAGAGAGAGAGAGAGAGAGAGCGACATTATGTATGTTGGTATATATGACGTTGATAAACTCTGTCTCCGACCAATAACCATGAAAGTTGGCACATAAAAGTGTTTTTTTTTTTTTTACTGAAGAAGGATTTTATGCTCTCCATTTTTTTGTAACTCTCCACAATACGGCGTTGCAGCGCATCAACTGACATATCGTTTAACCGATTGCATTGGGTAAATTCATTTTTTATAACATATAAAATCATACGAACAGTGGTAGTGTTTAGATTTATCTATGTGTGCCACACGGTCATGTAGTAAGGTTTGGCAACTTATTAAAAAAATAAATTCAGTGCCGAAAAAAATAGTTGAAAGTGCTTCAAACATTTCAACTCTAATTTTCCGTAGTTAAATATAAAAACAATATCTGAGCGATTCTTTCAGTACTCTGTAAAAAAAAATACACTAATTCGCGTGTTCTCATGATGCAAATATATTTATAATACGAAACTCGAGGACAGAAATGTAACGTAAAATGCTTTAAAATAATGCTGAACATCATAAAAATTACGCAAATTGTGTTTTCAACTAAATTTTTTGACGCGAATAACACTTAGTTTCCGCATCCTCCGCTAGAATGCAATGCCGTAGCAGCTACGTGGACTATTGAATCATTTGATTAGCAGACAAAAATTTAAAACTTTATAATGAAAAGGCTCTAGTAAAAGGAAAAAAAAGTGACTTGAGGACCTGATTTTCGACAAGACATTTTATTAAAATATTGACCATCTTGTTAAATTTCATTAAATGGTTAATGATATAATGTTTCCCTTTGTATGTGTTATTGTAAGTACTTTGGTTCGCGTTTTCCGCCACAGATGGCAGCACCAGGATTACATATTTCCGTCCCATGTGACTTTCAGTCTCATTCACTCCTACCAACTACCTAGAGCTTGATGTTACACATCTAAAAATTTATATTTTGGGCAGGGTCGAACCAAGAAATTTTGCAAGAGGGAATTCTTGTCGTTGGTTTTGTTTTTCATAGTACTGGCGCTTCCATCTTCCTCATACAAATCATTTCCTCACAAATACGTCACCGTTTCATCACTCGTCCGTCTATAAACACCCCGAAGATGACGATTAATGATTACTGATTTATTAATTATGTGAATAAATATTTCCTGTAGTTAATAAATGGATACAAGTTCTGCGTAAACACTATAGGTACAAAAAAAATTTCAATACGGGAAGGTTAAAGTGTTTTGTGCTGTTATCGTCGTGTTTTCCAGGTTATTTGTTTTTTGTATCACCGTTGGGTCCGTTTTTTTTTCTGCTGTGTTGCCCAACGTTGTTGTTTGTCTGTATTTGCTGTTCTTGTTGCAACTGTATCGCCGTGGTTAGCCAACTGTATTTGTCTGTGCCGTGATATTTTTTTTAATTTTTTTTTGTCCTTCCACGGAATTATGAGTCCTTTATATGCAGTCAACCTTTGACATTGGCTGGCAGCTAAAAAAATTAATAAAATTATGTTCTCTCAAATATATTAAAACCATACCTTCAGGATTTTTAGGCATTGATTTTCAAATTTTTAAAAAAATCAGCCCCGAAACATTATATTAATTTTATTTTTACACCGGCATTTGAAACTTTTATTATTTAATCTTTCACAGCTAATCATACAAAAGCCATGTGATATACGTATGTAAAGAGATATTTTTTTGGGTTCAATTTACGCCACTCAAAAAGAATTTTAAAAGTGTTTCACGTGTATATAAAGTATTGACATAAACGGTAAGAATTCCTTTAAAAATGGTGGGACAAAATTTGTCGGGATAATAATATCTATCAGTTTCCATAACATCCATTTTTTTTATTTGCTCAAGTGAAACGTAGTTCTCACGTTATCCACGAACTCTCTCTCTCTATGTGTGTGTGTGTGTGTATACATATATATATATATATTTATTCCAAGCCTTTCGCTTCGGTAGATAATGTGAAAATGATAAAGAGGAATCGATATTTTTGTACTTATTTTCCTCGTGTAGCGATTTCCACCAACTAACCCCTAGCCACTCAATTCACACACCCATTTCTGCTTCCCAACGAAAGCAAGAACGTATTTCACTCCCAAAATCTAGCTATAGACATGAACTAATAATATTTTTTTTCACCCCTTCTTCTCTTCTCTTCTCTTCTCTTCTCTTCTCTTCTCTTCTCTCCTCTTCTCTCCTCTTCTCTTCCCTCGCTGCTTTGCTCTGTGCACGGGACAGGCTCAATTCAATTTTCCGAAAATGTTATCTCCTCACCGCATCCTCTCTCTTCTGCCTTCTCTTTCGTCCTTCTCCTTCGTACTTCGTCCTGCAGAGAGAAAGGATGTCGTTTGGGAAATTAGGTGGGAAGGGGAAGGGGGAAATGCGCTTTCTCCGCGGACGACTGTTTTTAACCGCCTCTAATAATTTTATCTCGTGTTTTCTCTCGCCATCCCTTATTTCGTTTCTCGTGAATTTGTTTCCCCTTATTACTCACGACCAGCCTCCGGATAGAATGTGTCACTAAACTCGAAAACTGACTACGAGTCAAGTGTTTGCATTATATTCTTCAGGATGATATTAAGGAAAACAATTTATATTATTAGATAATCACAAAAAAAATGGGGTTGTCTGTAAAGTCGGTTTACGGACGATAATTTTACGTGATAACGTCATAAGAAAACATTGATGAAAAATTGCATACTTTTTTAATTTTCAAATATTATTTACAGTTTTCTGCAAATTTAATTTCAATAATTTGTTTAAATATAATCACGAACAATTAGTTAAAAAGCCCGCCTTAACCTGTTTGATATTATAGAAGATTTTCCTCGTACGGTGGTTGGCCGTTTCTTGCACGCTCGGCTCAGGCGGAACGTGATAATTTTTCGTGCGTGCAGCCGGCGTTCATCGATTTATAAGACGCTAATCAAATCAAAAAATTTTTTATTATGAAATAAATATAAATAAAACAATTCTTCATAGGATGTAGGCTATACATTTCACGCTAGCGCAATCTTTTAGTATTCAAACCATGTTATATATCCAACCACTCTCATATATAAACAGAACTTAAAAAATATTAAAAATATATATATTTTTTTATGTAGACTTGTTAAATTCAAGACACTTAAAAGCCACTAGCTGAAGTACTCGGCGTTTCCCGTGCTAAACAACTCTTGGGAGATAGTTTTTTTCTTCTTCTGAAAACCATATTCTCAGTTGTTGACACCTATGTATAGAGACCTGAAAAATTCGCGGGTTTATTAGGTACGTGCTATGCTAAAATTCAAATAATTATACCTTAGTGCTGCTTCTGCCATTGGTCCACTGTTAATCTGGAGGACTGAGGG
The DNA here is from genome assembly GCF_032445375.1 of Bacillus rossius redtenbacheri. Classification (NCBI taxonomy): domain Eukaryota; kingdom Metazoa; phylum Arthropoda; class Insecta; order Phasmatodea; family Bacillidae; genus Bacillus; species Bacillus rossius. The sequence continues at coordinate 22,998,388 of NC_086345.1, forward strand.
CCAATTAGAGACCCTCACTCGTAGAAGTGTCGAATCACAGGCCACCCAGTCGTGACGACTCACAAGTCAGCAGCCAATGAACAGTTGGCATTTGCCCGAGTGTGTAAAGGATATTGGAGTCTATCCTGGAGGTCATTGAACCCGCGAATTTTTCCGGTCTCTAAGTATAAGGAACATAACGGCCGAGTTTCAAGTCTGTAGCACATTTACTTGTTAAACGGAAATTTCGATATTTTAACGCCCCTGTAAACCCATTTTCCCACCACCCTTAGAAAACGAATTTTCAATAATGATGAAACACGCGGTATTCTATTTCTTTTAGAGAGTATATTTACAAAATTTCACTATCGTAACTTTAAAAAAAAAAATTTTCTTCGTTAAGCTTTACTTTTTCTTTACAAACTTTAGTTTTGTTTATTTATATATTATATTGTATAAAATATACATTTTATTAGTAAAGTCAGTGAGAAAAGGGTTGATTTAAGTCGGGATTTAAGACTCCGTGTACTACGTATGTACCTAGAGCATTCAGTATGTTTTATTTTTATAAAGAAATCAATTCCTTCTAGAGGATTCAAAAAAAATTTAGGTAGGCTCTTTTAGCTTGTACTATAGTAGGTAAAAAGTATTAGAGAATAGCTTATGACAGCGTCCCTACAAAACTAAAAACCATCTTCAGGAACACATACACAAACTTGACGTAAGCTTTTGGACATACACCATTGCTAAGCGCATGTATGTCCGTAGAAGTCTGTTTTGGAAAACTATTGTGTTTGTTTCGTCTTTTCGTTTTGTTGTGTTTTTGTCTCGTTTCAACTGTTGTGCTGAATTTTTTCGGGGTTCAATTCATCATTTGTGGGGTTTTTTCCCGTTATCTTAGTCAATTTTTCTTTGTTTGTTGACCATATTCCTGTTATGGAATATTATGTGGTGTATATATCCTGTTGACAACAGCAATTTTTGTTTAATTTGTGTTTTTGTCTTTTGTTTTTTTTGTAGTTTTCTTCTACAGACATACATGTGCTTAGCAATGGCGTATGTCCAAAAGCTTACATCAAGTCATGCACTGCCATTGTACAAATCTTTCAAAGATAACATACACACACATATATAAATATTTAAAACTGTGGGTACATAGGTAGGACATGAAAAGAGGAAGTAGAATTGTCAAATGAACATCGTTCCGCGAAAATGCTTCAGATTTTCTTCCGGTTGCGGACACTGTCCGTGAGATGAGATTTACTCGCTCAGATCGCTGGACCGGAATGAAATTGTGCTACGAAGAACGTATCTGCCGTTAGTTTTCCGCGGGAAACTATGCGTGCGGGGAGAGAAGAAAAAAAAAAAGGGACCTTTCTTTATGTAGCGGAAACTTATCTTCCTGTGAGGATAATTGATCGTTAAATGTAAATGGGATGCGTGTAATACGTTTGAACTGTTCCTCGGACTAGATTTACAACCAGGTCCTTTGCTGGAATACAAAATAAAGCGAAAATTTGGAACGGGAGTTGGACTGGCAGGCATCCAACCTGAGAAAAATTGCAACGGCGAGTTGACTGCGGTAACTCTGAGCAGCAACGAAACAAATTTTTTTATTGGTTTGGATTTTCTTAAGAATATGAGAAAAAAAATTTCTTAAGAATACATTCTAAGAATTGATCAAAAGTGGACATAGTTACTTATGCATCCAAGGTATGAATATACTTGTTCTTTAAAGCTTGTTGACTCCACTTGGATCCAGACACAACGGGGTAGGGGCAAGGAATGGAATAACAAGAGTGCAAATATGAGAAAAATATTGACACCTTTGTCTATTTTAAGAGAAAATGTTTTGAAAAAAAAAAAGTAGTATTCAATCAGTAGACCTAAAGTCATTTGACCGAAATGGCGAAGATATAACTGTCGGTCAAAATGACTTTCCGATAAAAAAAAACTTTTAGAAAAAGACTTTCATTCAAATACAATTTGCAAGAGTTTACACATTTTCTCATAGAGCTAGATTTTTCTGTTTTTTTTTTTTTTTTTTTTACCGTCGGTCAAATTTCCTTTTTGGTTAAATAACTTTGGGGGGGGGAACGATTTTCGTTCTTCTGCTTTGTCACTTTGAAAATTAGTTTTGCCAGTACATTCTATTTGAAAGCAAAAATACAATATTTTTAATTTCAACGCACCGCTGTTGGACACAAAAAATGTTATGCTGCCACTCTAAATTTATTATATATTTGTAGACAATGTAAAATGATATCCTTATATTTTGACGTTATCTGCCGGAAAATGCTTATTACAAAAAAAATTTTTATATGGTTTGATATCTTTATTATTTTTTTCGCACGTCCAAGGCAGTTGGTGGCAAGGTACGCCCAGATAGTAGCCAGGCAGCACGTCAGGTAGATTGGACTGACATATCTAAAAGGTTGGCCAGGCACAAACAGTAGATTAGTCAGATGTTTCCATTTGGTGGACAGACAGACGGTCTGAGAACTGGTTCGAAAATCTTTAAAAAAATCTATAAGTTCTGCTTTGCAAAACTGTGCTACGTAAAATACTTTAATTTGTCCTTTAAACTCGTTTTACGCACAAAGTCTTATAAAAATTTATTTTTGACCTATATTTTTTCAAACAATCTAAAGAGCTTTAATTAATATTAAGTTTTCACATGTGTAAACGTGTATAACTAACTACCTTATATTAAGTGGTGATTTTGAAAAGATTGATGTTATATAATATTTTAAAAATAATACATATCTATTATTCGTGTAAATTATAAAATAAATGTCTGTGAACACTTGATAAAGTTTGCAAAGAAATTATTTTTTTTTTTTTGTGGTGTTTACTCTGTAGAATGAGCAGTAAAGAAACACTGACAAAAAAATACCTAATCAATTCGTAGATATTTTATTGATTATAAAGCATAATTAAAGCATGTATGAACAATAATTGATAAATAAAGATAATTCAAAGCTTAAGAGTTTAAAAAATATAAAGTAAATTTTTATTATTAAGTAAAGTTTTTAAGTAAATTTGGAAAATATCGAAAACACATTTTGTTTTAGAATAGGTCTGAGAGATAATGCTGAAACAATATAAAACGTTCTAAGTTATTTTTTTTTGTGACTAGGCTTGGGCGTGTTTATGACATTCTAGTCTCGTTAAGGAAAGGGAAGAAAAAAAAATTCCCGTGGCGATATTTCTTTGATACATTTTTTTTTCTTCACGAAACGCGATATCCGAACGTTCCATTGCAAATTATTTCCACGCCGTGACGTTGCCACCCTGCTTAAAACGCGATACTATAATGAGAATTTCTTTCCCTCGCTTCGAATTTTCCGTCGCGGAAACTTTACAGGCCGTGAAAGTAAATAGAAAGCTGAGAGAGAGAGAGAGAGAAGAGCGGAACAGGCATAGTTAGCTCGCAAACGAGTCTTCAGGTCGTTTTGCATATAAAACGTTAAAAAAAAAAAAGAAGGGGTGAGGTGTGCCCGGGAGAAAGGAATAAAAAAAATATGCGAGATGGAGTTTTTACACGCCACGCCTAGCAAACTGCCTCTTAAAACGGCGTTTTATGCAGCGGTGACTCCAAAGAACAAGTCTCGGATGGGTTTTGGGAGGGGGGGGGGAGGGAAAGGTGAGGAATGAAAAGTTAGGCTAACAAGAAAACTACGGTAACAAACCCATTACATGAGTTCTGTCCCGTCTACCCCCCAACCCCCCGCCCTTTTTTTTCACCCCGAAAACGTGTGCCATTTCCCACCCCTTTGTCACAGCGAAAGCCCTAACAGGAGGCGAAAGGAAGATAAAAAATAAAAAAAAAGTTACGAAGGGGAGAATGCAAGTAGGTCGAGTGAGAAGGGAGAGCAAACAAAAAAAAAAAAAAAACAAGTCTCAGACACGCCGCGAAAGGGCAACAGGTGAAGGGCATTAAAGGAGTTAACAATAATCCTTGTTCGAGAGCGGCCAGACTCTGATTCGACAGAAGACTTCGCAGTTGATTATTCAATATCTGAACACGAAAGGAATACTGTAGGGTCGATGGCGAATAATTCACCGACGTTTTGGTCGACATTGCAGTCGCCATCATCAGGGAGCAGTTACCTACTACTGTAGGCAAGTAGGTAACTGCTCCCTGATGATGGGACTGCAATGTCGACCGAAACGTCGGTGAATTATTCGCCAAGGACGCGGATACAACCCAGAAGCCAAGATACTCTTCCTGAACGTTCTTCAAATGATCCATGCAATCGGGAATTTTGATTTAATACAATTTCTTGGACATGCGCCATTGCAATTTTGCAAGAAAATTACACAGTTGAAAACATAATTCGCGTATATTTACAACGGTCTTGCATAATTTTAAATGTACTATGTTAAATTTCGTGTCCGATTTTCGTATTATAAGCGTATTTGTTAACATGAAAGCAAACGAATTTACTCGTTACCTAGGTTAGATGTTATAGATCACTGGCGAGTACTTAATTTCTCGCTGAAATATGTTTTTAAGTTATACTTCTTCATTTGCGTTATGAAACAATAATGAGTGGATTTTTACGATGCAACGCAACATGCAACGAAATTTTTACAGGATAAAACAAGGCCACATACAAATAAAAATTATATATGTGCTTCTTAATCTTATAATTTAGTGATTTATATTGAATGCTTGTCCATTTTATTAAAAATATATATTTATTGTGAATATTATTGAAATAAATTGTGTTCTTAAACTTTTTCAAAATTATTTTCAATTGTATATTATAAAAGTGAGTTTATTTTTCGTATGCATAACATATTTGCATTATAAATTATAGCTTTACTATATAAATAAATTATTATTATTAACAAATTAGAATAAATGATCAGCATATTATTCAATATTAATTACTATTTAAAATTTATCTCAATTACTTTTCTAGATTAAATATTAAAATGTTATACATTTGTTTACATTATAATTGAATTCGGAGTATATTTTTTAATTTGATTGAATTCATACTTTACCGGCCGTATTTATAATATCACTTCTGTCCTTTTATTGTTTTTTATTACAATTAATTACCCGCATGCAGAATTAAAGTAAGTTATTTTATCACGCCACGTAAGTATAACTTCTATCGCACTTACGTAAGTACACGCACCCAATTTTTTTTATCGATTCATTGAAAACATAGGTATACATTTTTCGTTTCACAGATGACGTTAAATAATTTTATCGTTATAATATTCTCTCCAGAGATCGAAAAATGTCTCCCAGTATGTCCAAGATTCCCCTTTGCATATCACACGGAAATTCATGCCACTCTCGTCTGTTTTCTAACGTATAACATCAAAGGAAAGAGATTGCGCAACTCTACAGTGTATATATGTGTGTCATTTTTGAGGATGTTTTTTCCGCCTCGCCCTGTGAGGCACTGGAAAATGAGGTTACCTGCGTGTGACAGAAAAAGAAAGACGGAAAGCCAGTATTTTATTATTATTACTATATTTTTTTTAAGCTGCGAGCACAATGAAACATTACGTAAAACGTTTTATAAAAATTCGCTATTGGATTTATTTCCTTGAGATTCGTATTTGTAACGGGGAAATCAACAACCTATTAAATGTAAAATATTATTGCTAATGTCTTCTCTCTTTAATTATTATCAAATACAACGGCCAACACATAAATTAAACACTCAAAAATAATATTTCATAATTTATAGCAAAATCAATAAATACTTATAGTTTTGCTAGGCTTGTGGTATGTTAACACCGTCAAATATGAAAAGCTGTTATCCAAAGTTTCGGTTAACAATCCATACGCCATCTTCAGGGTGGTAGCATAATATTTAAGAAAGTATCATTACTTAAATAAATTCTTAAAATAGAGTGAGCGAGTCTTTAAGTATCCAACAGAGATGTGTTACAATTAACTTCTATAAAGAAACAATACATGTGTTCTCATGTTTACAAATACACTTATGATACGAGACTCAGAAACGAAATTCAGCCCAGAATTCTGTAAAATAATAACGAGCATGATACATCTAGGTAAATTTTGTTTTTAACTGCATTTCTGGACGCGAAACACACGTAGTTTCCACACCCGCCGCTAGAATTCGCTGCCGGAGCAGCTACGTCGTCTATCGAATCATTCGATTTGCAGACCGAAATTATAAACTATACAATGAAACTGCTCCGATAAAAGCGAAAAATACTTGGAAAAAATACTAAACCCCTGCTTTGGACCTGATTTTCGACAAGAATTTTTATTGAAGTAAGGGCTTTGTTGTTTAAATTGATTACATGGTTCGTACTGTAAAATTTCCTTTTGTCTTTGTTAACTTTGGCTCGTGCCATCCTCCACAGATGGCAGCACCGTGGTTACACATTTCCGTTCCATGTGACTTCTGACGCATTTACGAATAGGTTTAAAATATTGTATCTGGCCCTCGGATGAGTTTCAAATGTTTTAGGATTAATGATCTTTCCTTTTTTTGTTAGTATTACCTTTAAATGCAATGAATTATAAAACAATCCGACCATCGAATAATTTTCAAGTGTTACATAAGAGTAAATGAAGTTTTATACTTGAAAGATAAAAAAAATCCATGAACTTAAATCAACAAATAACCACCTTTCGCTACGTAAATAAAAAAAAATACATATTATCGCTGAACGCGGTCAATTTAACTTCACTCACAGCTGATACAGCATGTCGGTGACGCGAACTCGCAAGATTTCACCAAGGAGCATGTAAGAGGATCTGGAGTGGACATGTGTAGGGCGAGAGCGAAGCCAGCCGGTTGCGAAGAAGGGTTGAAAAGAAAGAGGAAGAGAGCGTATCTCTACTGCAAACGCAGCCCCAGCCCACTTGTCCTTGAGGTTTGAGTGTCGCTGGTGTGCGGCTACAATGGTGATTTCCTGTAGCGCATATGGCTGTACAAATCGATGGAATTCCAAGCCGGATGGCGTTGCTTTTCACGGGTAAAAACGATTTTTTTTTTTCATTTGTTAACTAAATTAATTCCCAAAACTTTTGAAGCATCAGAAAAAAGTGGCAAATGTTTTAAACAGAAGTAACTAATCTTCGAACTTTTCGACAAACCTAAGAAAACTAATTAACAAAGAGAAGTTGTTTCAGTTGTAAGTACAATTCTTTACTTTTTTCATAGATTTCCAAAAAGTGACGATCAACGACAGCTCTGGGAAAAAGCGACAAAGCGGAAAAATTGGACTGCGTCTCCGAACCATGCATTGTGTACAGTGCATTTTGAAGACAAATGGGTCTTAAGAAGCGAAAATCGAACTCGATTAAAGGATGGTATGGTGTTCGGTATATTAAGGTTTCCCTCAAAGGAACGGTTTCACAATGCTTTTAAGATATTAGTTACATCCCAACATAAGTTTAAAACATTTCTCTTAAAAGTGTGCTTCGTAGCATTAAAATACACGCCTTAATTATTTTGCAAATGTATCATTGCATTGGTGACAATGTCAGGGGTTTTCGTTTTTTTTTTTTTTTTGAAATATAGTACAGTATTAGCAACTACGTTAAGAAGTGTTATTTTATTCACACAGAGAAAAGAAATACAAAATGCTAAAATTTGGCGTCTGTATTTTTATATCCTATATAGGCTTGATATTATATGTGTGTTGTAACATGTATAAAAATGTTAAATATATTCAACAATATTTGGTAATTATATATATATTATATATATATTATATTATATATTATATATATTATGTACGCTACTTGAAACTACGAGAAAGGTTTTCATTCTATAAAGGCCTATTCTATGATTTTTTTTAAATTATTAATTCTTATGCATACAATTAATAAAACTGAAAGTTTCTTACATTGTCAGTATATGCATAGCATTACAGTTATTCCAAAAAATTCTCTACCATTGTTTAGCTAAGGTTTGCATGTTACGTTGGTTGAGTAAGTAGACTGGAACATGAACATGTTATTGAAAAGACTTCTAACTTCTACTAATACACGTATATTACAAGAGATTTGTAATAGATTAAATGAGGTAAGTAAGAATTCGTTTTTATAAACGTTGTGTATGAAATTATAAATTTTGAGAAGTATAATAACAAAAAGAAGTGCGTTCCGAAGACATGTCGGTAGTGTTATCCACTGAAACATTATTCCCACTTCAACTCTCTGTAAAAATAAAAGTATGGGGTTGAATGCGTCAAGAGGGTTATATAAATAAAATTTGAGGCTTCTTCCTTATTTCATACGCTGGTGTCCCCCACTTATACTTGCAACAAAAATTTTTCCTCGATGTTGTAATTTACTCTGCGTATTCACAAAAATGTTTAGCAGTAAATAAGTATTTAATTTTTAAAAATTAAAGTATTCATGTTTCGAAAAAAATTTTAAAGCGGTGCGGGGGAAAATGTTTACAGATACTCCAGTAAAATTTTCAGTTTGATTGTTTTGATAGTTTCGGAGCTGTTGCGAGTTTAGTTTGGAGGATTTTTCGGTCGCGCGAGGCAATTTTGGCTCGTTTTCGTTTTCTTTCAGCGTAGGAAGCAGGGAACAAACGCCGATACCCGGCTTCACCTCGCATCCTTTGCTGGCCTTCCCTTGTCCTCTCCAGATGTATTACTGTATATTAGCTCCATGGATTTCACCCATACAAAAAAAAAGTCCAACGCGTACATGATACAGTCGAGTATATACAGTGTATTAGTGTATATATGCGTATACATGTACACAGGCCGCTGCGCGTCGCCAGCCTGGCGCAACACGTCACTAGCATGTCGGTGACGCGAACCAATAAGTTTTGCTCCTACCGAAAATCGCTCAACGCGGCTAAAGAAGTTTTCACTTAAAAAAAAAAAAGCACTCGTGTTTTGGGCAATCCTGTGGAACGGATCTCCGTGTTGAACGGGAAGGAAGAAAATGCAACCAAAGAGAGAGAGAGAGAGAGAGAGAGAACGTTGTGTGCATTTGAAGTCCGAGTGGCGGACAAACGTCGAGAGGCAGAAAAAAAGAAAGAATAAATATCGCGTAGGCGGCTTAGAGCGGACCGGAAGCATAACCGACCAGAAGTGATCCTGTAGTAACACTTGCGCGTTCTCTCCTGCGGCACGTCTGCGCTTGTGTGATCCGGTTACTTCGGCTCGAAATCGCCGCGCGGAGCAAAGTGCCTGGCAGCCACCGGCAAAGAGGCGAAAACAACATACGGGCAGAATCCTAAACACACACACACACACACACACACGCGCGTGAATAAAAAATATATATAAAAAATTGGTTGTCTGTAAAGTCGGTTTACGGACGATAGTTTAACGTGACAACGTCATAACAAAACATTGATGAAATGATTGCATACTTTTATGAATAAAAATGAATAATTTTTATTGAATTATCACTATTTTGTATGGATACAATGAAGGAGTGAAATGAAATCTACAATTTATTGATAAATTTAATTTAATTTGCACTCATTTATTCAAATATGTTTATTACTTTAACGAAGAGATTATTTTATTTAACTATAACTTTTATACATGTTTGCTATTTAACTTCTTCCAATCTGTGTTATTCTGTTAAGGATAGGACGATGATAGGAAAAGTAGGAAACGAATGGGAGTGTTTCAAGTTTAATGTGCCTCGAAAAAGTCAAATCTTGGTTGTTCCAATCAAGTGGAGGAGAGATAGATGCGGCGCATTCGTACAATGAGCGTAACGGGACATAGCGTAACGGGACAATGTGCGTAACGGGACTATTTGTCGTGCGTGCAGCCGGCGTTCATCGATTTATTATACGTTGTCACGTCAAAAACACTTAAAATTTTTATTGAATAAAACCAGCTTTGGATCTGATTTTCAACAAGGAATTTTACTAAAACACTGCCCATCATGTTAAAATTCATCAAACAGTTAATACTACTTATATAGTTTAACTTTGGCTCTGTGAACTTTTAGTTCGCGCCATACCACAACAAATGACAGTACCGTGATTACACATTTATGTTTTTCTGAGTTCCAAGCGAGAGCTAAGGTGTTACACATTTAAAAAAAAGGGGGTGTGGCTGTGTAATGGACACAGCCGTGTGTTGTACGTGAATACTTGTACGTAACAGGTAATATTTTTTATACAAAATATAAAATACACTATTTTTTATTTTAACACCATATATATATTCACTGTAACTATCTTACACTAATGATGTATGTATGCAATAGATAGATCTTGACGAGAGCTGACGATTGAAACCCAAACGAACGTCCTGGCTTCTCCGAGTCAAAAGTTATACTAAATGGAAATCTCGAAAAAGCAGCAAAATGACCTCAAAATGGCGGCGCGATGCGTCACAGTCCATCACATAGCGTGACGAATTCTTTGATCCTTTAGCTATCCAGTGTTGTAATTAATTTTTGGATGGAGATGATAGATATGTAGCTGCAACACCAAACTGTATCCCCCGATTTCGTTATCATTAGTTTTTGACATGACAACGTCTAATAAATCGATGAACGCCGGCTGCACGCACGAAAAAGTATCCCATTACGCACTTTGTTCCGTTACCTTGTGTTCCGTTACGCACATTGTTCCGTTACGCTGTGTTCCGTTACGCTCATTGTACGCTTGCGCCGTATCTATCTTTCTTCCACTCGACTGTTCATAAAGTGAAGTGAAAAGTTCATGTGGTTTTCATTGCTTATTACAACAACAATTTCGGAAATGAAGGTTAATTATTCTTGCATTTTAAAAATCTGATTACTAGTATTATTTATTCTTTTATTATTAAAATAAAACTGATTCAATTTTATTCATAAAAGTATGCAATCATATCACCAATGTTTTGTTATGACGTTGTCACGTTAAACTATCGTCCGTAAACCGACTTTACAGACAACCAATTTCTTTTTTTTTTTTTATTTGCCTCCCACTATGGAAACAATTTTAAAGACGTATTCACGTCAAAAAAAAAGGAATACTAGGAGGCGTGGGGGGGGGGGGGGGGGGCACACCACGCAACAGCGAGGTTTTGCACGCCTGAGCGCTTTCGTGTGGTTAACGGAACTCAAGCTCTACGCCTCTCCCCGCTGCTATGCGGCCGCTCTGAGTCCATTCGAATCGCGGTCGCGCCTGCACAGTGATCGCTTTCGGACGGGTACGTTTGACCCCTTCTCCAACCCCTCACGGTCCCTAAACCTTCCCCCTCCCCCCCACCCCCACCACCTCCAATCACTCCCCAAATCAATCTCCTGGCGCGCCCGATACACCCCAACCTACTCCCACCGCAAATGCCCCATCCAAGAATCGGCAAGCTGAAACGTCCGCACCAGTTGCGGACTCGTTTGAAGAGGGGGGGCCCCCCTTCCCCTTTTCCCCTTCCCCTTTTTATCTCCGCCTCCTGCACCAGTTCTGGTCCACGCTGATCGCCCGGCAAATTGAATTCCTCGGCGTCTGTCCCGGAAAGGGATGAGAATGCAGAGTGGAGCCGCTCGGGACTTCTGGACTTGGAAAAAGGGGGGTTGAGGGATAAGGGTAGAGAGGCGAAAGGGTCAACCCTCTATTTTCTTCTTCTCCCGCTACCAGCGTCCTTCCCCCACCCCACAACAAAAAAAAAAATGTTTCGTCTTCTGCTGCCGTGACTGACTTAAGGCTAATAGTCCAGACAAAATAGACGAAAAGAAAGATGCTGAGTTTGCATTGATTCCCAAACAAGCTGGATTTTTCCACAGGTCTTGAATAACTCATTACGTCATTAGTGCATTAGAGACCTGTAAAATTCGCGATTTCAAATCCCTAAAGGATAGACTCCATGATCCTCTACGCACTCGTGCAAATTACATCTGCTGATTGGTTACCGACTCGTAACACCTGTTGACTGGAATGATCGTGATTCGCTAATTCTTCTGTCAAAGATTTTTCATTGGCTCAGAGTCCTTCAGATAAACTGTGGCCCAATCACTGAAGCAAAATAATGACAAAAGTATTTGGACTCTATCCTATCGCGAAATGAATCCGCCAATTTTACAGGTTTCTAGTCATTACTTGGAAAAAAATGTATTCATTACTTTTGTTAGTAAAGAATTCCGCGATCTGCAAACTTTGTCTGATCCATTTTTTTACGGTAGCTCTTATCGTTTCAGAGATATACGCAAAAAAAAAAAACAGAAATTGGTGACCTTTGACCTCGAATAAGTAAACAACGCACAAGCAGGCTTGATGGGGACTTTTTGAAACATAATTTGTAATGACGTACTCAAGACCTGTGCAAAAAAATCCAGCTTGTTGGGAATCAATGCAAATTCGCATGTCTATTTTGTCTGGACCCTAACCTTTATTTTTTAAGCCAGGAAATGGTCACACTAGGGATCATAATTAGGGCAATAACGTGACATTTTACCGTCATTTGATTACACTTAAAACCCGGTGTCCCAAGACACAAAAATAAGGGTTTTGGTGTTGAATATGCTACACCTGTACTCTTAACAGTATTCCTAGTGCACGATAGGTAGGGAACTGAAAAATTTGCGGGTTCATTTCGTGTTATGCTAAAATTTAAATAATTATACCTTAGTGCTGCTTCTGTCATTGGTTCACTGTTAATCTGGAGGACTGAGGGCCAATTAGAGACCCTCACTCGTAGAAGTGTCGAATCACAGGCCACCCAGTCGAGACGACTCACAAGTAAACAGCCATTGAACAGTTGGCTTTTGCCCGAGTGTGTAGAGGATATTGGAGTCTATCCTGGAGGTCATTGAACTCGCGAATTTTTCCGGTCTCTAACGATAGGTTACGGCAGGTCCCTTATTTTTAGGGAATGTATCTTAATTTACTATCCGTTGCCGATCTGTTGCCCAAATTCCGCGCATGCGCTGAGCTCACTTTTTTTTTTTTTTTGGTTATTTCGACCAGATGGCGGACCAGAGTCTGGCGACATTAACTCATATTTAGTCTTTATGTGATCATCAGGAGACGTACCAAGTGTGTTGGTGTGCCAAATTAATCTCTATGACAGCGAAACTATCCTGTAATACATTTTCTACACTTTAATGGTCATAACAAGAAATAAATCTCAACTTAAAAATGTACATGAGAAAGTTATAAATGCAGTTACATTTTTTGTGCGATGGTGCTGCTACCTATAGTATTTTTTTTTTTTTTCACCACGTCCGCTAGAATACGTACGTTGAAAACAGGGCGCCGTTTATTGAAACTGTTGCCAATTTGTTTCTTTACTGGGATTCGGTTTGGAGACGTTCTGGAATACGGCCCGGGAGTCAGGTTTTAATTGTATCCCAACAAGTCAGTGCTTATTCGCTATCTCACCCTAACGTCTTTGAATACCGCCTTCACATTATTTATATTATACTTGAATTTGTATGTGCCAGAGTGGTTATATTTACGTGTTAAAATAATGCCAATATTCTTTTTTTCCCGTGTTTTTTTCTTGGGGTTTTTGAGCGGACACGATCATTATGGTAGCTACATATTATCGTATGCCAGGAAATTTGGTTGATCACGGTATGTTTTATGGAATTCAATGTTAAAACTTAATTATTGTAGTATTAAAAATTATGGTACTCTGCGATAATTATGGTACGCCCTCCTTTCTGTTACCTATTTTAATGCGTGATGGTACGCTCTCCCCTATTTTTCAAGATGGGAATTGTCTCACCCGTTCCTCCTCGTTTTCCAAAACCTTTTTATTCCAAACTTAGAGACTGGAAAAATTCGCGAGTTCAATGACCTCCAGGATAGACTCCACGATCCTCTGCCTACTTGGTCAAACGGCGCCCGTTCATTGGGTACTGAATTATGAGGCGTCTCAAGTGGGTAACTTGTGGTTGGATACCTCTTTGATTGATTGTCTCTTAATTGGCCAAGAGTCCTACATATTAACAGTGAACCAATAGCAGAAGCAGCACAACGGTATAATTATTTGAATATGTATTAGCATATCACGAAATGAACCCGCGAATTTTTCCGGTCTCTATCTATACTCTCATTTTTTCAGCTACTGCTGCTGATTGGTCCAGCGAACCACTCACGAGTCTGCACAGCCTGTGGCTAGCACTCTGTCCCCCCCCCCCCCCAAAAAAAAAAATAACGTAGTGGCCATCTCCCGACCAAACTACGGAGTTTCAAATCTGATGGAGCTGATTCCCCCCCCCCCCCCGAAAATTTTCGCTTTGACATTGAAATCAAGTCTCCAGTGGTTCTCTCCCGCGTTGCGCGGCGGGATTTGTAAAGGGACGTTGTTTATTAGGTTGCGACCAATGAGCGCGCAGCATGCGAGCCCTTACCCATGCAGACGACTTGTTACGTATTCGCTCTCTCTCCCGTCACGCAGAGCTCAAAAGCGGTCTCTGGAAACAATAACAGTTATTTCGTGGGAGCACGAACTCGTGTATTTGCCAACTGACTTAACAAACCAACACACATGACTGACATTGGACAGTTCCATTTCAAACAAATACAAAATTAATATTTTTTTTACATGTTGATCTCTTTTTTTAAAATAAAATCGAAGGACAGTAAAGATATATAAACTTGAGTCTGCATTTGAAAGACGAATTAAAATAATTAATCAATGTTGAGTTAGCATATTGTTATCTTCAAAATAATACCAATGAAAATAATTATAATGGAAGAACATATATTCTAACCCCAATTACGGTATACCAGGAATTTTAGGTTTATCATTAGCTTTTAAATTTAAAATTCTACGTTAGATATTTCCTTTCGTCTTATTTGTTTTGGTTTCTCTAGGAACATTTGTCCTCATTCTTTATACCGTCTCAGTTGTTTCCCGAAAAGCTTATTTTAAATTTCAATTGAATTTATTTAATTCAGTTAAATTCAAATCAATTTTAATGAATTTAAAAAAAATGTATATAATCAAAATAGCCTATTTATTTTGTCATTAGTCTACGCAAACAACCAAACATAAACGTACAGGATTTTCTGATGAAAAATAGCGGACTTTATAATATTTAATTAATCGGCGTCATTCAAGCATAACTTGGAATTTATTTAGTTTCATTATGCTATTCAGGGAACGGACCAAAAAACACTTCTTTTTTTTTAACGATTGTAGCATAGCTGCCCGGGTAAGATTCCGTACTGTGAACACAAATTTGCAGCGATACAGATATTTTTAGAGACTGGAAAAATTCGCGAGTTCAATGACCTCCAGAATAGATTCCACGATCCTCCGCCTACTTGGGCAAACGGCGCCCGTTCATTGGGTACTGAATTATGAGGCGTCTCAAGTGGGTAACTTGTGGTTGGATACCTCTTTGATTGATTATCTCTAATTGGCCAATAGTCCTACATATTAACAGTGAACCAATAGAAGAAACAGCACAACGGTATAATTATTTGAATTTTTCGCATATCTCGAAATGAACCCGCGAATTTTTCCGGTCTCTAGTTAGTTTCACGTTGATGCACGAATTCGCGTGAATGTAAAAAAAAAACAGTGTGAAGGGGAAATGGGGGAACGCGATGCATTAGAGCTGTCCCCACGTGGTGTTTAATAAGTGGTGGGGTTGTGGGGTGGGGGGGGGGGGAGGATAGGAATTCGCACGTGCACAGCAGTTGAGTGGGAATAATCAGCGCAGTCGGCGGCATCAAAGCGGACCGCTGTATGCGCTGTGGGCTACTCGTTAATGGATTCGTGCGCCCGTACGTAGTGACCTGCTCTAGAGCGGTTCCATGAATTAAGCTTTGGAACGTGGCACCAATCTTTAAAGTGTAGCATCCTTGATTGTTTTTTTTTTTTTGCTTCTAACAGTTTTTTTTTCTGCAAATTATTTCAAATAACGTCACAATTGAAAAACTATTGTGTTTGTTTCGTCTTTTAGTTTTGTCGTGTTTTTGTCCCGTTTCAACTGTTGTGCTGAATTTTTTTTGAGGTTCAATTAATCATTTGTGTTTTTTTTTTTCGTTCTCTTAGTCCATTTTCCTTTGTTTTTCTTTGTTTGTTGACCATATCCCTGTTATGGAATATTGTGTGGTGTATATGTCCTGTTGACAACAGTATTTGTTTTGCTTGATTTGCGTATTTTGTCTTTTTTTTTTTTTTTTTTGTAGTTTTCTTCTACAGACATACATGTGCTTAGCAATGGCGTATGTTCAAAAGCTTACATCGAGTCATGCACTACCATTGCACAAATCTTTCAAACATAATATCACAATTCCACCACGTTTGATAATTGATAAAAAGGTTGGTTTTTTTTTTCCTTCTACTAAGCAGGTCCTTAATGCGCCCGCCTAGCTGAGAGAGCACCCCGACTCCTGACTTTCCACTCGTTTGTCCAAATAGTCTAAGCAGCTGTGGTGCTTTCACAACTTAGAAACACACAACTTAGAACCACAGAAATTTAGAAACACACAACTGAGAAACACATAACTTAGACACGCACAACTTAGAAACACATAACTTAGAAACACACAAGATAGAATCTTCTGTTATAAGTTGTGTGTTTCTAAGTAATGATAGATCTAAGTTATGTGGTTCGGCGTTGCGTGTTTCTAAGTTGCGTGTTTATAGGTTATGACAGTTCTAAGTTGCGATAGTTATAAGTTATGATTTTCTAACTTACAATGTTTCTAAGTTGTGTGATTATGCGTTGTGTTTCTAAGTTATGATAGTTCTAACTAATGACAGTTCTAAGTTACGTGGATTTTTTCGAGATCTCTTAGTTATGACTGTTCTAAGTTGTGTGTTTCTAAGTGGTTCCCTGAGCAACTGGGGTAGCACCGAGGGGGTGCTAGCCATTTTACCCCTACAACCCCTTTTCCACAAAGAAGAGCCGCAACCCGTAACAGGATGTTTCTAAACCTCCCACCACTGCCGCTCCAAGCCACGCATTTCCTTCAAACACCCGCCAATGCTCTAACTAGACACCTATCCGACTCACGAAAAAGGAATCACTAGGGGCAGGAAATTTTCGCAAAAAAATCTGAACGCCTATTAGACTGCAACAAGGTATACCCACACCAGCGGTTTCTTCCTTGTGATTGGCGGCCGTCTGCGAGAGAAGTCGTTGCCCTGTTTGCACGAGCCACCAAGGACGGGTTTGCTTCCACACTGAATTAGTGTGATTGGTTGTTGTTAACTATCGGCATGCACCTCAAAGTAACTCGCCCAATCACGAAACACAGACGATGCTACAGTGTTTTAACTTCCAGCTACTCTCAGGATCTTTTCGCGAAATTTTCATGGCCCTAGGAATCACCATTCAGTTTCTAAAATTACTCCCCGCTAATACGTGCAATGGCACAAGGCTGCCAAATAAACGACTTTTAAAGGCAACTGAACCGTGTCTGACCAATTTCACACACATCCAGAGGATTGCAGTATTCCCCACGAACTGGCCGATGTGTTTCGAACTGCTCCAGTTACCCGTAAAAAAAACCTTCAATTGCGCTGACCATTAATACGTCACGAGGACAAACATTATCTTCTCTTGGGATTTATTTACGAAGAGAGTGTTTCTCCCGTGGGCACAAAACTATATGTTCTTTTTTTATATATATCGCAAGTTCTAACTCCAGAAAAACCGATGTACATTGCTACCAGAATATAAAACGACGGCTAACATCGTGTGCATAGAATCTCTAAACCAATAGTCACAAAAATTAAATCTGTTAAATAGACAGTTTTTTTTTGTGAAAGTGTATAGGGTAATAGGTATGTCCATCTAATATAATTAGAATTCAACGCGGGTCACATTTCGGATCTCTGCTAGTTGGAAATAAACAGAGAAAAGGCAGCGGCTGTATGTTTCGCGATCTTGTGCGCGAACCGCATCAAACATTTGCTTATCGCGTCACGAAAGTTCGCAGTGTCTTCTTAACGTTCAAGTACACTAATAGAAAAAAAAACACTAAACATTTCTTCCACGCGGTTGCGAAAATCGTGTAGTCCCATGATTAGAGACTGGAAAAATTCGCGAGTTCAAGACCTCCAGGATAGATTCCACGATCCTCTGCCTACTTGGGCAAACGGCGCCCGTTCATTGGGTACTGAATTATGAGGCGTCCCAAGTGGGTAACTTGTGGATACCTCTTTGATTGATTGTCTCTAATTGGCCAAGAGTCCTACATATTAACAGTGAACGAGTCCTACATATTAACAGTGAACCAATAGCAGAATCAGCACAACGGTATAATTATTTGAATATTAGCATATCACGAAATGAACGAGCGAATTTTTCCGGTCTCTACCCATGATGAAGTTGGCGCGACGTTTAGAGAACTGATCCGAGGATCATTATCGGGGAAAGATCTTTGGATCGCGGATAAAAGAGCAGAATGCTGCCAGAACTGGCCATTTTTTTCTAGTGACGCCAAATCATTTTCCTTCTGTAAGTACCATTTCTATGTCGCTTTCGCTTCGCTCCAATATGCGGTCAGCCATATCACAGTTCAATTTGAAACAGCCACGTCTCCGATAAAATACCTCTTTTTTTTTAATCTCCTGACATATTTATTTTTAGGTAATGTCCTTTTCGAACAGACTGATCCGAATACAAAAAAAATCGTTGCTTTAACCTATTTAATCACCAACTATCCACAACCGATGAAGAATTGTAATCTCCTTTCATGACTGCATAATTCATTCTTCTCTTATTATTAGTCCCACTTATATATATATATATATATATCTCTCTCACACACACACACACACAATCTCCCAAACAAAGTAGAATAATTCCCAAAGGCCCGTATAACTGAAACACACAACTAACTGACTGAGTGCTCGTGTCGAATACGTGTGCATCAATAGCTATTGTCCCAGAACGCACGTCCAAATGGAAACGTCCAATTAACCACGCCGAACGTGCCCCATGGGACAGTCTAGTCTGAAACAACATACAAACCTAACAAAATAAGTAAAATTGGGTTTGACAGTATTTTTTTTTTGTGTGCTGTAGCCACATGCAAGACACGGAACACAATGCAATTAAAAAAAAGTTAATTTTAATATATCATGAATGTAAGATAAAAGTGACAATTTAAAAAAAAATTAAAATAATATTTTTACATACTTTATATTCTAATAATAGAACACTTTAGAAAGTTAGCAATCTTATAAACATTTAATCATGCATTGGCTTGAACTGACTAATTCTTATCTCCGATCGGTTTTACTGAAGACAGAGACCAGCCAGATCTTTTTTCCTACATATTCTTTTTTATTTCCGACAGAGTAAGTACTGTGTTTAACAGACTGCTTCACATCGTCAGAAGTGTAAATTGAAGCAAGCGAGCGATGTCTTGAATGCGCACTTCTTTACTTTGTCTTCAAATGGTTATTGTTTGCTATAAACACAGTCCGAACACAAGTTATATTTTAAAGGTACGTATGCAGATACTTCATCAGTAAGCTGATTGATAGAGACCGGAAAAATTCGCTTGTTCATTTCGTGATATGCTAAAATTCAAATAATTATACCTTTGTGCTGTTCTGCTATTGGTTCACTGTTAATATGTAGGACTCTTGGCCAATTGTAGACAATCAATCAAAGAGGTATCCAACCACAAGTTACCCACTTGAGACGACTCATAATTCAGTATCCAATGAACGGGCGCCGTTTGCCCAAGTAGGCAGAGAATCGTGTGAATCTATCCTGGAGGTCATTGAACTCGCGAATTTTTCAAGTCTCTACTGATTGATAATGTTCTGCCTGATGTCAAGAAAAGAAAAAATGTATTTTGACTCACTAAACTTTATTTAGATAATAGTAGTCCAACGACGTTCCATATAGTTATAATGCGATCACACGCGCCGAATTTGTGAAGCAACAACGGTGCTGCCATCTATGGCCAATGGAGTGAACTAAAATTTACAAAGGCTAAGGGAAACATATTTCTAACTTTTTAAATGGATTTTAACAATATAGGCAATATTTCAATAAAAATTCTTTGTCGAAATTCTGGTCCAAAGCCGGGGTTTAGTATTTTTTTTCCAAGTCATTTTCGCTTTTATATGAGCCGTTTCATTATATAGTTAAAAATTTCGGTTTGCTATTAAAAAAATTGGTTGTCTGTAGAGTCGGTTTACGGACGATAGTTTAACGTGACAACATCAAAACAAAGCATTGATGAAATGAGTGCATACTTTTATGATTAAAATGGAATCATTTTTTTATTTTAATAATAAAAGAATAAATACTTGAAATCATACTAGTAATCAGATTTTTAAAATGCAAGAATAATTAACATTTATTGCCGAAATTATTGTTGTAATAAGCAATGAAAACCACATTAACTTTTCACTTCAATTTATAAACAGTCGACGAAACAGTTCACGTGTAGATGACTTGTAATTAATTTTAAAAACTGGCGTTTAGCTATAAAGTTTAAATATTATTATGAACAAGTTTTCATATAAATAAACTGTAATCAAATATCTAACATAACCTATTATTACTGCACTTGCCGACAGATGCTACGTTTTTTTAATAATAAAAGAATAAATACTTGAAATTAGACTAGTAATCAGATTCATTTTCTTACGTGGATTTGACGTAGAAATTATTTCATATTACACATTTATAAACAAATTTTTAAGTTTTCATTTCTGTCGGTGCGGCGCAAGCGTACAATGAGCGTAACGGAACAATGAGCGTAACGGGTCACAGCGTAACGGAACAATGTGCGTAACGGGAAACTTTTTCGTGCGTGCAGCCGGCGTTTATCGATTTATTAGACGTTGTGACGTCAAACATTTATTCGATATCGACGTAACTGCTCCGGCAGCAAATTCTAGAGGTGGGTGTTACTACGTGAGTTTCAAGTTAAGAAGTGTAGTTGAAAACACAATTTGCGTTTTATTTATCACGCTCGGCATTATTTCAAAGAATTCCACATTACATTTCGTGTCCGAGTTTTGTATTATATGTGTATTTGCAACATAAAATCACATGCATTTGCTCGTTACCGAGGCTAGACATCACACTTCACTAGCGAGTACTGAAAGACTCGTTCACATTTTAATTTTTGGCGTCGCTTTGCTCTGATATTATTTCTGTATTTATTTTTACTATAGCTCTCTTGCAGGAAAGCAAGCTTGACGGGGTAGTTATTAATTTTTTTAAAATTTTATGTATTAATGATATTGTTCTTAATTTGATTTTAATTAACTAGTAGTTAACCCCGAAATGATACCGTGCTGAGTTCCTTTTTAATAGTAGGTCAGTACTTACTTATTATCTAAACAAAGCAAGAAAACATTTTGACGTAAAATAGTACCAACCTACTGACATAAATTTACAAATTAAATTTAGAAACAAGTTCAAGAATACCTTTAGATTTTAGTTTACTTTGCTAATCGTCCTTAAAAATTTAAGTATTGTTAAAAATAAACCAGCAAATAAACAAAAGAATCAAATTTGAAGTAAAAAAAATTACCAAAATAATAACTAATATATTCAATTCAAGCGACAACCTAATGAAATAATCACCAGAAACGTAGATAAAAGTTAAAGCAACTACTGTGAGCGTTAATTTTTAATTTAATCATAGTTAACAGTATTATTCATTATAAAGATTTAGGTTAATCTTTTTTAAAGGTTTTAAAAATGTTAAAAGTTAATTTATATTTTAATCCTAGCATTTACTGATAACTCATATAAAATGGTTGACATTCTTTAATTAACAGTTTTTATGTATATTTATGTTAAAAACTTTTTATTCTAGTTTATTAACTATCAATATAAAAATATTTATGTTTTCCCAAAATATTGAAAACAAAGAAATTTTCAGGGAATTGGGAAAACCAAAATTTTAAAGTTGAACTAATTATATCCTTTAACGAAATAGTTCCAAGGCATCAACAATGTAAACAACTTTATTACGAAGTATCAGTTTATGCAAGCTTTCAAATATTAATTTATATTTAACATTCTTAAAATCAATTAATAACTTGTTAAAGATATTCAACGTTTTATTAACAACTAAACATAGTCAAACATTAATTCAATATTAATCATTCGACAAAACTAAAAACTACAGAAGCAATATAGTTAATAGCTGCCGGACAGATACGACCAAAGCTGGTTTCACAATGAACCGTTACGTCTGACCGTACACAAGCCAAGTGATTCATAATGATAAGTACGTCCGTCATAATATTTTTCCACTGGGATGATGCCAACTGACTAGAAGGTTTAAATTTTTGAGGAAACTTATCTTTTTAATGTTTACCATTTTAACCATCATGTACGCGAAAGCACTTGTAATTGATAAAACGAAATCTAAAATATTTATTTAATTATATTTTCGAGTTACCGTGCATTATTAATTACTTTGGAGTCTCAAACAATTTTTCATCCGAAATATCAAACTTAATTTCAGCGGGTTCATAAGCAAGTTAGAATCATAATACAGTAGTAGCTTAACAGATAAACAATGAATCTGAATCTCTAATTTGAATCCCAAAGGATAGTTCGAGTATACTCCTTGAATTCGAGTTTAGGTCTCAAGGATCCAAAACAAACTAATGTACAAGAAAAATTTAAAAAAATACTCAAAAGTAAAATTTATTGGGACTATTGTAACTGGATAGGTATGAAGAAAAAATTGAAACTACTAAACTTCAGAGGTTATCAGTGTTATTTTTTTTTAATTTGCTTTATTTACTCTAAAAAAAATTCCTTCGAATATTTTTACTTGATTATCGAATCCTTCGAATATTTTTACTCGATTATCGAATCCTTCGAATATTTTTACTCGATTATCGAATCCTTCGAATATTTTTTACTCGATTATCGAATCCTTCGAATATTTTTTACTCGATTATCGAATCCTTCGAATATTTTTTACTCGATTATCGAATCCTTCGAATATTTTTTATTCGATTATCGAATCCTTCGAATATTTTTACTCGATTATCGAATCTTTCAAAAGGTTCTTTTTTTAATTTTTAGTTCCTTAGTATTTGAAGTAAAGACAATGACTGTCGGTCATTTTTGAGGTCCGTCCGTCGAAAGTTATAAAGTCCAGTGAGGTTTTTTGACGGACGGACATATGGATGGATGGAATTTTCCGGGCCATCTGATTGGCTGCATGCCACATGATTGACGTACGTACGGGAGACGGACGATCGTATGAGACGGAAACATTGAGAGTCCACCTTCAAATTAATGCGACCTCAAGAGATCTCCGCTGAGTTTCTGACGAGAGAGTTGTAACCCCGTCCGTCTACCGAGGCTAACAGGTCACGGTCTTCTCTGTGGTCAGGACTGTGACCCGCATAAATTATTTTTTAATTAGGAGCAGGACTTGATTCTCGCTTTGAGCCCGTAAGGGCGAACTTCGTCCGTCCATCGCGACCGCTCACTTCGCGCGGGCGAATGATGACTTGCCTTCCGAAGTTGGCCTAACTCCATCACGACCGACGAATCTCACCCCTCTTATCCCTTCCTCCACAAACCCTACATCTGAGCTCGTTGCGTAAAAGGGTGGCTTAAGTCACAAATGGTTCATACATAATGATATCGAATTATTTACATTTAAATTCGATAAGGGAGATTAGAAACATTATTTTAAAACAATAAATGATTTTCCAAAGTTCTAAAGCAGTTAATAAAGCTAAAAAAAAAATTGGTTGTCTGTAAAGTCGGTTTACGGACGATAGTTTAACGTGACTACGTCATAACAAAACATTGATGAAATGATTGATCCAGAAGAAAAGGAAATATCATATATTCGGCCTGAGACTGAGCCGTAATAGGTTTTTGCAACCAAACCATTTAGGCATTATAAATATTATATTCTTTGAGGAATATTTTTTTTAATTTTTCTATCTTTTGTATGATAAAATCTACCTCAGCATACTTTTATGAATAAAATTGAACCATTTTTATTGAATTATCACTATTTTGTATGGATATAAAGGAGTGAAATTAAATCTACAATTTAATTGATAAATTTACTTTTATTTGCATTCATTAATTCAAATATATTTATTACTTTTGTAGTGTCGCGCGTGCCGTATTTATTTTTACAAGTACAAAAATGAAAGTATTGTAGCGGCCGGTATTCGATCCGTCAACCTTTGAATTGGTAGTCAGCGATATTAACCACACGGCCACGAGGCCATTTTGGAAACAATTGTTTCAGATGTTTTAATAAAATAATAATATTCTACGCACGATATTTGTTTTAATTTCTTTTAACTAGCATATTCTCTGTTGGACTCGAAATATTTACACGCTCGTGGGCTCATAACTATAATACTGTGTGTGATTTAGTTGATCAAATAATAACACATGACAAATAATTACCAATGTCAAACTAAATTGTGAAAAGTATCATACCAGCTATAAATATTTATTTACGCAGCTAAAACAATACTCATACAACACTGTTTCAATATACTGATTTACACTAGTAATTAAAATAATACGTACTTGTAAGAACGCCATTTCCTTGCGAATATACTACCGTGGATCGGTGCACAACAATAACCTCGAACCCCGCTATGTTGTCGTCTGCCCCAAGCCGTGTGTGGCGACATGCGCAGGTGTGATCCAACCGGCGCGACCCGCCTATCCCTGCAGCATGGCGGGGTGAAACCTGAGAAGTACGCCGCCACGTGCCGGCCGAGTTCTCTGTACCGTCCGCAACATACCAGACAGATGCCACGCATGCGTAAACACATCCGTAGTGGGACCATTTTTCGTGCGTGCAGCCAGCGTTCATCGATTTATTAGACGTTGTCACGTCAAAAAGTGATCACGAAGTCCACGTGCAACAGAAGTAAAACTCTTGCTTATTAGGTATAGAGAGAGATAAATTATTTACATTTTCAATAACACCATTCACATAAAACTTAATGATACTAATAAAGTTAACTGAACATCAATAACTCTTCTTCACACAAAATAAATACATTGTAGATACTTTAAATTAAATAAAAATATATCGTAGCGTCAATCGTCAGCCGTTAAAAAAACAGGAGTAGACAAACAAAAGCAGCCTTACGATAATTCCGTAGCATCACTGCCGCGTCATACATACCTCTCCCCTGCCGTCTATGCTTCCGGCCGTTACAACTAGCATACAGCATGCTCCGCTACGTACCTATCCCCCTTCCCCATTTGACTGTCTTCCCATTCGACCGCTGGCGCATGCGTTGGAGTGGCGTCGCCGCTGACGCAAAACCGGTTCCCTAAACCACGTACCAGACTATTCCCCTCGTGCGATCGGAATTTTCGTAACTCTCGAAAATATCAGCCCCCTAAGCAAAAAAGTTTTTTGACGTGACAACGTCTAATAAATCGATGAACACCGGCTGCACACAAGAAAAAGGGTCCCGTTACGCGCATTGTCCCGTTACGATGTGTCCCGCTACGATGTGTCCCGTTACGCTGTGTCCCGTTACGCTAAGTTACGCTTGCGCTGCATCTATCTCTCTTCCACTCGATTGGCCTATGAATCTACTATTATATTAAATAGGTTAAGGCGGGCTTTTCAAAAGTAGCTTTTAAATTTAGTACTTTAACTAAACTATCATTTCAATCAATGTTTTGTTATGACGTTGTCACGTTAAACTATCGTCCGTAAACCGACTTTACAGACAACCATTTTTCTTCAATAAATAAAACGAACTACGAAAAAATTGCTTCGAGGTAGAAACGGAGCCCCACTTCAACTTAGCTCAGAACTGGACGACAATGCAATATAAACTCGCTTTATAGACTTATCTTCTTTATGATTGGTACTTTTTTTTTTAAATATTTTGTTTAGCAATGTTTGCGGGTTCGTGACGTTAGGTTATGAGCAGAACAGTAGTAAAGTTTTTCTTTCGAGCCATGAAACGAACATAATATATAGTAAATATATGTGGAGAAAATTTCAGTTGATACATTAGATTTGAGAAAGTTAATGCGTTAGATTTACAGGAAAAAATAAAAAAATAAAAATATTCATGTAGGGAAATTTTAGAACCAAAATAGCGTGTCAGAATGAACTCCCGAGGTTTATTGCAATTTCACAACTTTTTTATTTTTTTTATTTAAGTAACATATCCTACAGTTTCGTGGCATTTTAGACCTTGACAACAAACTTCAAGTAAACATCTTGTTTTAACAAATGTGTGACTCTCAACAACAATTATTGAAAGAAAGCTTTCGGAATGAATTTACAGGTGTAGTAGCCATCACATAGTATTTTGAGACAAGAAAATGTAGATACCAACTTGACCAACAAACTTCAAAGTCAGTAATTCCACATCCCCCCCCTCAATTTCACCCCCCCCCCTCAAAAAAAAAACAACTCAATTTTTGTCTTTTCCCATCGCACCTTTACACGATTGGAGTAAGCACAAGCGCTATCCTCGTTGCATGTGGCAAACCCCTTTTCACCCGCAGGGAGATGCAATCAAGCCGAACGGTAATGTGGAAGGTTGGGAATGGGAAGGGAAGGGAAGGGGAGAGAAAAGCCCTAATTTGGGGCTGGCGAGGGACCACGCCCACCGCCATCCTTCTCTTTGTTTGGTTGGTCCCGATCGGGGCATGCCCCTTCCCCCCTGGGCGACACGCAGTTAAGCCTTTGTCCCCGGTGGCTGGGCTGATTAATTCCCGCTCCGAGCTACTACCTTCACGGCGGCTTTCTCTCACTCTCACACTCCCTTTCCCCCTACTCTCTCTCACCGTATCACTCACTCTCTCTCCCTCTCCCTCTACCCAGTTCTCTCTCTCTCCCCGTATCTCATTCTCCCTCTCCCACTCCCTCTCTGCGTCTCCCCTTCTCTCTCCCCGTATCTCTCTCCCACTCCCTCTCTCTCTCCCTCTCCCTAAAACCCTTCTCTCTCACCCCGTAACTCTCTCTCCCACTCCCTCTCTCTCCCCATATCTCACTCCCTCTCCCTATCCATCATCCCTTCTCTCTCCCCGTATCTCTCACTCTTTCTCCCTCTCTCTCTCTCCCCTCTCTCTCCCCTCTCTCTCCCTCTCCCTCTCCCTCTCCCTCTCCTTGTAACTCTCACACTCTCTCTCTCCCTCTCCCTCTACCCCCTTCTCTCTCTCCCCGTATCTCTCTCCCACTCCCTCTCTCTCCCGTATCACTCTCTCTCCCTACCTCACCCTCTCCCTCTCACCCCTTCTCACTCTCTCTCCCCGTATCTCTCTCATATCCGGTGCAAGTGATCAAGACCGCGTACGAAATCACCTGAAGCATTTGATGTTGTCACGTGTCGTGAAGGTTATTTTTAACTGGGCGGTAGACAATCTCCAGGCAGTGAAAGACCATCGCCATACAGTAGTAGACCGTCTACATACAGAGGTTTTTTGACGTGATAAACGTCTTGTAAATCGATGAACGCCGGCTGCACGCACGAAAAACATGACTCATTGTCACGTTCCGCCTGAGCCGAGCGTGCAAGCGAGAGCGCGGAACAAGCGATAGAGATGCACGATCGGCTTGTGACGCATCTATCTCTCTTCCACTCCGTCGGCCGATGCGTCCGAGTAGAAGAGAGACAGCGGCAGCACACAACCTACACGCGAACTGTTTTTGTCATCTGTTTATGAAGTGAAGTGAAAAGTTAATGTGGTTTCCATTGTTTATTACAACAACAATTGTGGCAAAAAAGGTCATTAATTCTTGCATTTTAAGAATTTGATTAGCGATATAATCTCATATATTTATTCTTTAATTATTAAAAAAAAAAAGTAGCATCGGTCAGCGAGTGCAGTAATAATAGGTTATGCTACAATTTTGACTAAAAAATTTATTATCTCATATAAACGAACGTATAAGAAGTCAAATGCTTTTATTTAGTATTCAATGAAAAAAAAATTGTAATTTTCAATTAACTCCTTTTTTGTATTATGCAAAACAATGATAATTCATTGATAGAGACCTACAAAATTCGCGGATTCATTCGGTGATAGGCTAGAATTCAAACACAGATACCTATTATATAATTTTGCTATTGGCTTACTGTTCATCTGGACGAATCTCAACCAATTATAAACCCTCAACCAAAGAAGGATCGAATCACAGACAAACCAGCTGAGACGACTCACAAGTCGGCAGCCAATGAACATGCGTTATTTGCCCGAGTGTACAGGGGTATGTGCAGTCCATCCTGAAACCCATCGAAACCGCGAATTTTGCAAATCTCTATTCATTAATAATTATTCAATTCATAAAAGTATGCAATTTTTCATCAATGTTTTCTCATAACGTTATCACGTGAAATTATCATCCGTAGGGACACCTGTATTTCGCGAATACATTTCGTGTCTAGGTACATCGCAAAACACCGTAGTTTTTTTCTTGTAGTTATTGGCTGTGGTCGGCGAGAGGTGTTTTCCCGCACTTGACGGGGCAAATGGGAATGTGGATACCGTACTGCTGCACGTACACGATTCGCCATTACTCTAAGAAAAAGCTGCAGTGTTTTGTGACATACCTTGACACGAAATGTATTCGCGAAATACAGGTGTCCCTAATCATCCGTGAACAGATTTTACAGACGACACCCTTTTTTTGTTGTTGTTATCGAGCTGGAAGTGTACAACCGCCTGCTCGTTTGTCCGCAGATCCGCCGGAGATAGAGGTGGAGAGCAGCTGGGTGCACACGGGAGAGGGGAGAGAAGTGCAGCTAGTGTGCATCGTGCACTCCGACCCGCCGGCCGAGGTAAGCCCCGCCCACCGCTCCACGTGTACAGGTCTCACCAATAGTTTCAAAAATCACCAGCACATTCAAAGGCATACACCTTCGCAACTCGCAGTTCGCAACTCTGAACTCCCGACGCGGGAATTGGAGCCGTGTATGGCATCAGAATAATTGTGACAGTGTTCATAGACATTTAGAAGTAGGTTTATGTATCGCATTTTAGCTACCATTAAGGCCCCTGCCTACCCGGGCACACACACACACACACACGGTGTGCAGAGCTTCAGGGGAAAAAAAAACAGACGCGATTTTCAAAACTACTCGAGACATCCGAGTGTGGGGGTCTGCTTACGAAAAAAGCGTTTAAGAATTCGCTGAGACCTCGAAAAGGTACTTTTGGATTCGGGTTGGGTTTTTAAACTGGAATTTTTTAGAAGATTTTGAAATGGCTGAAAACGCATGTTTTCAGAGTAATTTTTTAGGCGTAAAACCACCGGTGCAGATTCTTTGAAAGCACTTGAAGGGACTTGCATTACATCTTTATCTTAATTTCTCCGCCATGTAATGTTACGGTCAACGCTCATACGCACGACAAGAAGCCTGGAAACGTATTTTGATGGAAATATTCAAATTTTTTTTAGGTCCTAACCTTTAACGAGTTCTGTACCTGGTGAATATCTTTTATTCACGGTTCACTCTGATTTAATTAGTAGCTACTTTCATTATTATCTTAAAGAGAGATTTTTTTTTTCGTGAGAAACGTATCGACATAAAAACAGTAGAAATGAAGCAAAAAATGCATTGTATTTGTAAATTATAAATGCTATTTTGATGTATAATATTTAAAAATTACTTTTTTGTAGTTAAATAAACAATATGAATTAAACCAAAATAAGCAAATAGTCCAAATTCGCCGTCAGTTTCAAAAAGGATGTAATTTGCACAGCAAATTCGCATTCCAAATTCAATCTGGGTTTGTAATCAGCACGCAAAAAACTTTCCCCGTCATTTCGTTTGAAAAGGAATGACCTCAAAATGTATGTTCACGCTTGTTCCTCACTCGCCATTGGTCCACGGTCCAATTTCCACGTCAAAACTGGACCGCTCGTCCAATTAAAATAACTTTCACCTCTAGGTAATAGGATCGTTATTAGCTCAGCGAAATTTCAGAACCGTCATTCGACAAGGCAGGTGTAATAGAAGATGAAAAATAAATTTCATGGCTCGAATAAACAAAATGTTCGCAAAACTATTATTCACCCGCCGGCTGTGATACGAAATCAAAATGGCGCGTACGCGCGTTAGAAGAAGTTTAACATACCTGACGTGATAACAAAAACTAACTTCAGTTTTTCATGAAAATAATAACTAGAAACAAAATCATAAAAGTGACTTGGTAAAGCATAAATATTAATCAAATTAAAATTTTAATTAAATACTCGTTATTCAATATTAATATCATCACCAGAGACCTGCAAAATTCGCGGTTTCGATGGCCTTCAGGATAGACTGCACATACCCCTGTACACTAGGGCAAATAACGCAAGTTCATTGGCTGTCGACTTGTAAGTCGTCTCAGCTGGTTTTTCTGTGATTCTATCCTTCTTTGGTTGAGGGTTTATAACTAGAGACCTGCAAAATTCGCGGTTTCGATGGCCTTCAGGATAGACTGCACATACCCCTGTACACTCGGGCAAATAACGCAAGTTCATTGGCTGCCGACTTGTGAGTCGTCTCAGCTGGTTTGTCTGTGATTCGATCCTTCTTTGGTTGAGCGTTTATAACTGGTTGAGATTCGTCCAGATGAACAGTAAGCCAATAGCAAAATTATCTAAGAGGTATATGTGTTTGAATTCTAGCCTGTCACCGAATGAATCCGCGAATTTTGCAGGTCTCTATTTATAACTGGTTGAGATTCTTCCAGATGAACAGTAAGCCAATAGCAAAATTGTCTAAGAGGTATATGTGTTTGAATTCTAGCCTATCACCGAGTGAATCCGCGAATTTTGCAGGTCTCTTATCATCACATTATAAGATTAAGTATCTAATTTAGTAAAATTATATTTATAAGTTGAAATTAATAACGATATTTCTGAAATATTATATTTATTTACCTTATTTTTTTTATTAAATCATAATGTAATAATTTATAATGCAAATAATCTATACGTACGGATAAATAAACTAATTTAAATGAACCAAAATATATAACTCAAAAGCGCATTTATAATAATGTTATTTGTATGGAGTCCTTTATTTATTCCGTTAAAATGTTGCATGGTCACGCGCATTGTAAAAAATTTACTCTCGTCATTTTTTTTTTCATAACGCGCCTAAAGAAATGTAAGAAAATATTGTCAAAGTGCACCACGTCTCAAAGCAGCTTTTTATTTTTTTATTTTTTTTTGTTGATGAAATATTTAAAGTGATTTTGTGGTCCCAAAAGTTAAAAAAAAAAGAACGTTATGTAGCGTGTACGCTCGCCGAGATATGTATAGAGACCGGGAAAATTCGCGGGTTCATTTCTAGATATGCTAAAATTCAAATAATTATACCGTTGTGCTGCTTCTGATATCGGTTCACTGTTAATATATGCAGGACTCTTGTGGCAGATAAAGACAATCAATCAAAGAGGTATCCAACCACAAGTTACCCCACTTGAGACGCCTCATAATTCAGCACCCAATGAACGGGCGCCGTTTGCCCAAGTAGGCAGAGGATCGTGGAGTCTAACCTGGAGGTCATTAAACTCGCGAATTTTTTTTTTTCCAGTCTCTAGATATGTAGATACCAAACGGTGTTGTGTGCGCGCGATCTTCGAACCCCGTCGCACGAGGTGAGGTGACGCAACCGGATTTATCCCTCTACAACCCCCCCCCCCTTCCCACGGGGAGGGAAAATGGGGGGGGGGAGGGGAGGGGGAAAAATTTGCCCCGCTTTCGTGCCACTGATGCGAGCCTGCGGAACGCCACATACGCGCGGATGCTGGGAGCCGACCGTAAAAAAACTGCGGAAGACTGCAGAACCTAGGGCGCGTATCTGCGGTGATGGTTGTGGTGGTGGTTACATGGGCCCGTCGCGTCTGGTGTGTAGAAAGGCGTGCCGTCGTTTTATGGTGCGCAACCAAACCCTACCCCCTCCACCAAGGGCTTACGAGAGAATATTTTTTTCTTCTTCTACTACTACTTCTTCTTCTTCTTCTTCTTCTTCCGAGGTTCTTCGTTTCGCTTCACCTCCTCCAGGGCGCAACACCTGCTTCGTTCCCGCGTGAGAGACGCGAAAGAAAAAAAAAGGGGTGGGGAGGGGTGTTTGTCTGTAAAGTCGGTTTACGGACGATAATTTCACGTGATAACGTCATAAGAAAACGTTGATTGAAAAAAATTGCATTCTTTTTTTTTAATTTTCAATGTATCAATTACAGTTTTTTTTACAAATTTAATTTAATTAATATTTGTTTAAATATAATCACGATCAATTAGTTAAAAAGTCCGCCGTAATCTTGTAAACGTCTTCCACACGCATGATTAAATTGTTTACTACAGAAATTTGAACACAGAAGAAATAACGCGGTGAAGTTTATGCGAAGGTACAGGTATCTTGAACTACAACAGCATTTATGTCTACTGAATTTATTATTACATTACTTGCTCTGTTAGTAGAAAAAAATAAACTTAGTGGTGTATGTAGCACAATCTGCCTCCCCCCTTTTTATTCTCTCTGTATTTTGATGATTTCAATTTATAGTAAATTACATGAAGAGGTTTCACTTTTTAAGTCCAGATTTTTTTTACAATGGAAATTTACTGAGCTGCATGAGTAGAGACTGGAAAAATTCGCGAGTTCAATGACCTCCAGGATAGACTCCATGATCCTCTGCCTACTTGGGCAAACGGCGCCCGTTCATTGGGTGCTGAATTTTGAGGCGTCTCAAGTGGGTAACTTGTGATTGGATACTTTTTTATTGATTGTCTCTAATTGGCCAAGAGTCCTACATATTAACAGTGAACCAATAGCAGAAGCAGCACAACGCTATACATATTTGAATTTTAGCATATAACGAAATGAACCCGCGAATTTTTCCGGTCTCTATGCATGAGTAATATACAGGTAGATTTACCAGGATATCAGAACATCACATTGTTTAGCTACCAGGATAACAAAATATAAATCAACTTTCGTTAAAAAAAAAAAAAAGAAAAAAAAAGAATTCTTTGTAGCAATTCAATCGACACTTCCTTTTTTTTTCTCTCTCTCTCATTTTCTGACGATAAATTCTTTATGATTATTTTTTTTCGTTTTGTTCGTGTATCCGTGTAGTATGTTCCAAAACTCCCGTCCATTAAATGGATTTGGGCTATCAACTCGCCGAGTATTTGACATGGGGTAATCCGCTTTCGCACCCCGCTAATGCACCCGTAGTAAACAAGCTTTTATGTCGCGGCTTTTGATAGAACAAAACACCCGACTTCTGGATCAAAACCGGGTAGGGATATAGATCTCACAAGCACCAAAAAAAAAAAAAAAGCTACCGGTTTTTATTTACGGAAAATATAAATTTTGGACAGGAAATGGGAAGGGGGGGGGGGGTAAATTGGATGTAGCACATGCATTTGAAACTTCAACGAATTGCCACCAGTTAATTGTACCGACACAGGAGTGAATAAATGAATCAGTTGACACATCGATCGTATCTGCTATTTTTTTTTAATTTAAATTTTGCAATTAAAATTTCTGATTTTACAAAATTCATAGAGATTCGCGGAATTTTTTTTTTTAAAGTTAGATTATAGCAAAGCGTTGTGTAAAATTTTTTATTATTTTTCGATACTGTTAGTGGCTGCCTGTGTATTTAAGAGGGTAATTTCCTAAATTATTATGCTTCTGGTGTTTTATTTTCGCCCTTTATTTCCTTTCAAATTAACTTGTAATTTAACTTAATGCTTACAGTTTCTGAAAAAAAATATATTGTACTGATATATGTGTTTTTTTGGAACCTCTATTTAACGGAAATATTGACTCTAAAAATAGGAAGAAATAAAGGCAACAAAATTTTTAACAACCGTTGAAATTTTTTCGGTCAAACATTGCACAAAAAATTTATATAAATTTAAGAATTGAATTGATTACAATTCTATATATTTAAATTTCAAATATTTATAAGCCGTAGTACCTATGTTCCGGTTATCTTATGATTGACAAAAAGCTAAATTTATCAATACATCAACAACGATTAATTTTTTTTTCGGCCGTGCACATGTAGTACGCAAAATAAAGCCAGGCGAAAAAAATAAAAATTATCAATATTCAATTTTTTTATTTTATTGAACTATATTTGGCAATAAAATTATCGTAACGAACTACAGCTCGTCGATCGAATAATTAAAAATAATATTAATAATAGGTAACATAAATTTTCAATTCGTCAATTTACTATTAACTTTTTTCATGCGTGACCGGAAGTTGTCAAATTGTTTTTTATATTATTTTTATCTCTCCGGCCTTTTTTATTCTCCGAGCTACAACGTTTCGGGGAAAAAAGGCGCAATTTTGGAGCCACGCCGTAGATTTTTCGCTGAAACTTCGGGATAAAATTAAAACAAGTGTGTAGTATTATTATTATGTAATTTAATTATAAACCTCTTTAATACAATGGTTACACAGAGTAGTATAAAGGTCCTAGCAGATCTCTGCAAGCTATTCACAGCGACACTTCGAACAATATCCTGGCTAGACGCGTTTCAAAGCACGCACGAAAAAGTGTCCCGTTACGCACATTGTACGCTTGCGCCGCATCTATCTCTCTTCCTCTCGATTGGAACAACCATAGATTTTACTTTTTCGAGGTACATTAAACTTGAAACACTCCCATTCGTTTCCTACTTTTCCTATCAACAGAATAACACAGATTGGAAGAAGTTAAATAGCAAACATGTATAAAAGTTATAGTTAAAATAATCTCTTCGTTAAAGTAATAAACATATTTGAATTAATGAGTGCAAATAAAAGTAAATTTATCAATTAGATTGTAGATTTCATTTCACTCCTTCTTTGTATCCATACAAAATAGTGATAATTCAATTAAAAATTATTCAATTTTATTCATAAAAGTATGCAATCATTTCATCAAGGTTTTGTTATGATGTCACGTTAAACTATCGTCCGTAAACCGACTTTTCAGACAGCTAATTTTTTTTTTACGTAGCTTTGCGTTTACAATGATAGCTGCTGTAAAATGATAGTGGTCTGTTCCCCAGCTACGATTACGGCGGGGAGACGTTACACGAATGCGTTCACGGTGGTTATCGTTAGGTCTGATGGGTTAGTGTGATAAGGGTAAGGGTAAGGGTCAGAGAGAGTGAGGGAGGGAGGGGGGATAAAAACCCGACGCACGTTGGATTTTCCGTGCGACCGGGCTTACACGAGCGGGAGATATCGAACGCGCGGAAACACTGCCGTGTAAACTCTTCCCTCCTCCTGCCCCTTACGCCCTCCTAACGCCCAAAAAAAAACTCCCCCCCCCCAAACCCTACCTCCCAAAACACGCGCATAGTGAGACAAAGCTGCAGAGAGGGCTTTAACGTATTTACCTACCTGCTAGCAGTTACCAACATCCAGAGACCTGAAAAAATTCGCGGGTTCATTTCATGTTATGCTAAAATTCAAATAATTATACTTTAGTGCTGCCTCTGTCATTGGTCCACTGTTAATCTGGAGGAATGAGGGCCAATTAGAGACACTCACTCGTAGAAGTGTCGAATCACAGGCCACCCAGTCGAGACGACTCACAAGTCAACAGCCAATGAACAGTTGCCATTTGCCCGAGTGTGTAGAGGATATTGGAGTCTATCCTGGAGATCACTGAACCGGCGAATTTTTCCGGTCTCTATGTATGATGTGTTAAGCCCGGCCACCGCTGAAGATAGTATGTAATAAAATATGCAAAGAAAATACAAAACAACAACTTTTTTGTATGTATATTCAAGTTTTATCATACCGGCTTTGAAACATGCATGTGCTCAATTATCGTGTTCTCTGATTTTCTATCTTTTTTATCTTTTTTTATATATTGTAGAATTTTCATTTTCAGAGAACACATTTTCCGTTCCCATGGTACAACTCTGTGTAACTTATTTTTATTCTTCGTTTATTCATCACTGTTATGAATATCCTACGTGTCTTTTGACCAATGGTAGCTAGTATCTCCGACATTTCGAACAAGTGAGTTTCGCTATACTAACGCATTAGCTATCAGTAAAACGAAAATTAGTTATTTACCCTTATATTACTAAACAAAAAAAATTTTGTCTTTTACTATTTAGAAAAATGTTAAAAGACAAAAAAATAAACGGATTCGAAAAATTTAATTTTACTGTTTAAGAAACATAATCTACTGGATTATATTTAAGATCACCATTATAATTAAAATTAATTAAACTTATAGAGCCACGTTTATGTGACAAAATGCTTAAAACTAATTAAGTAAACTAGCAAGTCAGGTTGGATGCATTTACTTAAACATTTCTTTGACCTTAAGCCTTTTTAAAAATGTCACATTCAAAATATGTTACCATATAATCTGTGTTCGATTGGTTTTATATTTTGCTAGCATACAAGCCACTATGCCCATGGGAATTATATTTATAAATGTAGTAGAAGGATACTGAAGGTAGACTTTAAGTGAATCGATTAAATTGTTGGAATGAATGTTTACTATGTATATTTTTGAAATGACAACGTCTAATAAATCGATGAAAGCCGGCTGCATGCACGAAACAGTGTCCCATTACGCACATTGTCCCGTTACGCGGTGTCCCGTTACGCTCATTGTACGCTTGCGCCGCATCTATCTCTTTTCCACTCGACTGGAACAACCATCGATTTGACTTTTTCGAGGCACATTAAACTTGAAACACTCCCATTCGTTTCCTACTTTTCCTATCAACATCCTATCCTTAACAGAATAACACAGATTGGAAGAAGTTAAATAGCAAACATGTATAAAAGTTACAGTTAAAATAATCTGTTCGTTAAAGTAATAAACATATTTGAATTAATGAGTGCAAATGAAAGTAAATTTATCAATTAAATTGTAGATTTAATTTCACTCCTTTTTATCCATACAAAATAGTTATAATTCAATAAAAATGATTCATAAAAGTATGCAATCATTTCATCAGTGTTTTGTTATGACGTTGTCACGTTAAACTATCGTTCGTAAAATGACTTTACAGACAACCAATTTTTTTTATAAATGTGTGTGTATGTTATTATAATGTGAAAAGTGGAACTAAATTCGATGGACAAAATTCGGCTGCAGATTTAAAGCAAAAACCAAATTAAGTTAAAAACCAAATATAAACATAACTAGCTGCAGTACCCGGCTTTGCCCGGACTGAACACCGGGTGATATATTGTCCGCGAGTTACAGCAAAATGGATAGCGATATGTCCAGTGTGTTGGACATTAAGAAATGACACATAATTACTGTTTGTGTATCTGTGACCTATGGTTATCTGTTTACCCATGGCGACCGGTTGAAATGTTTAGAAGTTGATGCGCTACAGCGCCATCTAGCGGCGAGTTACAAAAAAAATGGTTGGTATAAAAATCTTCTCCATGATAAAAACACTTCGATGTGCCAGCTTTCATGGCGATCGGTCAAACGGTGTAAGAGTTTATCGACGACATACATGCCAACATCCAACTATATATATTCTTATATTTTGAAATTTTGGGGCTTTCACTTTTGCGGAAAGTGGATGTTCAGGACCTCGAATGGTTTGGAACACTCCATCTCGAAAGAATAGATATTTGAAATTCCTGAAATTGTTGAAATTTTGGGGCTTTTTCCCCAGAGGGGGGCGGGGGGTTAGAGGACCCTGAATGGCTCGAAAACACTTAAAATCGAAAGAGATAGATTTTTAAAAAATTATAACTTTCGAAATTTTGGCTCTTTAACCACCTGGGGGGGAGGTGTGATGTTGAGGACCCCGAATGGCTCGGAAACACTCCAAATTGAAAGAGATATAGAGGAATATAAGAATGTAGGTATTTACTGTACTCCTATCTACCATAATAACAATATTGACAAATAGAAAGCTTATTACCTACCTATGAATAATTATCTAAATAAATTAATAAATAACTGTATGTTTAAGAATTTACGTACATACATTATATTAAACTTCAAACTGTACACACCAAAAAAAACTAAGGATTTTTTGAAACTATTTTTTATTTGTCATAATGTTTAAAACATTTGTAGGATTTGTTTATATGTAAAACTATGGTGGCAATATTCCGCTTATCCAAAGGAGTATAGAAATTAATAGAGATATCACTTCCTGTACACACCACAAATCTTTGAATTAAGTAAAAAAAAACATAGTCCAAAATGAAACAAAGAGTATAAATAACAACTAATTTGACAAAAAAAATTATACAACTGGAATGACAATGTTAACATCCGCCTGAAATTTAATAGAAGTAGGTAGGTAAGAATATATATATAAGAAATTAAATGAAATTAAAACATACATAAATAAAATTATCTCACACTCAACCAAACATAATGTTTAATATGAAGTAAGGAAGATGGCAATTACACGTAACTATTCTAATTAATAAAAAAATCAACTTTCCTGAAATTTATACAACTGGAAAGACAATATTAACATCCGCCTAAAAATTTAATAGAAGTAGGTAGGTAAGTATATATATATATATATATATATATATATAAGAAATTAAATGAAATTAAAACATACATAAATAAAATTATCTCACACTCAACCAAACATAATGTTTAATATGAAATAAAGGAAGATGGCAATTACACGTAACTATTCTAATTAATAAAAAAATCCACTTTCCTGAAATAGTAAAATTCAAATTTTTCAACAATGTATTACATAATTGATAAATAATTCAGGTCTTCGGTCTCAGCAGCCCTAAGACTATTGACGCTCAGCAGATAAATTATAAACACTAAACCAAACTCCTTGAAAATAAGTAGGTACTGTAAAAAATAACAATATTGACAAATACAATGAATAAATTTCGAAGAAATTTATAAGTTTAAGTATTTATGTACCTACATAATATTAAAATTGAAACTATCCACACAATAAAAACCTAGGAATGTTAGTGAAACTATTTTTTTTATTTGTCATAATACCTAAAATACGTATGTTTCCAAAATGAAACAAAGTATAAATAATGACCAATTCGAAGAAAAAAAATTGTACAACTCGAATGACATTGAAAACATACACGTGAAATTTAAAAGAATTATGAGTGCCCTAGGTAGGGAGAAAAAATATATATAGAAGAAATTAAATTTAAAAAATGGGTGCGCATACTTAGGTACGCACATGAGAAGTTATACTTCTTTGGCATCATTAAAAAATAGTTTTTAATTGCATGCAAAAATATCGCGTGGAGTCCCTCCGCGTGGAAGAAGAGAAACTTCGTAATGTGGAAATGAAAATAGGAATAGGTAGAAATTGATTTTTAGTGAAATCATATTGTATCAAATCAAACTAAAAAAAAATAAAGGAAATAAATTGGTAACGATTCATACATTGATCTTCAGAGAGAGCAAGACACCTATTGAATGTCTATAAGACAACTTTTTTATGAGAGCAGATTTTCCTGAAATAAAGCATGAAATCATTCAACGATAAAACCTGTTTATTTAATTAAGCGGACGGGTTCGCTCCAAGGAGAAAATTGACGCGGCGAGACCTCGTGGACATAGAGAAATGACACACACTCCCTATTTATGTGTCTATGAAACATTATTATTTTCTGCAATTTAAATTGTAATATACAAAAACAGTATTGAAAATTGAAACAAATATGGCGACACTACAAACTGTCAAGATCTTTATTTTTTTCTTACTCTCTACTTAGTTCCTTACAATAGCAAAACGTAACGTAATGGCTTGAAAGCTATTGCTCGGCAGACATAGAGGAATGACACTAACAGTTTGTATATCTATGACACACATTACATAAAATTAAGATATTTTTTTTAACCAGTTTAAAATTTATTTTTTTTTAGACAAAAGATAGCCTATGTCCATCCCCAGGATATAATCTATCTCCTTGCCAAATTTCATTACGATCCGTTTAGCCGTTCAGTCGGGAAAAGGTAACAAACAAACAGACAAACAAACAGACAAACAAACAGACAAACAGACAGACAGACAGAGTTACTTTCTTATTTATAATATTAGTAAGGATATACTACTTATGGTCTGAAGTGCTTACCAGTACTAGCGTACGCCTTACATATGGGAGCTGAATAACTTGATTGTTGAAGATAATAAATAAAATGTTTAAAATGCAACTACAAGTACACACACATATATATATATATACACATATATATGCACGTAGGAAATTTGAACACCGCCCAGTAGGCTAGAGCTACTACTAATCAAGGGCCTATAAATATATTTCAGAGAAATAATAATTTATAATAGAAGTAAGTATTGATAAACGTATCAAGCGTCCAGTGTTCTTAATGAATTGATTTTTTATCGTCACAAAAAATAAATGTTATGTAAGGCCTTTTTCCGTAATTTTTAATTGAAATTATTTTATTACAGAAATTAATTTTGCGTTGTTTTTTAAACTTTTTTTACAAGTTAATATCATTCAGATGATTAGTTTTTCTATTTTGAATTCTTTCTCTGTAATTTGTAATCGGTTGCTCGGATTCCACTTGAAAGGCGTTTGCCAGTATTGGGAGGTACTTTATAGATAATTAGTCATTTGTATATTTTCAACTTATATTTTCGTTAATGCAGATGAAGATTGTCGGTCGAAATTATACTCATTCTGTACAAAGGTCACTAGGCCCACATATATCTTTAAGAAATCTCTGGCAGTGTTAGGTATCATTAAAATAGAGGGAAAAGAATCTACAAAAAAAAAATGATAAAACTGAGTTAAGTGGGAATGAGAGAGATTCTGAGAAAAATGTGTTTGTGCGGTTCATTCTACTGAGGGGGAAAAAAAATTCATTGAGTGTAGGCAAAGACTCAAGTCCCATCTCTTTACTTTTCAATTCTCATTTTCGAAGAACGAATTGAATACATTTTCCTTTGGAGACTCCCTTGCAATTCTTTTTTTTTTCTCGTCTCTTCTGGTCTTCTTTCCTTTCTCCATTCGTCGATTTTTTTTTTCATCGCCAAGGGACTTTTCTGTTCAATTTCCGTTTCTTCCTTGTTTCAAACAGCTGAAAGGACAGGAAATGAAATTCGGATGGCAATGTTTTGGCATCATCTCCTCCGTAATAAATAATAAAACTACGTAAATTGTACTTTTTGTTCCACTCTACCACTTTATCATTTTTGATGAGGGCGTAAAATAAAAAAAGTAATAGGTGATTGAAAAAAAAATAATTTCGTAGATCTTTAAGTAATATGATATTTTAAGACAAAAAGCAAATAAAAAAATAAAATATAATACAGCAAATGACACACAGCCATTTTATACACCGTTGCGTAATGCCAGAGGAAAAAAAAAAAAACAATATTTCTACAGATGCACTGATACAAAACAATGATAAATATTCATTTTACTGTACGGCAAAATAAATTTAATTTGTGCATCGTTTGCTTCAAAATAGTCATTTGCGATACGATTTTTTTTATAATAACTTTAAAATGGCTAGTCTTGTTTGTATCTTTCTTTGTACGTAGTAGTTTTTTTAACCCATTAAAATTTTTAGAAAATAGATTACAATTGTTTAAAAAAAACATGCGAGCGAGTTTTTCAGTACTCGTCAGAGATATGTAAAATCCAACCTCGGTAAAGAGCAAATTCATGTTTTCTCATGTTGCAAATACACTTAAAATCAGAAACTCGGACGCGAAAATTAACAAAGAATTCTTTGAAATGATGTGCGTGATGAATACACGCAGATTGTGTTTTCAACTTCATTTCTGGACGCAAATCACACGTAGTTTCAGCAAACGCCGCTATAACTCGCTGCCGGAGCAGCTTTCGTCGACTACTGAATCATTCCATTTGAAAACCTAAATTTTAAACTAAATAATTATACTGCCCCGACGAAAGCAAAAAAAGACAAAGAAAATATCAAACCCCCGGCTTTGGACCTGATATTCGAAAATAATGTTTTTGACGTGACAAAGTCTAATAATTCGATGAACGCCGGCTGCACGCACGAAAAAGTGCCCCGTTACGCACATTGTCCCGTTACGCTCATTGTACGCTTGCGCCGCATCTATCTCTCTTCCACTCGATTGGTACAACCATTGATTTGACCTTTTCGAGGCACATTAAACTTGAAACACTCCCATTCGTTTCCTACTTTTCCTATCATCGTCCTATCCTTAACAGAATACCACAGATTGGAAGAAGTTAAATAGCAAACATGTATAAAAGTTATAGTTAAAATAATATGTTCGTTAAAGTAATAAACATATTTAAATTAATGAGTGCAAATAAAAGTAAATTTATCAATTAAATTGTAGAATTCATCTCAAACCTTCTTTGTAGCCATACAAAATAGTGATAATTCAATAAAAATGATTCAATTTTATTCTTAAAAGTATGCAATAATTTCATCAATGTTTTGTTATGACGTCACATTAAACTGTCGTCCGTAAACCGACTTTACAGAGAACCAATTTTTTTTAATATTTCTCATTTTGTTTTGTTTCATGAAACAGTTAATACTTTAAATTCTCCCTTTGGTTTTGTGAACTTTGGTTCGCGCCATCCGCCACAGAAGGCAGCACCGTGGTTACGCACTTCCGTTCCATGCGACTTCCGTTCCATTCACTAAATTACTCCTGTAAAATGCCGTATACCGAGAGCTTGGATGTTAAACCTCACAAAGGGTTTTATATTATGAGCTAGAGACCGGAAAAATTCGCGGTTTCGATGGCGTTCAAAATAGACTGCACATACCCCTATACACTCGGGGAAATAACGCAA
Organism: Bacillus rossius redtenbacheri; assembly: GCF_032445375.1. NCBI lineage: Eukaryota > Metazoa > Arthropoda > Insecta > Phasmatodea > Bacillidae > Bacillus > Bacillus rossius. Next base: position 23,040,964 of record NC_086345.1, read on the forward strand.
GTTCATTGGCTGCCGACTTGTAAGTCGTCTCAGCTGGTTTGTCTGTGATTCGATTCTTCTTTGGTTGAGGGTTTATAACTGGTTGAGATTCGTCCATATGAACAGTAAGCCAATAGCAAATTTATCTAAGAGATATATGTGTTTGAATTCTAGCCTATCACCGAATGAATCCGCGAATTGTGCTGATCTATAATTATGACATACGAAAAGTAGCATTATAAAACCGGCAATTTGCCGTTGTACTTAGGATTTGAATATTCCAATTAGTGATTTTAATCCTTAAAAAAAAGAAACTCATACCTCTGACAAATAAGCTGTTGCCAACTGATTAATCAGCGGAAATCACTGGGAACTAACATATTGAGGGATTACCAACATAAAAGGTACAGTTATTTCGCTGTTAAAAATAAGACTATTTTGAACTTGCAAAAAAATTTTCGTATCGGAAACATTTTTAAACTATTTAAATATAATAAAAAAATACTAAAGTCTGTAAATGGGGCACTAACCGACTCGTACTAATCCTGATTGTCAAATCAGAGTTAGTATATTTGGGAAACGGAAAACCAAACAATTGACATTAACATTTACGGTAAAATACTTGATACACGAAAATGTTTCGTTTCCTCTCTGAAACATCGCGTGTAATAATCCCCTTAAAGACATATTTTTTTCCCCCTCATCTTCAGTTGCTAAGCAACGCTTGGGAGAAATGACGTCTCTTTCAACAGCGTGCTGTACGAACCTATTTCATTTCACCTTCTCATTAGTATTTGCGAGTTCTCGCACGTCATTTCCGCTTTATTCTCATCTCTTCCTTTTCCTCCATCTTTTCCAAAGCCAAGGATCCTGAGAAAAGTGTTGAGGGGGGGGCGGGGGCAGTGGGGAGGGGGTACTTCCTAAGATAACGTATTCAATGAATAACAATCTTCCTGTGATCTTAAACTAATAATGTATTATACACTGTAAAAATTTTTTTATTGGAACTGAAAATATCAATTAAAATTACAGACAATTCTAAATTTGTAAATGTACAAGAAAGCATCTTATATCGCTATAAACTAGTGTTCGAAGAATTACTGGGTTTGGATTCTTACCCGGGCATTTTTGCTTTGGGTTGTCCCTGTACCTACAGCTTTTGAATTTATTTTTGAAAACGTGCCCTGATTAGCTTCCCAGTATCCATTCCGCACATTAATAAGAAAAATAAAACCAACCTTAGTCCAATTTTTTAATATAGTTTAAAAAAAATATGCTTGCATAAAACATCAATTAAAATATAAAATTATCCGTCAGTTTTTTTTAAAAGGACGAAATATGTTTCATAATTACCAAAATAAATATAGCCATGTGTTGTACAATTTTTTTTAAGTATTGCAAACTATTTTTTGGCCAATAATTTCCAAAATATTCTTTTGTAAAAGTACAAAAAAATATTTTTTTTAAGGGACCAATTATTACCTTCATCTCACCAAGTCATCTTTGCCTTATTGTTTGCCAAACAAACTATCAAGTTTAACCGTTGCAAACAAATTCACATGAGTTTTTTTTGCGAACTTTACACAAATAGTTACATTATTTTTGTTGAAATTATTTCAAATGAGATAAGTAGTTTGAGGCATATAAAATGCACTTGAAATTACATACGTATTAATCACTCACTGTACTGAAATCATGCCATACAAAGTTACAGGATTATTTTTAACCTTAACGATGCAACAACAAACGTCATGATTCATCATGACTGTCAATGATTGAATCGTTAATTTCCTATCGAGTCACACACTGTGTATGAGAACGTATTTCTTTTTTTTTACACATCGATACATGTCCTTATAGGAACACATGTTATTATTTTTAATTTTCATTTTGCAGCATAATTCATTTAAAAAACATTCGAAATTCTCGTTCAAACAAATTCAAGATTGGCGAGTGAAATTTGAAAAAAAGGAAGCTTTTAGAGACGCAAGTTGTGTTAGTAAAAATTCGTATACCGACTGACAGCAAAATAATAACTTCAAAAATAGCGGATGTTCAAAAGGGTTAAAAGTGGTGGAATCGATTTTAACCTTTAAGAATCAATGATCCGATCGCAGGGAAAGGCTCTATACAATTTCTATTAATTTTTTTTTAATTTTACACCGCCCATCACTATAAACTTCCCATCATCCGTTCATCTGTAAGTTTACATTCCTCCCCCCCCCCCCCCCCTTCTTCATCGTCACTGTACTGTTACACTCATACAGAGTATTTTATGTTAATTGTTTTGGTTAATGAGCATCAAAATTGTAATTATGTTTATTGTATAAAATTAGTACTTTGATATGTAGAAACAAATTTTGCTCTATCGCACATGATATAGCTTTGGTTAGAAAAAAACAAAACGGTTGTTATTACATGAAATGGAGAGGAGGATAAACAGAAGGAAATAAAAAAAGTGTGTGTGTTCATTTGAAATTGTGATGATTATTTTATAAAAGATATAAATTGTTATAAATTTGGTGTTCCAGACTATATCAATAAAGACCTTTATTACTCAACTCAGTGGAAAGTAAGTGGTCTTATGCTCGTTACGTAAGTAGCTAAGCTGGCGCAGATTTTTTTAAAATATTCATCAAACCAATGTAGTAAATTTAAACTGAAACCAGTACAACACTTTTCTGATTTACCGCCCAGGAATATTCGAAAGAAGTTAAAGCGCGCATGCAAATTCTGTCAGTAGGACGGCTGGTCTGGATAGAGATGCGAGAAGGAATGAACAGATGAAATGAAAACGTTGGCAAAGGGAACGTGGAAAATTTTTAAAGGATTTTTTATATCCCTCCACCCCCCCCCCCCCTCAAATTTACATACACATTCTAAGATTCAGTTTGACCTCACGGGCTGACCTGTTGGATCTAGTCCCTGATTCATTAAACCGCGAACTTTCATGAATATGGAAAAGAATGAGGTAAGGTGTTTTTTGAAAGAAAGAAAAAAAAAAAAGGATGTATACCATTCCTTCGACGCCTAATAAGATTACGCTTGCTTCATAAAACTTCTCTTTTTCACGATGTGCTACGGGCTGGGGAAAAAAAATTATCATGCAAAGTCACGCTCATGGAAGAGAAAAAAACCTTTAGTCATCTTTTTTTTCTTTTTTTTTTTCTTCACAGCTTCTTCTGATCTTTCATCTTCTCAAACTCAGCAGTTCACACGCTGAAAATTTTCGTGAGACGATTAATTTTTTTACGTGTGAAAGTAGATTTGGAGAAGTACTAAAACTGATTTTATTTTTGCTTTCTATTTAATGAAGTTAAAAACATGGGTCGCATAATCGATTTTTTTCAAATCAGATCATACAAAAAGTTTCTTTATTTTATTGGTATAATAATGAAACTTTTAGAAATATTTTACAGTGGTTTCGTTTTACAATTTTTTTTTGTGTGTTTCATCTAGCTTTCGTTCAATTTATGTTTAATATTTTAACTATTAATTATTAATATTCAATTATTTTTTAAATATGTATTATTACTTAATTCCTTATTACTAAATTTAAAAAAAAATAACAAAAAATATATTAAAAGTAAATATTTTTTCTCCTTTTTTTCTTTGTTACAATAATTATAATTGTTTATATAATGCTTTAAAACAAAAGAAATGAAACTAAATTTTAAGTAAGGCTCTTTTGAACCTAATTTTTCAACGCTGCCAGTAACTACGGTAAATTTACTGACTTTTCAACGAAGCATTTAACTCAAATAAACGTAGAGTTTTACATTATTTCAAATAACTTTATATTCGTTGAAACTATGCCGTATTTCAAAATTCCGAGCTGTATGTTTCATCACAAACAAAGGCAAAGACACTCGTGAACGAAAGAAGAATGTTTTCGCTGTAGCCTTAACCAGTTTTTGAATGTTTTGTTTATATACCAATAATATTTATTTTTACTCGTGTTAAAGAAAGCTATCTCACCGACTGTAAATTCTATGAAGAAACCCTTACAATCACGAACATTACACGATAATTTGTAACCAGCTTTCTTCGTTAATAGATGAAAATTTCTAACAGTGAAGTTGTAACTATTTTGGGAAGCGGGTAAATGCCTTCCTGGTAACGTGAAATTACAAAACTACACCTTAATACTTTAAAATAATTAGAAATGGTTATTATTTTCTGTATTTCAAGTAAGGCTGAATAACAGAGTTTGGGGAGTTCTAAACTAGCCGCATGAAAAGGTACATTATTCGTTTTTGCTCATCTTTCTATTCAGACATAGAATGCAGCTTACGACATTTATTTGCGTGTTTATAAAATACCGCGTGATTATAAATCATCAAAGGGATGAGTTTTCACTTTGAAAAAAAATATATATATGATACCAACAAGGGAATATTTGAGAAAAATTTCCTAAACATCGTTCATCCAAACAAATTGATAAAATAAAAAAGCACAACTTGGGCTGTTAAATTTTCGACCTCAATAAGATTAAAAATAAACAGTTAATTTATTTCCTACAATGAGTTGGGACTGTATACTCCGATAAATCTTAAACATAACCAAATAACTTAGTTCCAATTCCGTAGGAAATTCAGCTAGTAGAGCAATGAATGATTTTTAATTCACTTGTATGAACAAGTGTAGCGAAATGTGGAGTAGCAGAAGAAAGTTCCCTCCAAATTTCTTCGACGCTAATTGCAAAACATTAGCATCGGAAAAATAAAACTCTTTTAAATAGGCAATTTCTCCAAGGAGGTTACCAAAGTAGCGCTGGAAAAGTTTAATCCTTCAAACAGAAACAAGCCTAGGATTGAAGCGCTGGGCCAACATTACAAAATAAAAAGTCAGGGGCACAATAATAAATTAAAACCATATAGTGTGTTCCATGACTTCAGTAATTATGATCACTTTTATATGCATATTTTACTACACTTGGTAAATATCTGTTTGAAAATACTAGTGACAAAAAAAACTAATTCAGAAAACTTAAATTATAGTAATGATATCAAGAAATCAACATGTATAGCAATACCGAACTTTAAAAACTATTTTTTTTTTTAACGTTATTGAAATTATACTTCTTTAGGCGCGTTATGAAAAAATGATGAGAGTGAAATTTTAAGATGCGCGCGCATCACTGTAACACAAAATTAACAGGTTGAAGCTGCCCGCTAAATCGCTCATTAAGTCTCGAAAAAAAGCTACCAACAAAATAGAAATAGAACCTCTATTAGTCGCGCATGTTGGCACGCTCGTCGCCTCTGATCACTGTTTTCATATTTATAATATTTATCCACATGTTTCTAGTTTCTACATTCACAACACGTGTTTTATTTTCATAAAAGTGCGAATTATATATGTGCCAATAAATTATATTGTGGTGATTTAAATTGAATATTTTTATTAATATTATTTTCTATTCGTAAATATTAGTAAAAAAATTGTGCTTATATACTTTTTCAAGTGCTCCAATATAATTGAGGTTAACTATCCGTATGTATTATTTATTGATATATATTAAAATATTATTATTTAATATAATTAATACTAAATTTTATTAATTTTTAATTTTAAATATTTATTATTGGCTATTTAAGTTTTGCAAAATAAAGAAATAAATTTAATAAAACATTTAATAAAAAATTTGTGATAACAATTAAAATCGAAAATCAAATAAAAATTCTAATTTTTAATATTTATTATTAAATTGAATAAACAATAAATATTTATAAAAATAAATGAACAGATTTAATGAAAACTTTTTGATAAAAAAGTGAATATTAAATAAAGAAATAAATATTTAAAAAATTAATAAACTTAAATTAAATTTTTGAATTTATTATTAAATTTATTTATTTTATTTTAAAATATTAAATAATCAAAAATAAATATTTGAAATTAAGAATGTTATAATATTTAGTACATATTATGTCATATATATTTATTATTCTCTAAATTTAATTTGTTTAATTTTTCAAATTTAAAGTAACTTTATTGACTGTGTTGACTATCTTTTTCCAGCTATTTTATTATTTTAATATAATTAATTATTTGCATGCAATTAAAAACTATTTTTTAATAATGCCAAAGAAGTATAACTTGTCACGCGCGTACATAAGTACACACACCCATTTTTTTAACGTTAGTTCTATTTTCCTTCCACTCGCTCGCAGGTGGTGTGGTTCAAGGACACGCTGCGACTGGACTCGACCGACCGCCGCATCATGGAAGCCAGGGGCAGCCGGAGGACGCTGATCCTGAGGAAGGTGCAGACGTCCGACTTTGGCAACTACACGTGCGTGGCGGACAACGGCCTGGGCAAGAGCCGGCAGTCCATAGAGCTGTCGGGTGGGTTTCAATGGTAGCAGAGCGTGGTTTACTTTCTCAGGAGTCACCACCATGCTTCAACAGTATCGAAGTGCATTATCTTGTTCAGAAGTCTCTTATACATTTAAATGGTAGCAGAGCATGGTTTCTTATCAAGAGGCTCGGCCATGTTTAAATGGTAGCAGAGCATGGTTTCCTTCTCAGGAGTCACTGCCAGTATCGAAGCATGGTTTATTTTTCAGGAATATCTGATATGTTTAAATGGTAGCAGGACATGGTCTCTATTATCAAGAGTATCTGACACTTTTCAATGGTAGCAGAGCATGGTTTCCTTTCTCAGCAGTCACTGCCATGCTTCAATGGTATCGAAGCGTGGTTTATTTTTTTCAGGAATCTCTGATATGTTTAAATGGTAGCAGGACATAGTTTCTTATAAAGAGTCTCCGAAAAATTTCAATGGTAGCAGAGCATGGTTTCCTTCTCAGCAATCACTGCCATGCTTCAATGGTACCGAAGCGTGGTTTATTTTTTCAGGAATCTCTGATATGTTTATATGGTAGCAGGACATAGTTTCTTATCAAGAGTCTCCGAAACATTTCAACGGTAGCAGAGCATGGTTTTCTTCTTAGTAGTCACTGCCATGCTTCAACGGTACCGAAGCGTGGTTTATTTTTTTCAGGAGTCGCTGATATGTTTAAATGGTAGCAAAACATGGTTTATTACTGTGTTTAAATGGTAACAGCTTGGTTTCCTACTCAGGATTCTGTGCCACTTTTTGAAAGATAACAGAGCATGGTTTCCTTAACAAGAGTCATTGCCATGTTTCAACAGAATCAAAGTGTGGTTTATTTTTCAGGAGTATCTGATACACTTGAATGGTAGAAAAGCATGGTTTCTTATCAAGAGTCTCGGCCATGTTTCGATGGTAGCAGAATATGGTTTACTTCTCAGGAGCCCCTGCCATGTTTCATCAATATCAAAGCATGGTTTCTTTCTCAAGAGTCTTTGATATTTTTTAATGGTAGCAGGACATAGTTACTTATCAAGAGTCTCTGAAACATTTCAATGGTGACAGAGCTTGGTTTCCTTTTCAGGATTCTATGCCATGTTTGACAGATAACAGAGCATGGTTTCCTTAAAAAGTCACTGCCATGTTTCAATGGTAGCAGAGCTGGTTTTCCTTCCCTGGGATCTGTATCATGTTACAAAAGTAGCATAGGATATTTTTCTTCTCAAGGGCCCCTGGCATATTTAAACAGTAATAAAGCATATTTTCCTTCTCAAGAGACTGTGCCATCTTTTAAAGGTAAGAGGGCATAATTTTCTCAAGAGTCCCCACCATTTTTAAATTGCAAACAAAGCTTTGGCCATCTTTCTACGGTAATTTTATTTGTTGAGTTTATGTAGTCTCCAGAACTATAAATATTTTGTATTAGTATATATTAAAAAGTTTAAATTGTAAACTAATCCATATATATTCATGCTTTAAAGAACATTTCCATGAAAGTATATTAATTATTTAAAATTTGGATGTGTAATTAAATTATATAAGACAGTGGTTTACACGGTGCTGCTTTTGACAATATCTGCTGCCGTCTTTCATCGACCGCCTAGATAGAATTATTGAATGGTCCCCGGACGCCCATTTGTATACTGGTCACACAAACATGTTTTTTTTTAATTTCTCAGCGCGGTTCAGTCATTCTATCCGAACATAAGAGCAAAATCGACTTCCCATGAGATGCGTCCACGATGACGTCGAAGGTAAGGTCGGTCTGCTTGTTTTCCCCCTCCAGGCAAGCCGAACCGGCCGGTGTTCCTGAGCGAGCGCGCCGGCTGGCACCGCGACAGCTACAACCTCTCCTGGTCCGTGGACAGCTACACGCCCGTCGAGGAGTTCAAGCTGCTGTTCCGCAAGATGGCCGCCAAGATGGCCGCCGGCGCCCTGCCCGAGGCCCAGCAGACGGAGGCCCGCCAGCGCGAGCGGCAGATGTTCGGGAAGGTGAGACGCAGTTGCGAAATGTATACAGGGTGGCCATGAATATGTGTTACAAATTAATAGGGATGGCAGATGTAGATGTTTGGAAAACATTTTATTAAGAAACCCATGTCCGGAAATGCATCCTTATGCCTGAAATATGCGCAACAAAGTAACAGGGGTAGGTAGGCAACTAGGCGACAACAAGCCAGTGAAAACATGTTGTGTTGTCTTACCGACTACCCGATTTGACGATCAGTGACCGCACGAGTCACCGTGCATGTGTTACACTCGCTATTGTGACAGTCGCTATTGTCGCAGAGCTAGCCGATATGTGTAGCCATCCATGTCGCCTCTGCAACTGCCACAATAGCGAGTGTAACACATGCACGGTGACTCGTGCGCTCACTGATCGTCAAATTGGGTAGTCGGTAAGACAACACAACATGTTTTCACTGGCTTGTTGTCGCCTAGTTGCATACCTACCCCTGTTACTTTGTTGCGCATATTTCAGGTATAAGGATGCATTTACGGACATGGGTTTCTTAATAAAATGTTTTCCAAACATCTACATCTACCATCCCTATCAATTTGTAACACATATTCATGGCCACCCTGTATATGCCAGGGGTGCCCACAAGGGGGGCTAACGACGCAGACTGCGTCATTAAAATTTCAGGGGGGGAGGTGGTTAAAAGACGAGAAAAATGTATACATTATTTACATAATTATAGCTTCTAATGTGAAAATACATTTATGGTGAGTTTGATAATTGAAAGGGATCTTGTAAATCAAATTGGCAACCCCGCACTTTCCTCAACAAAAGCAGTTTGGCATCTGTCGGTTCAGGATGGAAATATTACCTGATATGACCAAAATTATTATTAGAAAATCAGTTTTAATTAATGCAATATGGGATAAAATATAATACTAAAAAAGTATAATATTATAAAATCATTGAGTAAATCATTGAGAAAATGGCATAAAAAATTTCGGGGGGGGGGGGCGCATTATTTGGTTAGGGGGGGGGGGAGTCATAGTGTTTGGGGGGGTGGGCACCTCTGTATATGCATACATATTATCGCATTTAATCATATATAATTAGAATCATAATTATTCAACAAAGCTTCGCAGCTTATTCAGAAAACAATTTTAAAAAAGCCAAGACAAAATTCACGTAGGTCAAGACAGGAGGTTATGGGTGGCAGAACGCGAACTGGTACTCCTAAAGGGTCTCGGGGTTCCGATGCCAAGTTGCGGCACTCCGGCCCCTAGGCCCACACTGGCGATGATGAAACTCCCCTTGTCAGTCAGGTCTTTGAATATATATACTGTATAGAAGTCGCGAGTGGATATGATTTACTCTACGTTTATCAGAAGCGTATGATGAGCAGCTTGGGAACTTCACCGTTGCAGTGCGCTGCCCGTAACGCCCTGTATCGTCTTAGGTTGTTATTTACACGTTAGAGCGCAGCACTGTAACCCGCTGCCATTCCCCCCCCCCCCCCCCACCTATTATTCACTGCAGCTCGAGGTCGTTCAACGGGAGGGGGGAAGGGGTGTTTGAAGAGTTTGACACTTGTCCGCTAGGGACCACCACAAGTCGATGCCCCTACAGATGGTGGCGGATTGCGGGCGGTGAATTAACCAACTACCTCAAAACCGTATTAGAAATTTTAACCTGGGCTGGCGACTTCTATACAGTATATATATTCAAAGGTCAGGTGAAAGTCTGCGGGCGGGGGGGGGGGGGGGGGTTGCTTCATTAAGCAACTGATCTGAGCCGAGGGACCTGAAAAATTCGCGAGTTCAATGACCTTCGAGATGGACTCCACGATCACCTGCCTACTTGGGCAACATGCGCCTGTTCATTGGGTGATGCATTTTGAGGTGTCCCAAGTGGGTAACTTGTGAATGGATACTTCTTTAATTGATGGTCTTTAACTGACCAAGAGTCATACATATCAACAGTGAACCAATAGCAGAAGCAGCGCAACTGTATAATTATTTGAATTTTAGCATATCACGAAATGAACCCGCGACTTGTTCCTGTCTCTAGTCATAGTCTATATATATATATAAATAAATATTTATAAAGGAATTATGCCCTTAAACCAAATAATTTTAACTGCACATACTCGTTCAGAGAAGAAATTTTGGCCACATGTCATATATAAGTATGTTATAAACTTAGGTTTTATGTGATGAATCTGCATTCGAAGTTTGTTGGTCAAATTTAGACAGTCTGTATATATAACTAACGTTAGAGCTGTAATGTAAAGAATGTTTAGAAGTATCAGTAAGTATTTAGGTTATAACAATTTTTCTAGGCACCAAGAGAAAATAAATTAACCTATTCCTCTTTTTTTTTTAAAAAAATTCACAATGATTTTTATAATTTTTGCAGCTATAAATTGTGTTGGTATTTTTTTTCCCAGATAGTATTTTTAGAAAAAAAAAATTAATTAAAAGTAATATCATTCTATAGTTGGATAGTTCAATTGATTAGATTTGTGTTATCATTTAAGTAATGTTTGTTTGTATAGTAGCGTATGTTAATATTAAATTCGATGTATGTTTTTTGAACTCGATTTTATTTATCTTTCTCAATATTTATTTTCATTTAATATTTATATGATAGAAAACCGATTCGTGATTTTAAAAATAAAGATTTTTGAACTAAAAATATCGCATATAAATTAAATATTATTTATTAGTTTTCACACGCAATGTAGCTTTTGTAAGTATAAATATTTCCTGTAAAAAATAAGAAAATTATTTTAAATTACATTAAAATAATAATTTATTCCCTAACATACCACTCTCATTTTGTTCGTTTTGATTCATCTCTGAAAGTTATGAAACGGTAACATTGCACGTTAATGTAGAATCAGCCATGCACTATATAACTCTGAAGTTTCTCTCTCTTATTTAATGTTAAATAATCTTCGTTAGATCATTATTCAGCAGATTATGACCAATGAATTTGTATTATACCACAAACGCGGCCAGTATTAATTCGTGTAATCTGGCTTTATGGCGATTGTATTTCAAATTCAGCACTACATATTTGGAAACATTAATTTTGCCTTTCGGGTTAATAACAATTATTTCTGCAATCCGCCATGCACGTATTTGCCAACTGTGCGAGCAAAACTGTTCTAAGGCCCGTTTATCAAAATTCCCATTTTAATGAATTAGTTTTTATTTTCATGTGATGAAAAAATTTATATTTATTTTGAGAGTAGTAGGAAGAAAAATAGTTTAAATTTTCAAGGCTGTGTGTATTTATTGAGGAAAAAGTTTTATTTCTTGACCTATCGTAAGAATATTTTTCTTCCACTGCCAAAATTTAATTTTTGAGACAATGATTAACACCAATTTTTAATTTTATAAATGTACTCTATGTATTTAAACACTTAATTGTTCGTTTTTTTTTCTGTTGAAAATATGAACATTAATGAGAAAATGAAAGTTATATTAGAAAAATTATTATAAATTAACCAGATGGTCAATTCCTATTTCAAATCATGATTTCGTATTAGAAAAAAAAAATTCAAAGATATTATTGTCACGTATAATGTCGCGATTCCAACGGAAATTCGATCGTGATTATTTATAAAAACTGAGTTGAATTTAATTTACCAAGAAGGAATATGAAAATATCCTGAAATTAATTAGCAAAACCGTTTGAATTGAAGATTTAAAGTTTTGTTAATAATGTTGTATGAATGAGTATTATTCTGAAGTTCCTCCTTGGGAGGTAATTCAAAAATTAAATATCCCAAGGGTGAAGCTAAGTCTAGCGCCACTACTTTTAAACGCCCGTAAATGAGACACTTCGTCGCTTTATTGCGAACATCACTCTACGTCTTAACCCTCACGGCGAGAAAACTTATAGGTAGCGGCCCATACCAGGTGCGAGGAATTAAGTTCAGGCCAGAGGAACGTGCGTACCCATAATTCCCTTCGCGAAACCTGCCCCCCCCCCCCTTATTACCCCTTCCAACAACACAAGAGGAGGAAGCCTTCATTTCACAGACGAGAGAGCCACACCCGAAGTTCCCCGAAGTTCATGCTCGCTTTTTTTTTCCGTACCACAACAGGTGTATTTATTTGGGATGTAGCATACTCATACGTCATACGCCGTTCTATCTCATTGTATAAACCAGTGTGGCGTTAAATTTTGCGGGCGATTAGGATAGGTTAGCTACATTATAAATACTTTAAAACATTGTAGATGGTTGGTTATTTTAGGTAAGTATAGCTACATTAAAAATACAGTAAAATCATATTATGGTTGCTTAGCAAACCTTTTAATTTGTAGCTATCCAGGACTAGGAAACCGTTTACATGATTTCACAGTATCTTTAATGGAGCTATCCTAACCAAATCAACCGTCCACAATGTTTTAAAATATTTATAATGTAGCTAACCTAACCTGATTGACCATTAGTTATCATGAGTTGTCGAAAATGAAACATTCACGGACACACGGCAAACTAAAAATATGGCGGCGTACAAATAAATACCGTTGCCCTTGTTTATGGTCTTTTCCTTTTATAAACAAAACCATATTTATTTACAATGAACAAGGAAAAAAAATCGAAGATGCACGATCGGACGTTTGACTCTCTCGTCTGTGAAAAGAAGGCTTTCCCCCAAAGAGGGGAGGGACTTAGGATTCACTGACACGGAGTCAGACGCCTGAATGATTGGCGTCCGTGCATTTCAAATTTTTATTTGTTGATACGTAACACGGCATTTCGCGAATGGAAAGGAAGTCTCACGGAACGGAAATGTGTGACCTCGGTGCTGCCATCTGTGGTGGATGGCACGAACCAAAAGTTAAAAATTAAAAGTCAGTCACGGGAACGGTCGACAAAAGTGGAAACTTAAATTTTTGTTTTTTTAAATGTGTTATATGAAATAATTTCTACGTCAAATGTACGCAAGGATCAAATGATTTCGGTATTATATCACTAGCATGTCGGCGACGCGAACCCATTAAGTTTTGCCCCTAGCAATAATACCTTTAAAACTATAAGAAATGAAGTTTTTTGATTGAAAGAATAAAAAATTATTAACTTAAATCTACAAATAGTCAATATTATCTCTAATAAATCAATATCCTGACATTTGAAGGGATTCACATCGTAAATAAATAAACAAAATAAATAACATAACCTCAACTTAACTACCTACTAAAAAATATCCAATGCTCGCAACATGTACCACACAATAACGTTAAAATTTAGTTGGTAAATAAAGATAAAATTAAAAACTTGTATCTTTAAAAATAGAAAAAATAAAGTTTTATCCTTGAAAAATTAAAAAAAATAACGTCACGTGACCATGTCGATGACAACTTACATGAATTCAGTCCCTATCCAATCCTTCCTATATAAGTTTCCACTTCAACAAAGCCAAAGGGAAACATTTATAGCAGTAACTGTTTAGTAAATTTTAACAATATGGGCAGTATTTAATAAAATTCCTTCTCTAAGTTCTGGTATTTAGTATTTTTTTTTATCATAGCAGTTTCCTTGTGTAATTTTACATTTCGCTCTGCAAATCGAATGGTTAGATTGTCGACGTAGCTGCTCCGGCAGCGAATTCTAGCGGCGGTCGCATAAACTACGTGTTGATTCGCGCCCGGAAACGTAGTTGAAAACACAATTAGCGTATAATATATTCATCACTCTCGGGTTTAATTTTAAATAATTCTAACGGTAAAATTAATGTCCGAGTTTCGTGTTGTAAGTGTACTTGAGACATAAGAACACTTGAATTTGCTCGTTACCGGGGTTAGATGTTATCAAATTTCTGGTGAGTACGGAAAGACTCACTCAATTTTTTTTAACCGTCGTAAAAAAAAAGTAGGTTAAGTGTGTTACGTGAAAATGGGTGTGTTAAAAATAGATCTTTTGTTCACCAGTGACCATTCATCGGGTGTAATCTAATAATGAAATAATGGGATTATCAGAGCACTCTTTGCAATTTCCTGAGTTACTAAAAAAGAACCCAGGACTGCAGTGTTGCCTCTTTCAATCCTCTTTTTTTTTTGTCATCGAGAGAACGGAACTTTTCTATACGCTCGATGATCCATCGCTTCAAATCAACCCACCGTCTATAAAGGAGTTTTAATCCAATAAAATTATCCCCAGAAAATAAAATAGTTAATTTTTTTGTAACGGTAGGTTTTGCACGTTTAAGTAATGGTAATTTAAATTTTAATAAAAGGGGGTTGTCTGTAAAGTCGGTTTACGGACGATAATTTTACGTGATAACGTCATAAGAAAAACATTGATGAAAAAATGGCATACTTTTTAATTCTCAAAAATTATTTACAGTTTTTGAAAATTTAATTTAAATAATTTGTTTAAATATAATCACGAACAATTAGTTTAAAAAGCCCGCCTTAACCTGTTTGATACTATATAAGATTTTCTCGCACGGTGGTTGGCCGGTTCTTGCACGCTCGGCTCAGGCGGAACGTGACAATGAGTCATGCTTTTTCGCGCGTGCAGCCGGCGTTCATCGATTAACAAGACGTTATCACGTCAAAAATACTCTTTAACTGTAAAAAAAAAATCAGGATTCTCGCTACGCCCTAGCGAAGTCATACGAACGAGCGTTCATCTTTGGATATTCCTTCGGGACTGTTTCAGGCGTGTGACCCGATTTAAGTGAACATTAGTGTAGTTCCACCCCGTGCGGGCCTTGCAACGTTGTGCGAAGAGTATGTATCTACATACAACGCAAAGGGCTGCCGGGAGAGATTACGAATTAATTATGTCGGCCGTGCATCAAGCGAGAGTTTAGCTTTCCGCTGTTCCCGCCAGAGAGCAGGTCAGTAGCGCTTCCCTTCTCCCGCCCGTCGCTTACGTCACCACCCTATTACCGCACGGACCATTTATCCCGTGGGACATCCCCCCCCCCCCCCCAACCACGCACCAACAACGTACAGACGCAATATGCCGGCGCGTCGGCTGATATAGCTTCTTTCCCGCGACGGGAGAATATATATGAGCGACCCTCACCTACACCAATCCTGTTCGGGAATGTGTCGTTTTGCCTAAAGTCGGACGATAATTTTACGTGATAACGTCATAAGAAAACATTGATGAAAAATTGCATACTTTTTAATTTTCAAATATAATTTAAAGTTTTTGCAAATTTAATTTAAATAATTTGTTAAATTAATCACGAACAATTAGTTAAAAAGACCGCCTTTAACCTGTTTGATATTACAGAAGATTTTCTCGCACGGTGGTTTGGCCGGTTCTTGCAAGCTCGGTACAGGCGGAACGTGACAATTTTTCGTGCGTGCAGCCGGCGTTCGTTGCTTTATAAGACGTTTTCACGTCAAAAAAATAATAAACTCTTCCAGCTGTTGTGTCATTGCGAGAAAACCAAAAATTGAGCGAGTATTTTTAGTACTCACTAGAAATGTGTAACATCTAACCTCGGTTAACGAGCAAATTCAATTGTTCTTACGTTGTAAGTATACTTGCAACGTAATTGTGTTTTAAACTACAGGGTTCTTCCATGGGTCTACGCAGGATTTTACCTGGGGCCCCGACTTATCTAGTTTTAGTCTAGTTATAGTCAGTGAGGGGAGTTAGTCATGGCGCCAATCGCTGCCATGGCTGGCCAATCCCCCTCCTAACACACGATGCATGGCTAACAACACCCTACATGAGAAGAACGTACGGGTAGATACCGGAAAAATTCGCGAATTCATTTCCGCGATAGGCTAAAATACAAATAGTTATACCTCAAGTGCTGCCTCTGCCATTGGCTCACAACTCACCTATCACAAGCTGCTACGCTCTAACGTCTCACAATACAGCAGCCAATGAGTGGGTGACATTTGAATTTGACCGAGTGTACGTAGAACTGTGGAGTTCATCCTGCAGGTCATTGAACCCGCGAATTTTTCCGGTCCCTAATGATTAGAGACTGGAAAAATTCGCGAGTTCAATGACCTCCAGGATAGATTCCACGATCCTCTGCCCTACTTGGGCAAACGGCGCCCGTTCGTTGGATGCTGAATTATGAGGCGTCTCAAGTGGGTAACTTGTGGTTGGATATATCTTTGATTGATTGTCTATAATTGACCAAGAGTCCTACATATTAACAGTGAACCAATAGCAGAAGCAGCACAAGGGTATAGTTATTTGTAGGGACCGGAAAAATTCGGGGGTTCAATGACCTCCAGGATGAACTCCACCAGTTCCACGCACACTCGGTCAAATGCCACCCGCGCATTGGCTGCTGTATTGTGAGACGTTCCAGCGTGGCAGCAAGTGATTCGTATGAAGCTTCGGTCGGGCGTTTCTCATCGGCCCGGAGTCATCCAGGTGTTTTGTGAGCCAATGGCAGAGGCAGCACTTGAGGTATGACTATTTGTATTTTAGCCTATCGCGAAATGAATTCGCGAATTTTTCCGGTCTCTACATATAGTTAATCCATTTTAAACAACACATTTATACTTACTCCGGTGGTTCGATTGCAATGCATAGGAAAAACCGCCTATAAACCTATGCAGAATGTTCTCGCGAGATACGGTAAGCACGCACGTTTTAAACCCACCTTCCTTCAACTACCCCCCCCCCCCCCCCAACTCACCCAACCCCTTTTCAAAACTTTGTTTAAATTCACTCATCGCAGAGCGGTTGTTCAGAGTGAAACGAGTGCTGCCCTCAAATAAGAGCACGGACCATTTAACGGTTTGAAAAAAAAAAAAGGGGGGGGGATGTCTGTAAAGTCGGTTTATGGACAATAATTTTACGTGATAACGTCACAGAATAACATGATGAAAAATTTGCATACTTTTTTAGTTTTCAAATATAAATTAATTTTTTTTTTGCAAATTTAATTCAAACAATTTGTTTAAATATAATCAAGAACGATTAGTTAAAAAAAAAAAAAAAGAGCCGCCTTAACCGTTTTGATATTATAGAAAAATTTTCCCGCACGGTGGTTTGGCCGGGTTCTTGCACGCTCGGCTCAGGCGGAACGTGACAATTTTTTCGTGCGTGCAGCCGGCGTTCATAGATTTATTAGACGTTGTCACGTCAAAAAAATTAAAAAAAAAACGAGGATGCACGATCGGACGTTCGGCTCTCCCGCGTGTGAAGAGAATGCTTCCCTGAGCCTTTGAATATATATACTGTATAGAAGTCGCCAGCCCAGGTTAAAATTTCTAATACGGTTTTGAGGTAGTTGGTTAATTCACCGCCGCAATCGCCACCATCTCTAGGGCCATCGACTTGTGGTGGTCCCTAGCGGACAAGTGTCGAACTCTTCAAACTCCCCTTCCCCCTCCCGTTGAACAACCTTGAGCTGCAGTGAATGATAGGTGGGGGGTGCGGGGAATGACAGCGGGCGACAGTTCTGCGCTCTAACGTGTAAATAACAACTAAGACGATACAGGGAGTTACGGGCAGCGCACTGCAGCGGTGAAGTTCCCAAGGTGCTCATCATACGCTCCTGAAAAACGTAGAGTAAATCCTATCCACTCGCGACTCCTATACAGTATATATATTCAAAGCCTGAACAGAGCGTGTTGGTTCGTGGTTCCCCCCGGGCAGAACGACTCTGACAGCGACCAGGAGGGGAAGGCAGACGGCTGGCTGGACGTGCTGGTGCCGGCGGTGCCCTCGGAGCAGCTGACGCAGCGCGCGTGGCACGTCATCAGGCAACTGCAGCCCGGAGCCAGCTACGAGGCGAAAGTGCGCGCGAGGAACCGCTTCGGCTGGGGCGAGCAGTCGCCAAGCTTCCAGTTCGCGACCAGCAGCTCAGGTGGGCGGCCGCTCCTTCCTTCCGCGGCTTAGGGACACTCGCCTTAGAGACACTTGTCTTAGAAACACTCGTCTTAGAAACACTCGTCTTAGAAACACTCGTCTTAGAAACAATCGTCTTAGAAACACTCGTCTTAGAAACACTCGTCTTAGAAACACTCGTCTTAGAAACACTCGTCTTAGAAACACTCGTCTTAGAAACACTCGTCTTAGAAACACTCGTCTTAGAAACACTCGTCTTAGAAACACTCGTGCTAGAAACACACGTCTTAGAGACACTCGTCTTAGAAACACTCGTCTTAGATCCAATGGTCTTAGAAACACTCGTCTTAGAAACACTCGTCTTAGAAACACTCGTATTAGATCCAATGGTCTTAGAAACACTCGTCTTAGAAACACTCGTCTTAGATCCAATGGTCTTAGAAACACTCGTCTTAGAAACACTCGTCTTAGAAACACTCGTCTTAGAAACACTCGTCTTAGAAACACTCGTCTTAGAAACAATGGTCTTAGAAACACTCGTCTTAGAAACACTCGTCTTAGAAACACTCGTCTTAGAAACACTCGTCTTAGAAACACTCGTCTTAGAGACACTTGTATTAGAGACACTCGTCTTAGAAACAATGGTCTTAGAGACACTTGTAGAAACACTCGTCTTAGAGACACTTGTAGAAACACTCGTCTTAGAGACACTTGTAGAAACACTCGTCTTAGAGACACTTGTAGAAACACTCGTCTTAGAGACACTTGTAGAAACACTCGTCTTAGAGACACTTGTAGAAACACTCGTCTTAGAGACACTTGTAGAAACACTCGTCTTAGAGACACTCGTCTTAGAAACACTCGTCTTGGAAACACTCGTCTTGGAAACACTCGTCTTGGAAACACTCGTCTTGGAAACACTCGTCTTGGAAACACTCGTCTTGGAAACACTCGTCTTGGAAACACTCGTCTTGGAAACACTCGTCTTGGAAACACTCGTCTTGGAAACACTCGTCTTGGAAACACTCGTCTTGGAAACACTCGTCTTGGAAACACTCGTCTTGGAAACACTCGTCTTGGAAACACTCGTCTTGGAAACACTCGTCTTGGAAACACTCGTCTTGGAAACACTCGTCTTGGAAACACTCGTCTTGGAAACACTCGTCTTAGAAACACTCGTCTTAGAAACACTCGTCTTAGAGACACACGTCTTAGAGACACTTGTCTTAGAAACATTCGTCTTACAAAAATGGACCTTAGAAACAATCGCCCTAGAAACACGCACCTTGGAAACACCCGTCTTAGAAACACACCCCTTAGAAACAATCACCTTAGAAACACTTGCCTTGGAAACATGGATCTTAGAAATACGCACCTTATAATCATGAAACTTAGAAAGACGCACCTTAGAAACATGGACCATAGAAACAACTTTTCATAGGAACATGGACTTTAGAAACACTCGCTTTAGACAAGAATCTTAGAAGGACGCATCTTAGTAACATGTAACTTTGAAACATGCACCCTAGAAAGACGCATCTTAGTAACATGGACCTTAGAAAAAGGCACTTCAGAAACATGGACCTTAGACACACGCACATTAGAAACATGGGCCTTCTAAAATGCACCTTAGAATCACATACCTTAGAAATAAGCAGCGTAGTAACAAGAATCTTAGAAACTTTTCCGTTTTAATCTTATATATTATAATCACGAAACTTAGAAACCCGTCACTGGGAAACATGCTACATTCACACACGAAGTTTCGTATCACACGGAGTTTAAAGAACATGTCTTAGGAACACACGGCTTAGGAACACAAAGTTTGGAGACACACAACTTGCAGTTGAGTGTTTCTAAGATATGAGCTTTTAAATTGGGTGTTATAAATGATAAATGGTAAGTTAATAACTTTTATTATTTTTGTGATTTGATGTTTTATGTTTTTGAGCTAGTAATTTATAAATTAATATAGTTTTAAATGGTGTATTTTGTTAATTACTACAGTTATAACGCAGTTGTTATAATAGTTCCCTGTAAAGAATTTATAATATACTAGCGACCAAGTATCAAAATGTCCTATGTTTTCAAAAATTGTACTGCCCATACCTAAAGAATTTCTTTCTAAACAATGTTGAAAGCTTTTACATTATAAAACAACACAGAACATGGCTAGAAGTCATACGTGAAAGGGCTACATATATATGTTCATGTGCAAACAAACCACTCAACGCTAAAATAAATTCCTTTTTTTAAATTTAATTAGCTAGTATATTGTTTTGATGTGTCAGTCATGTGCAAGTCAGTGTAAGAAATGTAAGCACTTTAGCACCGTCTTTTTTACGAAATTATTATAAAACATCGAGATTTCTCTACTATCATTAAATTCAATACAAATACACATAAACCTTCCGGAAGAAATTCTCTAAATGAAGATGAAAACAGCTTCTAAATCCATTTTGTAGCTCAGAAGAAATAAGAGAACGAATAAGCGGGTAGCGACTTTGTTTTAAGTATACTACTTAAGTTTTTAATCAAACTTTAGCACCAACCATGGAGGTAAAAAGTAAGGAGTTGGTGTCTAAAAGTTTTGCTATGTTAATATTTGAAGTCAAAATGAGAACGACCACGTACCCACTTTCCAAAAAAGCTAACAAAAACTATTTTTGGTTATAAAGAAGTTTAACGCTAATTTCTTCCAGATGAGTTGGTATTAAGTACGTTTGTGTAGCAACATTCAGTACACGACGGCATGTTTAAGATTCTTCTTAGTGATTTGTTTTCCAGATACTGAGCCAATTTGTAGTATATTGGCCTTTATATTTGTTTTACTATCCAGTTGCTAACATTGACTTCAATTTCAGAACAAATACCCACTTTATTGACCAATAATACCTTTATGGTGCCAGCCTCTTAACAGCTACAGTTTTTTTTAAAACCAGTTGTTAATCATAGTGTCTTTAAAATTAAAACAGACATTCACTCCATAGACTAATTACTCATAATTGTTGTTATTCAGTTAAATTTTATCTTTGGTACAGAAAAAAATTTGCTCGAAACATGAAAGTTAATTTTGCGGGAAGCCTATGATGTACCTACATTCTGTATTGCACAGACCCGAACAAGCCCGAATATCTACCTTCGGCCAACTTCACCTGTTTTTTTGTTTATTACTTTACAAAATTGTGGATGGTTGGTTAAGTTAGGTTATAGTATAGCTACATTAAAAATACCGTCAAATCAAAAAAAAAATATCCCGACGTTGGCCGAAGGTAATATATTCGGGCTTGTTCGGGTCTGTGCAATACAGAATGTACATCGTAGGCTTCCCGAATTTTGCAATAGTTTCTTTTATATAGATGAATGTTAATAAAGTTGCTCTCTTGTATTTGTTGTGTAGAGAGCGCACTATACCAACCTTCCCCGGAACCAGCCATTTATGAAGGTGAGTTAAAACAAACGTGATTTGAATCAATATCCCCACGTGTACCATTTCCGAACAGAATAAGGGTTAAATCTACTATTCCAAAGCTTGTTTGTATTTTTTTTTGTTTTTATAAAGTACATTCCGAACTATCTCTGATGTGATGATATTTTTTTTTTAATATTGTACTCATATAATAAAATTATGTTAATGTTTAGAACACATACATTTTTTTAAATTATTTTATATTTTATTGGAAACACATTTTAATTTCTTCCTTTCGTCTGGCCAAACTAAATTATGTTAACTTAAACGTAGGTCTACCTGAAATGAAATCAAAGTTAAGTATTTTTTTAACAAAGACATTTAGAAAATTTTTAATTGAAAAATTTTGTTTCAATTTAATATGCACGTGGTATGGGTATACTTATTAAAATACTGAAAAGCCTTTTTAAAAATAGATTTAAATGAATTAAACTGATTATATTTAACTTATTTAACTTATTATTACCTTTGATTAGTTAAATATGTATTCGTAGCAGATAGTAAAATGATGCTTGTCCGTCTAGTAGGTGTCAAAGTCTCATCTCTTACTGTCTACAAAAAATTCAATTATTTTTTTTCCCATAGAACCTGCGGCGAGAGACCTTGGAATGAGAGCCTACAGCAGTGGTGCCAAAAGCCCAGAAACACAATGCGTACTGGTGGCAGCGCTGGCGGTGTTAGCAAGGACTGTTGCGAACAGGTTGGTACTGGGACGAGAAGCTATGTTTTTACACAGGGTGAGTCTGAATTCGACCGAGAAAAAAAAAAATCCTTCAGCTGCAGCATTTGGGTATACAAATCATTTCATTTGTATTGTATCAAGTCATTTTGTTTGTTATATAAGGTTTCGATTCATTTCGGTTCATGTGGATGCATTTCATTTCCATTTATATCGTTTCCGAATATTTCGGTTATTTCACATTAATATGTACAGTTAGGTAACATTTCCATACATTTCAGTTCTTTTCTTTGATTTATTTCGTTACAATTCAAAGTTGAAAACATGTTCGTGACATATGTTCTTAAGTGCTTCCCAAGTAATGGCATACGTTTTTGCAGTTAGAACTAAAAAACACTTATATTGTAACAGAATAATTATTTCAGATAGGAAAATATGTTTAAATGCATAAAGTTCCACAACCACAGTAGAGTGTACGTTCTTGAATGATTATTGCAATGGGGAAGCTTGATTTAAAAGATTTTGATGGACGTATGTCATTGCTAGTTTTAAACTGTACGTCAGAAGAATGAACAATAAAGATGAATACACGAACGCACAGAAAACCGTCGAAATCACCCGATGTCAGATGTTAAAACATGCAGACAGCACAGAGAGCATTCCGTGAAAGCAATAATTCGGAAAAAAATCTATAACACAGCACAGACAAACTGTGAGCTTACGAGACAGTTGTTCCAAGAACAGATAATACAGACACAAACAACAATCTTCGACAACACAACGACAAAACAGACGAACCTAGCTATGAAAACACACACACACACAGAAACTAATCTTAATGCGACAGTTCTCAGGTACACAAACGGTAGAACTAAACGTTTCATTACGTGACTTAATAAAGTCAAATTTGCCAAAGAAAGGAAAAAATTAAAGCGACCCATCAAAATTTAAATTATTAAATAATTTGTTTGAATGACAAGTCAAGATGTCTCACGACGCAACCATGGTTCGTATGTGCAGTACTGAAATCAATTAAAATTTAATGCCGAAATAAGCTGAATAACGGCCGGCCAGAAAGAAAAAAAAAAGCATTTTTCGAATAAGCAGACGACAGCCCAATAACGATGCAAAACACGTCCCACATTTGGAAGCGCGTCTCTACATTCAAAAGAAATTACATGGACCCGCTACGCTCGTTATATCAAGTGATTCCGAAAATGAGGGGGGGGGGGGGAAGAGAATATATATATAACAAGAGAGAGCAATAGGTCCCAAGGGCTTTATATGGCAAAAAAAAAAAAACCTAAAGCAAAGTGGGCATGCGCGCTAGCAATGAGTAGCGATCATCCTGGCAAGAGGGGAAGAGAAGCGGCAAGAAAATGGGGAAGGGAAACGAGGGGTTGATTGAGGGAGGGTAAATGTACGCCCCCAGGCACTCCAATTTTCTTGCTAATGTTATTGTATCACACAGTTAAAACCAGCAATGGCGTTTGTCCGTCAAAATCGTTTGAATCTTTTTTTTTTTTTTTGCTGTAGCAAAGTTATTTAATACAAATAATTGAAAGTAGTAAAACGTAAAAAAATTATGGTAAAATAAAGGGTTTACCCAAACTAATTCAATGAAACAATCTTGCTATACTGACAAAATTCACGATGTTTGTTGAACTTCGGTCAGTGTTCTATTTGAAATACCTATCTATTATTTACAATAGAAATTTTGTTCCGGCTCCAACTTCAAAGACGTACACCAACTTTCGGAATCATAACTCTTGTTCCGTAAGATCCGTCTCACTGGTTCATATCCAGACTGGCCCAAGAAACAATGTTGGCTGCTAACGCGATAAAAAAAATTTGTTGTGTGATAATATTTTTTTCGTAATAATTGCGAAAAAATCTATGATTTTTATCAAAAAATATTTTCTTATGTTACACAATTATGATTAGTATTTCTTATTTAAAATTATATTAGTATTTTCTTAATTCTATTATTAATATTAATAATAGTTACTTATATTATTATTAATTCTATCATTTGTAGTTTAAGAAAAAATGTTGTGTACATTATATTGTTATCCCAACTAAATATCTATTTTTAATATTTTTTGACGTGATAACATCTTATAAATCAATTAACGCCGGCTGCACGCATGAAAAATTGTCACGTTCCGCCTGAGCCGAGTGTGCAAGAACCGGCCAACCACCGTGCGAGAAAATCTTCTATAATATCAAACAGGTTAAGGCGGGCTTTTAAAACTAATTGTTCGTGATTATAATTAAACAAATTATTTTAATTAAATTTTGCAAAAAAAAATGTAAATAATATTTGAAAATTAAAAAAAGTATGCAATTTTTCATCAATGTTTTCGTATGACGTTATCACGTAAAATCATCGTCCGTAAACCGACATTACAGACAATTACCATGCAATGCGTAACGTGATGAAACAAATTTTGTTGTGTGATAATATTTATTTTTTTTCGTAAAAAAATTGCGAAAAAGGTTTTTCACGTCTGTCGGCAGTCCTCGTGACTGCTTTGAATTTTTATTTATTTTTTTAAGGTTTGCCATGCCGGCCAGCGGGGCGGCGTAAGTTCTGGCTTCCACCGCCGCCGGCGCTGCGGGAGTCTAGAAGACCACGTGTGGATCCGTGGTCCGAGCTACGGCTGCCTGTGGAACCCCCACTCCGCGCCCGGGAAGAGACTTCAACGAACGGGTGTGACACGAGCGCAGACATCTTCCTCTTCAATCCCTCACCCAAAAAAACCTATCCCCTCCACCACTTTTTTTTCCCCCTTTCATTCACGGGCGCGTCGATTGACAATCTCCTGATGACCTACCACGCGCGTCACGAAGAACTGTGTCTTCAGCGCACGGATGGAAGATGGACGTCTTCAAAACTCCCGTCGCGGGAGAAGCTGTGTTTGATATCGCGCGAGTTATTATCCCGCCAGAAGATTAAAAAAAAAAAAAATGAAACGTGCGGGAACGACTGCAGTCTAAGTAGGCCGAAGATGCGATAGCTTCGCGTTAACTTCTTTTTTTTTCAGTTTTGAAGTTAGCTTGGCTTCTGTGTTGTAGCCGCGTCCTCGGCGAATAATTACGCCGACGTTTCGGTCGACACTGCGGTCGCCATCATCAGGGAGCAGTTACCTACCTACTGTAGGTTAGTAGGTAACTGCTCCCTAGTGATGGAGACTGCAATGTTGACCGAAACGTCGGTGTGATTATTCGCCGAGAACGCGGCTACAACCCAGAAGCCAATCTACTTCAGACAATGGCCGTGAAAGCCTGCGAACATTATTTTTTTTTTCAGTTTGTTTATAAATTTTGTATTTTCATCGGTGTGCAATGGGAAGCTGTTTTTTTTTTTTTAATTAAATACGCAAAATAACGCAATCGTACCGAAAAATCTAAAAGAATATTATTTTAAATAACATAAACAACCTATGAAAATATTATTTGAAGTTTGGTTGCATCCTACAATTTGGTACAAAGTCAGCCCTTTACACGAAATTCCTCATTTTAAGACATACAAATGGGATCAATTTTTGTTTTATAGTAAAAAAAAATATTGGGAAGCTAAGGCATTGTGTATTTAGATAATGAAACTACGTAACACTGAATGAACGGCAACGCACAGCCTAAACTGGTGCATCTGAAAATAAATTCACCAAAATAAATCTGCTTTGAAAATTATTGAGGAAAATATGAAATTTTTGATCACTCGCAAGGGATGAATGGTTGCAGGCTATTCCGTATCCGTTCTGATTAAAGACAGGAAAAATTCGCGTGTTCATTTCGTGATATGCTAAAATTCAAATAATTATACCGTTGTGCTGCTTCTGCTATTCGTTCACTGTTAATATGTAGGAATCTTGGCCAATTAGAGACAATCAATCAAAGAGGTATCCAACCACAGGTAACCCACTTGAGACGCCTCATAATTCAGTACCCAATGAACGGGCGCCGTTTGCCCGAGTAGGCAGAGGATCGTGGAGTCTATCCTGGAGGTCATTGAACTCGCGAATTTTTCCAGTCTCTAGTTATGATGCAACTCGCATTTTCACACGCTTATTGATTAAAATAAAGCAGGTTCGGTCGAAACTTAACGTGAATAACAAGGCATTGGGTGCGTGTAGTTAAATACGTGAAGTTATCGCTCTTCCGGCCCTATGGTGTAAACAACCGCACTAAAGTGAGAGTTACAGCTACTGAAGATTTTTCAAAGGACCAAAAATTAACAACAGCGGTGTTAGGACACCAAAAAAAAAGTGATATGTCAACATGTGTGTGCTTTTCAATGTGTAGCTTCAGAATAAAAGATATTTTTCTCTCGCATGAATATTTGTGTACGAGACGTACGAACACGAGTTATAAATTATTAAAAAAAAAACGCACATGTGCGATTTTACTTACTTCTCAGCCATATTTCAATGTAATAGTGTTTGTTATTTGCACGAACATAAAAAAACATTGGTTTTAGTGGTATAATGTAAACTTATGTCCACATGTCACATTCAATAATTTTTGTGTTAATGTTGTGTTTGCTATGCATAAAACTGTTTATGTTAGTGAAAGTGTTTGTACACAAACTCTTATAGTTCCTAAGTTAAAAATCTGCCTTCGTATGATAAATAATTCCCTGTCAGTTTAACGTCCAAATATTTTATTATTTCGTTACTGTTGTTTCAAAAACAAGTAAAATTTTTAAAAAAATTATTTATTGTGATTAGGCTGCAATGTAAATAAAATTTCTACTAAAACGCTAAGCTTGTATTTATTAGTGGTCTCTTTTTAAGTAAATACAATAAATATTTACATAACTTTTTGTTACAACAATGTTTCTTATACAGTTTCCGAAATTCACGTATTTGAAATACAATTTAGGTATCTGTCTTTTATTAAAAACTGTTTTCAGTTATTTTTAAATAAAAATTGACAAAATTTAAAACGTAGCACGTCAGTGCAAAAATATGATATAGTTCAGTTTCTGTTATTTGTGCCTCTCAAAAACATAACGCATACATAAGTCATTCAAAAGCAACCAAAATGCAGAATATGTGGTAGTATGAAAGCCTACATTAATATTTATTTTTTATTTTCAAAGAATTTAAAATATGTGTATAGCTTAAGAATTCTGTATAATATAATCATGTAAATCATGGAGTAAATTATTTCATTTTTAAAATTAGCATTTCGAATAAGTTTTTAATATTAATACATTGTGTCCGGACCTTTCAAATTAATTTTTGTGGGTGATATTTTATTACTGTTATTTTTGGCTCTTGGATAGAGCAATTCCTTTTACTTTGAACAAATGATAGGCTATTTTGTTAGAAAAAACATTGTTTGGTTTTAAAACCAAAATTTAAACAGACGTATGAATCACTCTACTGCCTATAAAGTTTAAAGTTGTTTCATCAATTGGTGAGCTAATGTGTGATACATCTTCAATAGACGAAATGAAATTTAATCTATAACATCTTATTTAGGTATTTGCCATAACTTTAAGTTACGGTTTTGCAAAATTTATGGCAAAAAATGGTTTTAATTTTGTAAAAATAATATATGGTTTTGAGATAATTTTTCAATTGTGATCAATACATAAATTTAAATACTTATGCACATAATACTGTGTATTTATTTATTACAGCTACTATACCAAAAACTTGTATTCACTCACATGTGAAGTTTCCTAAGAAGCTTTAAACAATGTTCAATTGTTTCTATGTTTGATATAAATATTGAAATTCTCAATTTGCAAACATAAAAATATATTTTAAAATTAATTTCGCCAAAATAAAAAATGGTTATTTATATGTTGTTTATTTAAAATTTAAAACCATAGTTTTTTTTTTTAGAAATTATGAAATTTTAAAATCAATTGGGTTGTCAATGATTCAATGCATTATTTATTTTTAGATGTTCTAAACGATAAAAATTAAAAATTAAATAATAAATTTACTTGAATCAAAAACAGGCTGTTTCACAAGGATTTTTGTAACTTAGTTCCTTTTTCTTAATAATGTTGAGGTTGAAAAACAAATGTTTCTTAGCTTCGTAGTTTATTCCTGCATGACTGATATTTAAAAATTAATACTTTTTTATTTCAAGGACGCTGTAAATTATAATTGTCTGCAATTGAAGAAAAGTTTAGTGAATTTGTAATCCACTTTATAAGTGAAAAGTTTTTTTGTGGAGAGAATCTTTAACTTTGCAGCACAGATAAGGAACCTAAAACAATAAATATTGATTTTTGATAACATAAAACTAACTCCATCAATTATTTATTTACATTTAATTAAACCCTGAACTTTGTTTCCGGTAGCAAAAATTAAAAATTGTTTTATTATTTCTACTCTTAATTATGTATAATTTAAATGGCGAAGCAGTGATAATTGTCTGCCTAGTGTCTATGTTATATGCTTTATGCCTTGTGTATAAATGTACTGCTGCACAGATTTTTTTAAAAATTCCATGTCACAAAAAAAATTTTTTTTCTTATCTGAATGCAAGAAACCAAAGAAATAAATGAATGTTTATATTGTGTAACAATTTTTTTTTCTTTTTATAAACATTGGTCTCTCGAGTAGCTATATGCTACTCTTACTTAACCCTTGTTCTAAGTTAATATTTAATTCTCTCTTCATCCTTCACTTTTATAACTTGCTTCACCTATCAATTCAGTTTTTTTTCTACCACCTACTGAACTGGTTTATATTCGTCTGTAACAGAGCTTAATTTCCAAAGCTTCAATTATTTGGTAGAACACCAAACAATCTATGGTGCACTTCCACACTGTTAAAAATTACAGTACACATATTGGACTTTCCAAAAAAGAATTTACCTCAAATAATCGAAGAGTTCTTTGTTATTATATAAAACTGTATCTTTGCAGAAACTGCGACATATTTCAACTCCCAAAATGTATGTTTCATTCTAAATAAAGGTAAACATACGAAGTGGACGAAAGAATAAACTTAACCCACTTTGTTAATGATTTGTTATTATTCCAAGAAGATTATTCCTGATTCGAGTTCAATGCACGTGGACTCAGTGTCTATAAATTTACGAACATACCCGTAAATCTGCGAAGATACCTGGTTAATTTGTAATCGGTGTAGTTTGTAAATTGGAGGTGAAAATTTTTTAAACAGTGCATAAAGAGTTACAAATCAACTAACTTCTCTGGAATTAGTGTCTCACGTAAAGCTAAATATTTGTAGAGCAGAAAAAAAATCAGAAGTGTAATTAAGCGTCTGGTTTAATTCCCCAATTTCAAATTTTGAGAGATTGTGTGAAATATATTTATTATTTTGATTCCCTGTATTATAAACAGGTATATAGTTACAACACAGAAATTAAAATGGGAAGGAAAATAAATAAATGACTATGTTATAAAAGTTTTACGAAAAAAAATTATGCATAACTAGCTTCGTGTCTGAAAAGCAAAATTGAGAATAAGCCTTAATTTTACGAGAACTAATATACATAAAATGGGGAAATGGTGGGAGAGAAATTATCATAAAACTTTATAATATAACATATTGGTGATTTGAATAGCTGAAAGAAGTAGGCACTAGAAATTTTAAAATATAAACTGAATAATTTTAAAGAAGGATAAAAATGTGCTAAACTCTTAATGTAGGTAGACAATTATAACAGGTCGAAAATACAATAACGTTTTAGAAGAGCAATTTCGGGACAGATTGTTCAATCTGATAAGTTAAATGTTCTACTTGTGAGAGAAAATGTTCAGGTCATAAATAACTTTCCAAAGAATATACATTTAGGTAAGCCAACAATAATTATCCATCCCACACTTTCAAAGGGAAATCGCCACCTAGATTGTAACCCCTCATTTTTTTCAGTTTTTGAATTTTTTTAAGATCTTAAATTACAAAAATTGAAAGCACTTATATTTAAAGATTTTATAGTAAATAATGTCGAGTTGGAAACAATCTAAAACTAAACGAATTCGAAGCAAGTATAATGGTTACTACATGTTGAACATTTTATTACATGATTATTTTGAAGAACTGTTCTTTTTTTGCAAACGGAACAGTTATATTAGTCTTGTATTGTGATCGATGATGAATACATATTTAAAAATTTCAAGCAGCAGGAGATGAACCCATAATTATCAGCTTTGCAACGCTGAGCTTATACGTTTACGTTGCTCCGTGCGAACAATAGTAACCGAGTGGTTGTGGTAGCCATGTTTATTTTTTATGTTCTAAATACGTTTAAAAATTTTGCTTCAAGTACAAGAATATATAGTGTTGATAGTGCATAAATTCGCGTGAAAAAATCCGAACCCAGTATTACTGCGAACACTATTTAGTAGTGATACATTTTTTTCATGTAATTGTACAAATTTACAAAAATATGTTTATTTCCATGAATATTTCTGTTCTATTTACAAAAAAATTACAGGATCTGTGAATAACTTAACAAAGCAATGAAAAATTACGTAACCTTACACTGTCTTGACTGGGTTACACCTACTGTTTTTATATATACATTTATTTACTTCTTCCTTTCTACTACCATAAGTTATTTATTTAAAAAAATATTTATTAAGAAATTTTAAAATTTATAAAACAAAAAAATTGCCATTTTAACATAATAGGTTGTTGGGTTTGTGGGAAAATACTGTTGTAACTATATTAAGTGCGAACCACATATTAGTTTGAATTTGGTGGGATATAATTCTGTCGTTTATTTTTATTACGTACGTAAATTCGGACGTGTTGTGAATTCGAACCTTGTAGTGCGATCTCTTTGTTTGCCGTTTGTTACGTTTACCGCGCATTTTGGAAGCGGCAGATGCAGGAAGTTAACTGATCCGGAAGATACGTCTCCGTTCACGTAATACGTCTACGTTCACGCGCCATTTTGTAACGCGAGGCCTCACATATTCTCACGCAGGCGTTCCTAAAAAATTGGCCGGTCTGAACGGGAATGCTACCCTCGTTTCCTGCTGTCACTTCTGGGAGAGAGCAGCGACAGGTGGAATTGCCCGCCAATGCTTCAACCGTGCCTTCGTCATGGAATGGATCGTCACTGGGAGATTTCCCCAGGACACTCCAAGGATCCATGATGGTGACTGCGGGGAAGGAGACATACGAGGATACGTTTCTCCCCCCCCCCTTCACATTTCAGAGCATCCCAAACACCTCTACTCACTCCCTACCCCCTCTCTACCCCGCACATGCAAAATCGCAGCCGCGCCCAAACTCCACGCAGCTCCCAATTAATAACCAATTACGATGCAAATTGCCATCTCGCTCGCCCTATTTCACAACCACCACCCCTTCCCTCCCCCACTCCTTAAATAAACCCACCAAATAAGTAGAAGCTATCACCGTTCGCTGCGACGCGATAGTGTCTTTAAGTTGCGAAACGGTGTCGCTGGTTGCCGACACAGAAACATCCTCCAGGTGGGGGGGGGGGGAGTTAGGCTTCCCCGCCTTGCAATCTAACAAACATTATGAACACCGCTTACTACAAAGCTTCCACGACGGATTTGTTTATGACGTTACAACGTCTAATAAATCGATGTACGCCGGCTGCACGCACGAAAAAGTGTCCCGTTACGCACATTGTCCCGTTACGCGGTGTCCCGTTACGCTCTTTGTTCCGTTACACTGTGTTCCGTTACGCTGTCGGCGAGTGCAGTAATAATAGGATGTCCAAAAGCTTACATCAAGTCATGCACTCCCATTGCACAAATCTTTCAAAGATAAGTAATACCTTTTTTTTTAGCTAGAAAATTGGACAAACTTTAAAAAACTCATAACAACAGGTACTCAATTAAAATTTTTTTTAGTGAAATTGAGCGTACTGGGTTCGAATCTGGTGAGGTCACATTCGATAAAAACTGGTGACTGATCCTTCCCCCACGGAATTCATCCGGCAGACTTCCCTCCCACCACCGCCAGTGTGACGTCACGGTGGACATCTTGTTTTCGTCTGCTGGAGGTCATTATCTTTTGATCCGACATATTGTTTACATCTGCTAGAGAGACCTGCCGCCATACAAGTTCCATTTTTTTAAACGCTAGAGTGCAGTAATTATTAGAGACCGGAAAAATTCGCGGGTTCATTTCGTGATATACTAAAATTCAAATAATTATACCGTTGTGCTGCTTCTGCTTTTGGTTCACTGTTAATATGTAGGACTCTTGGCCACTTAGAGACAATCAATCAAAGAGGTATCCAACCACAAGTTACCCACTTGAGACGCCTCATAATTCAGTACCCAATGACCGGGCGCCGTTTGCCCAAGTAGGCAGAGGATCGTGGAATCTATCCTGGAGGTCATTGAACTCGCGAATTTTTCCAGTCTCTAGTAATTATTAATTGTCATCTTGTCGATTGTCTTTACCGCCATCTTGTAATTCTGTAGTTTTTTAGCTAGAAATTCTTAAAATCAACAAAAAATCACCCATTTAAAATAATTATTAGTCCAACCGATTACAGTTGGTTCGATCCTTGACTGATGAGAAAATGTTTATAGAGTTAAAAAACCACTTATTAAATAAATATTATTCAGAATTCTAAAAGTGACTTAAGTTCCTCATGTACCAACCTCAAGAAAGCCGATGATATAATGGCCACCATGACGTTATAACGGCTGATGTAATATCTGCCTTGGCATTAGTGGTGGCAGGCTTGTCTACCAGAGGTTTCGGTGGAAGAAGTATCCGTCGCTATTTTTAATCGAAAGACATCGCCGAGTCTGAATTCAGTACTTATTTGTTAATTTTAGTATCAAAAGTTAATTAAATTTTTTTAATGAATTTTTAATTTTTTCGCGTTTTTTTCTAGCTCATAAACTAAGGATTTTTAATATTGCTGATAAATTTCAAAATGGCGGAATAAATTTAAATTGAATTTAATATTTTTTTTAAATTTGAAAATTTCTCCCGTTAAAAACGGATAATAATTACGGATATTCAAGATGGCGACCGTAACGATATGTGTAAACATGGTGGTTGAGGTCAAATCTCTCCACCAGACGCTTATTGAAGGCTTATTAATGGAGAATTTAAGCCTCAATGGGGACAGTTCAAGCCTCTGGCATTTTCGAGGTCTAAAACTGGTAATTTTTCCTCAAAAATTGAATTTTTCTCTCAAAATGGGGAAATTTCTAGGAATGTTTTAGTCATGTTTGAGGAATTTATAGGCCGCCATGACGTCACAATCCAAGATGGCTGTCGAAAATCATCAATCCGGGACCTGGACTCTACCGCAGGAGGGAAAAATATATATTACTAAAACTAAAAACTATTCTTCGTTAAACTTAAGATTATTATTTTTTAAACCTATAACAAATAATTTAAATAAAAATGCACACCTACACACACACTTGTACAAAACTCGTAAAAATAAGGATCATATCCACTTCTTACTCCACATTTGCCATATTTTATTGTTTTCGAGATCTTTTATTACGACGTCCTGAAAGATAAAACAAATATTTTAGATAATGTTAAGAAACTTTTTATTTCTTTTCTATCACGCTTAAATTCCATCGTCGTTGACTCCTTTTCGATCTTTAGATTTGTTATTACTAATTTGTAGTGGGACATTGTTTAATTCATTATAATTTTCAGCTGAAGTAATCATTCATTATTTTTTTTAGATAACTGAACCTGCATCAAATTTGATTCCAAAAATATATCATTCACCTTAAATTAACCTGAGCCATCTTTCATCTCTAATGGATACTCATATAATACGTTAAATTGTGTGAATACTCGCATATCTTTTATTGATTATTCGTCGTTGATAAATTTAAGTGGGCGAGGTAAGTTTTTTTTTCTCCCAGTTTTGATAAGATATTATTTAAGTTTATCTTATCCGCGGATGATAACTATCACAGATATCTTCAAGTATCTGTTGTTTATAATGTAAAGGGTATGGTTCCTAAAAGGCGCCTTTATGAGTATTTGTGAGCACTATAAAAAAAATTTTCCAGGAAAACTATCTCCGTGAACAAATCTTATGTAACAGCATGCATTTGCTACCCTGAAACGTGATCATACAATATAGACCTTCTTTCCTTGGGAATAGATCTATAATCTATAAGATTAAAACACGATTCCAACTCTTGGGAACAACTAGTTTTTTTTTAACTTGAATTTCAAACATGTTATTCAACAACCTAAAATATTTTGCACCTAATTTTTTAGAAGGTAATGTGGGGAAAATATTTTTCACTTAATCTGTAAAAAAAATAGGTATGAATAGAGACTGGAAAAATTCACGGGTTCAATGACCTCCAGGATAGATTCCACGATCCTCTGCCTACTTGGGCAAACTGCGCCTGCTCATTGGGTACTGAATTATGAGGCGTCTCAAGTGGGTAACTTGTGGTTGGATACCTCTTTGATTGATTGTCTCTAAGTGGCCAAGAGTCCTACATATTAACAGTGAACCAATAGCAGAAGCAGCACAACGGTATAATTATTTAAATTTTAGTATATCACGAAATGAACCCGCGAATTTTTCCGGTCTCTAGGCATGAATAGAGTTAATACAATAAATTTTTGCTAAAGATATTTTTAAAGGGTTAATAAAGCGTCTCTCAATGCCTCGTTTTGAACGTTCAAATACATACAAGTGTGTATTTATAAATAGAGTATTGGGATTGTGTGTAATATGTATTTGCATGTACAAAGTCAGTAGCAAACGCAGAGGTATAGGGGAAATATATAATAGCCCCCTTCCCCGCCCCCCCCCCCCCCCCCCAAAAAAAAACTGAAGTTGTGAAAAAATTTTGAAATAAATATTAAGGGAGCATGTTAATTTGGATGATGCAAGGTGAGCTGTCCGGGATTTCCAGTGCGTGGTCAAGTGGCCTAACCGTCGTATTAACTTTCAGGTAATACGTGCGGCCATGTCCCGAGACAACCTACAACAATATTTACTTTTTTTTCTCATTTGTCAACAATCAAGAATCTTCTACCAGTTTACGTTTGTTCCCATAATTTATTTTCCCCAGTAACCCAACGACGTTCAATTACTAAGTATTGTTACGAACGCAGACAGGACCGCGACGCGCGCCAGGTTCGGAGCTGGCTGGCGGCCACGCACGGCCACTGACGTCACGCGCCGTCCACTGACGTAAGACATGCCACGCGTGCCTGACCGGGTTACAAGGGTCCTCGCTACCGCCCCCTCCTCCCTTCCTTTAGCTCCCCTCACAAAGCCACGCTCAGGCCATTGTCAATGACACTTTTAGCGGCCTGGAAATTCTGCGGGTTTCCTGAGGCCGCCGCGCGGAGTGGCGCGAATAAACACCGCCTTTCTGGACTTTTCGGGCGTCACAGCCGCTCTCGTCTCTTCGAGAAGGGCACCACAGGTATTTAAGCAGCGACGCCAGTTCCGAGCGAGTTCAGAGTGTCGAAGAGAGTTCCGCGAGTGAAGGGAAGTGCGACATCGGCGAAGAGGAGCGACGGGACCGTGAGAGTGCGACTGAGTGGCGCGTGACTGTGTGTGAGTGGACAGGAGCGAGGTGAAGGGGCGAACCACTGTCGAGCCTAGGTCCATTGAGGATTGCGAACTGCGGAACTGGACAAGACACTGAGTGACTTGCGAATAAACATATTTTAATTGCAAATGATTGTTGATAAGACATTTTTTAAGTACAATAGTTTATTAGTAATGTAAATATTATTAATTAATAAAATTTTAATAAAACTTAATTGGGCTATCCCTTACGTACCCAGTTCTCCGTACATTAGTTTGTAACAATATTGTTAAATATCTTCGTTCGACAAACTCAAGTCCTATTGCAAAATGTTTTGCAATATTACTATTGCTTAAGAGAGAGGAGAAATACGTTAACAATTAATTATTTTATCTGACTATTTTTAAGTGCGCCAGAGACAGTGGAAGATAATGTGTGTGGCATTTAATGTTTTGGTATCACGCCCCGATAAAGTAGTAAGAGAAAATAATTGAAACATCCAATTTTTACAAAAAATAATGTCGATTAATAATTTATTACGATTATTAACTTTGCTATTGGAAGAGCATCACCACAAAGTAACACAAGTTTTGTCACGAACAGCAGGAAAGACCATCGATCTACCTTATGGCATTAATCGTTAAAACACAGAACGAGATCAGGGAACATAATGGGAATGCATATGGTCATGTATATGGGAAATTAATGGTCAAAGACATAATCATTAACACATAGAACTATACCAATCAACTAACACACAGAATCATAAATTTAAGATACTTGACTCACCGATGTTGTGCAGGAAAATGGCTTAACCCAACACCAAGATGTAATCAAAAAAATTTGTGCCACGGTCTCGGCAGAGTTGCTAGGAGGAACAGGTTAGCAAAGAGCAATGAAAATGTATAGCCAATAACGTTACGCGATCATTAAGTCAGTGATGTACGTAACTTTATACAGGATAATTCGATTTTGTCGTCATACTATTATTTCAAAGAACAGTTTCAAAAAGTTGAAAATATTAGAAAGAAACATTTTATAGATTGGAAATGAAACAACTAAACATATTAGGCTAGTGTCCTTCATTACTTTTGAAAGTCAAGGAGATCATATCATAATATACTTAAAGATAAATTTTACAATTAGCTTATAAATGAGATAGATGTCGAGATAAAACATGCTGTTGTTTCTTAGCATGCTCATGTGGCATTTCGGTATTCAAGCTGCAGCCAGAGACACGAATATTTTGTGGATTAATTTGGTATGAACGTACCTATACTAGAAGGATTTAAACAAATCCCTCGCAAACTAAAAAAAAAATTCTAGGCGTGTTCATGCAAATCCACAGACTCATTTTCCGATGTTCAACCACTCTCGTACAAAGAGATTACAGTGGGGAGGTGCTTTATCCTGTCTCCAAATAAAGCTCACAGGTTCACCCTCTACTAATTGGGGAAATAGCCATTTTTTCGCGCTACACGCGAGAAAACAAAAAAACCATTTTCGGGAATGAGCTTAACTAAAAAATTGTGTTGAGCTACTCTTTAAATGTGACCTTGAACAAACACTCTACAACGCTTACATTTGATACTATTAAATTTCATTTCTGGAACATTCTTTTATGACATGCTGTGTGATAAAATATCTAAATGTGCTAGGCGTGTTCATACTATATTATCTTTGAAAGATTTGTGCAATGGGAGTGCATGACTTGGTGTAAGCTTTTGGACATACGCCATTGCTAAGCACATGTATGTCTGTAGAGTAAAACTACAAAACACCCAAAAGATAAAAACACAAATTAAGCAAACAATTGCTTTTGTCAACAGGATATAAACACCACATATTATTCCATAACAGTAATATGGCCAACAAACAAAGAAAAAGAAAGAAAAATGGAATAAGAGAACGAAAAACCCCCACATACTACCCACAACCGTGTGTAGTGTAATGGAAACATACACAGCAAACAGTTATATGAAACGTCTCCCGCACAAGGATTGGAGAAGACAAGCAAATGCACACTAAACAGTTAAAAGTGCGCGAAAAAATGTATTTTTATCTGCGCATATAACCCTCCACCATCCAGTTCGCTCTAAAACACAGTCAGGCAGTCATGTTCATCATGCCCGAAGTTATGCCAATACTCCGCGGGACGTGAGTGAAGCAATGGCGCATAGGTCCGAATGAAATGCATTATGTCCATAAAATAATGGCCCAGTAATAAATTCTGATAGTACGAACAAACAAACGGAAACTCAATGAACCTTTCAAATGCTAGAATAACTAATTTCTCTACACCCATTGCAATGACCTAATGATTAATAATGTTCGCAGGCTAGTAGAATATAATAGGGGCTCCGAGATCTGGCACCGGCGCGTGGATTGTGATTGTCGGTCCGCCATCTTGGATTTGTGACGTCACGGCGGCAAAAATTCCTCAAAATTCCTCAAAAATGACTCAAAATGACTCAAAATTTCCCGTTTTAAGAAAAAAAATTCCCGTTTACGAGGGAAAAATTCCCGTTTCGAGGGAAAATTTCCCGTTTTATTCCTTAAAAATCCCAGCGGCTGAAAATTCCTAAAACTGGCTTAAGCATCCTTAACTCAAGCCAACGTTAAGCCATTTATAGGATTATGACGTCACCACTGCAGTTTCCGTTACGCCCGCCATCTTTAAATTTACTATCCAATTTTAATAAAATAGAAATTTTTTTAAAATTTATAAAAAAATTCAATAAATAAAATTTTATAAAAAATATTTAAAAAACATACGTTAACGACACGGAGCTTGGAGTCCTCGGTTCGAACCCGGTGAGGGCGAAAAAAAATAAAAATGGCGACCGATCCTTCCACCACGGAAGTCACCTACAGACTAACCTACCACCACCAATAACAAGGTCAAGTAGTATGATGTCATGTCCGCCATCTTGTCTTCGTCTGCTGGTAGCCATCATCATCTTGTTATCGTCGGCGAGAGTGCGCTGACGCCATGTTAGTTTAATTCTAATCCGCTAGAGTGCAGTAATCATTTATTATTGCTGTGTCACCCGCCATCTTGTCATTTAGCCGCCATCTTGGAATCGTGTAATTATTTAGCTAGAAATTCGGGAAAAATTCCAAAATTCATTAAATAAATCACTCATTAATTTACAGATTGATTCGATCAGTTTCAGTCCTAGGTTCGATACCCGATCGATGCAATAATGTTTAATTTGATGTAAAAAAATAATAATTTCATTATTCCATGTTCAACATTCTTAAAGAGACATTAAAACCTCTACTGTCATCATCATCCTATAAGCCATCAACACCAACATATTGGTAATTCATAATTTTAATGCTAGAGATTCGGGAAAAAGTTCAGAAATCATTAAATAAATTTCCAATCAATGTACTGATTAATTAGATCGACTTAGGTCCTTGGTACGATTATGGACGATGAAAAAAAAAATAACAATTTAACATAATAGTGACAGGTTCGAGAAAAAAACAAAAACAACACAAGTTCTTTCACAAACATAATATTTATTACATAATATATATTCTACTACAGTATCACTTACGAAAGCCAGCAATCTTATAATCATTTAGTTCCGCAGCGGTGTGAAATGACTAATTCTTAGCTCCAATCGGTTTATACTAGACAGAGTCCAGCCAGAACCTTTACAGACATAGTCCACCTCTTCTTGACAGAGTTTCTGGATACCGTATTTAACAGTTTGCTTCACATCGTTAGAACTGTAAATTACTGCAGCCGATGTCTTGAATGCACACTTCTTCACTTTGTCATCGAACGGATATGGCTTTCCATATATACAGTCCAACCACAAGTTATATTTCAAAGGTCCGTTTGTTGCTACATCATCAGTAAGCTGATTGATTATCTTCTGTCTGATATCGTCAAGAAAATTACAAATGTCCTTTGACTCACCGAACGTATTTAGATAATAGTAGTCTTTCAACGTTCCACGAAATGCAGACTGCGCCAATAGAAGCCATTATCGTTCACTTGTAATGCTCCGAACACAGTCTTAGGTTTAGTTCCATGTTCAGACGTCATAACAATCGGTTGCTGGGCATCTGTTTTTTTGGTTGTACGCTTTCGTGTCTCCAATCTAAAGCGAGGAGTCGAAACGTCGGCAGGTAGTTCAGCAGTAGGAGCACAGATTCCACCTTTACATTTTTTCGCATGATGTCGCAAACTGTCAATTCGAGTAAACCATTTAAGGCACTCATCACATCGAAACTTCATGCGAGAAGGATTCTTCGTGCATTTTCTCCGCTCATGTCTTCGTGCATCATGGGAAAATGCGAACGACGTATCACAGTAGCTGCAAGGATACCGTGGTGATGAAGACGATCCTTTCAGACCCGATCCAGATACAGGCGTTGCAACAGTAGTACCATTTCCAGGCATTCTCTTATGCACATCGATGCATCGTTGTTGTGACGAAACCTTTACTTTCTGCCGCACAGCAGGACCTTTGCATGTCTTCATGTGCGTTTTCATATTATCTTTGCTGGCAAACTGCTTATGACATTTCTCACAAACAAACATTTCACGATATAGGTTCTTGACACATTCGCTCCTCTCGTGTCGCCGAGCATTGCTGTTGTTTGAGAAAATCTTGTCGCAGTAACAGCACCGATGTTCGCTAGTTGTCAAATCAGCATCCATTGAAGTCTCCATCGAGGTCGTATCGTCGATCGTCATGGTTTCCTGCACATCCAGCTCAGTAGTCATTAAGCTATCTTCTGCCGGTGGTATCACATCTGTTGAAATCTCCTCCAATGTTGACGTCGTCGTCGTTGCCAACGAGATCTGCTCCACCATTGTCGTCGCTGACGTCAAGGTTCCCGTAGACGATGGTACAACATCCATCGAGTTCGGCGTTAAAGTCGGTAAAGATGCCATCGAGTTCTCAAGAACAGGTAATTACGCGACTTATGCACCAGATGAAATAATCTAGGTGATCCTTACACCGTCGTCGACAGTAACAAACTGAGCGACCTGCTGTATAGGACTCGTTTATATACATTAACCGGTTTGAATAATACGCTAGTCAAATCAAGAACAATTTACTAAAATACTAGAGTCAAAACAACATTAAAAATAGAAGGACCATCAACGAAAAGGCAGCACATTTGGAAGCACCGACAACGAAAAGGCAGCACATTTGGAAGCACCGACAACAAAAAGGCAGCACCGACAACGTAAAGGCAGCACCGACAACGAAAAGGCAGCACATTTGGAAGCACCGACAAAGAAAATGCAGCACCGCCAACGAAAAGGCAGCACATTTGGAAGCACCGACAAAGAAAAGGCAGCACCGCCAACGAAAAGGCAGCACCGACAACGAAAAGGCAGCACATTTGGAAGCACCGACAAAGAAAAGGCAGCACCGCCAACGAAAAGGCAGCACATTTGGAAGCACCGACAAAGAAAAGGCAGCACCGCCAACGAAAAGGCAGCACCGACAACGAAAAGGAAACACCAACAACGAAAAGGCAGCACCGACAACGAAAAGGCAGCACATTTGGAAGCACCGACAAAGAAAAGGCAGCACCGCCAACGAAAAGGAAGCACATTTGGAAGCACCGACAAAGAAAAGGCAGCACCGCCAACGAAAAGGAAGCACATTTGGAAGCACCGACAACGAAAAGGCAGCACCGACAACGAAAAGGCAGCACCGCCAACGAAAAGGAAGCACATTTGGAAGCACCGACAAAGAAAAGGCTGCACCGCCAACGAAAAGGAAGCACATTTGGAAGCACCAACAACGAAAAGGCAGCACCATCGACGAAAAGGAAGCACATTAATTTGTCATTGACTCCAATATTCATTGGCTCCAATATTCATTGGCTCCAATATTCATTGGCTCCAATATTCATTGGCTCCAATATTCATTGACTCCAATATCCATGAGCTCCAATATCAATTGGCTCGAATTGCTCCAAAAGGTTCCATCAGCCTTTTGGCTCCAACAGTCTTTTGGCTCCGATAGTCATTGGCTCCAATAGTCATTGGCTACAATATTCATTGGCTCCAATAATCATTGACTGCAATATTCATTGGTTCCAATATTCATTGGCTCCAATATTCATTGGCTCCAATATTCAATGGCTCCAATATTCATTGACTCCAATATTCATTGGCTCCATCAGTCATTGACAACTACAGTCTTTTGGTCCCAAAAGTCTTTTGGCTCCAAATATATTAGGCTAGAATTCTTCGAGTCTAAGAGACTATGAGACCACATGGCTACGAGTCTAAAATGATCTAGCTGGTTACGAGTTATACATGGCTTGCGAGGCTACAGAGCTACGAAGTTTCTAGTACACAGGTTTACATGACTGCGAGGATACAGGACTACAAGTCTGCAAGAGTACTTGACTACGAAGGTACTCGTCTACATGACTCTAGTTACCGCATCTGTCTTCGACGGAATTTTCTCTTTTGCTCCAACTGCTGCATCAGCATTATGTTATAAGATTACAAGGCCTCTTGCTTACGTAGCTTCAAGTCTACGAGCCTCCAATGCATCATGACTACGAGACTACGAGCCATGAGGTTACGAGTCTATGCGATTGCGAGTCTTCTAGGTTACGTGATCGCGAGGCTATAGGACTACGAAGCTTCCAGAACGCATGGTTACGAGACTGCGAGGCTACAATTCTACGAGGTCCAAGACATCCTGGCTACGCGACTACGAGCCATGAGGTTACGAGACTACGTGACTACGAATCTTCAAGTTTACGAGAATGCGAGGCTACAGAGCTACGAAGCCTCTAGTACACAGGTTTACGTGACTGCGAGGATACAGGACTACCAGTCTGCATGAGTACTTGACTACGAAGCTACTCGTCTACAAGGCTACAATTACAGCATCTGTTTTCGTCAGAATTTTCTCTTTTGCTCCAACTGCACCACCAGCATTATGTTATAATATTACAAGGCCGCTTGCTTACGTAGCTTCAAGTCTACGAGGATACTTGGATACGTAGCTTCAATTCTACGAGGTTCTATGACTTCATGACTACGTGACTTCGAGCCATGAGGTTACGAGATTACGTGACTACGAGTCTTAATGTTTACGAGACTGCGAGGCTACAGAGCTACGAAGCCTCTAGAAAACAAGTTTACGTGACTGCGTGGATACAGGAATACAAGTCTGCATGAGTTCTTGACTACGAAGCTACTCGTCTACAAGGCTCCAATTGACACATCTGTCTTCAATGGAATTTTCTCTTTTGCTACATCTACACCATCAGCATTATGTTATAAGATTACAAAGCTACTTGCTTACATAGCTTCAAGTCTACGAGGCTCCAATACATCATGACTACGAGACTACGAGCCATGAGGTTACGGTACTATGCGATTGCAAGTCTTCAAGGTTACGTCATCGCGAGGCTATAGGACTACGAAGCTTCCAGAACGCATGGTTACGAGAATGCATGACTAATTGGCCGCATGGCTACGAAACTTTATGTCTCTAACTGACTACAATAGCACTATTCAGTGGTGAGAGTTAATTTATTTCATGCAAAGGTACTTGCTGCAAGCAGTTCCGCTTTTCAACATCAGATGACGTCACGTTTTGCTTGCAGGTAAAATAATATTTATTTATTTTATGCGGGATGCGGGTTGTTCACTATCGATCGCATAAGAAGAATGGCATCGATAGTCTTCAAAGAGAAGGAAGTTCGTCCTTCCTGCTAGTGCTTCTCAGATTTCTCACGGTCCGCCATCTTGGATTGCGACGTCACGGCTGTCATCTTGGATGGGTGTGACTTTGACCTTTGACCGAAACCGCAGGAATGATAGCATGCACACGGATTAACCATCAAAATATTGATAAGAATAATCAGGAGCACACGGAGAAAACCATCATAATATTGACAAGAATAATCAGGAGCACACGGAGAAAAACGACACATGTTTTCTTTGATATCATAAAATTACAGAAAAAAAATATTTAAAAATAAAAATAAATTAATAAAAAAATTTAAAATAAAAACAAAAAATACATAAACAGATTCTGCTAGCTTGTAAACTTATCATTGTTGAGCAAAGATAGAGTTATAGTACAAGCCAGAATTTTAAGTATTTTTTGTTTTTATTTTAAATTTTTTTATTAATTCATTTTTATTTTTAAATATTTTTTTCTGTAATTTTATGATATCAAAGAAAACATGTGTCGTTTTTCTCCGTGTGCTCCTGATTATTCTTGTCAATATTATGATGGTTTTCTCCGTGTGCTCCTGATTATTCTTATCAATATTTTGATGGTTAATCCGTGTGCTTGCTATCATTCCTGCGGTTTCGGTCAAAGGTCAAAGTCACACCCATCCAAGATGACACCCGTGACGTCGCAATCCAAGATGGCGGACCGTGAGAAATCTGAGAAGCACTAGCAGGAAGGACGAACTTCCTTCTCTTTGAAGACTATCGATGCCATTCTTCTTATGCGATCGATAGTGAACAACCCGCATCCCGCATAAAATAAATAAATATTATTTTACCTGCAAGCAAAACGTGACGTCATCTGATGTTGAAAAGCGGAACTGCTTGCAGCAAGTACCTTTGCATGAAATAAATTAACTCTCACCACTGAATAGTGCTATTGTAGTCAGTTAGAGACATAAAGTTTCGTAGCCATGCGGCCAATTAGTCATGCATTCTC
This sequence comes from Bacillus rossius redtenbacheri, assembly GCF_032445375.1. Lineage (NCBI taxonomy): Eukaryota > Metazoa > Arthropoda > Insecta > Phasmatodea > Bacillidae > Bacillus > Bacillus rossius. The sequence continues at coordinate 23,085,360 of NC_086345.1, forward strand.
GTAACCATGCGTTCTGGAAGCTTCGTAGTCCTATAGCCTCGCGATGACGCAACCTTGAAGACTTGCAATCGCATAGTCTCGTAACCTCATGGCTCGTAGTCTCGTAGTCATGATGTATTGGAGCCTCGTAGACTTGAAGCTATGTAAGCAAGTAGCTTTGTAATCTTATAACATAATGCTGATGGTGTAGATGTAGCAAAAGAGAAAATTCCATTGAAGACAGATGTGTCAATTGGAGCCTTGTAGACGAGTAGCTTCGTAGTCAAGAACTCATGCAGACTTGTATTCCTGTATCCACGCAGTCACGTAAACTCGTTTTCTAGAGGCTACGTAGCTCTGTAGCCTCGCAGTCTCGTAAACTTGAAGATTCGTAGTCACGTAGTCTCGTAACCTCATGGCTCGTAGTCGCGTAGCCAGGATGTCTTGGACCTCGTAGAATTGTAGCCTCGCAGTCTCGTAACCATGCGTTCTGGAAGCTTCGTAGTCCTATAGCCTCGCGATCACGTAACCTAGAAGACTCGCAATCGCATAGACTCGTAACCTCATGGCTCGTAGTCTCGTAGTCATGATGCATTGGAGGCTCGTAGACTTGAAGCTACGTAAGCAAGAGGCCTTGTAATCTTATAACATAATGCTGATGGAGCAGTTGGAGCAAAAGAGAAAATTCCGTCGAAGACAGATGCGGTAACTGGAGTCATGTAGACGAGTACCTTCGTAGTCAAGTACTCTTGCAGACTTGTAGTCCTGTATCCTCGCAGTCATGTAAACCTGTGTACTAGAAACTTCGTAGCTCTGTAGCCTCGCAAGCCATGTATAACTCGTAACCAGCTAGATCATTTTAGACTCGTAGCCATGTGGTTTCATAGTCTCTTAGACTCGAAGAATTCTAGCCTAATATATTTGGAGCCAAAAGACTTTTGGGACCAAAAGACTGTAGTTGTCAATGACTGATGGAGCCAATGAATATTGGAGTCAATTAATATTGGAGCCATTGAATATTGGAGCCATTGAATATTGGAGCCAATGAATATTGGAGCCAATGAATATTGGAAACAAGGAATATTGCAGTCAATGATTATTGGAGCCAATGAATATTGTAGCCAATGACTATTGGAGCCAATGACTATTGGAGCCAATGACTATCGGAGCCAAAAGACTGTTGGTGCCAAAAGGCTGATGGAACCTTTTAGAGCAATTCGAGCCAATTGATATTGGAGCTCATGGATATTGGAGTCAATGAATATTGGAGCCAATGAATATTGGAGCCAATGAATATTGGAGCCAATGAATATTGGAGCCAATGAATATTGGAGCCAATGAATATTGGAGTCAATGACAAATTAATGTGCTTCCTTTTCGTCGATGGTGCTGCCTTTTCGTTGTCGGTGCTTCCAAATGTGCTTCCTTTTCGTTGGCGGTGCTGCCTTTTCGTTGTCGGTGCTTCCAAATGTGCTGCCTTTTCGTTGTCGGTGCTGCCTTTTCGTTGTCGGTGCTTCCAAATGTGCTTCCTTTTCGTTGGCGGTGCTGCCTTTTCTTTGTCGGTGCTTCCAAATGTGCTTCCTTTTCGTTGGCGGTGCTGCCTTTTCTTTGTCGGTGCTTCCAAATGTGCTGCCTTTTCGTTGGCGGTGCTGCCTTTTCTTTGTCGGTGCTTCCAAATGTGCTGCCTTTTCGTTGTCGGTGCTGCCTTTACGTTGTCGGTGCTGCCTTTTTGTTGTCGGTGCTTCCAAATGTGCTGCCTTTTCGTTGTCGGTGCTTCCAAATGTGCTGCCTTTTCGTTGTCGGTGCTGCCTTTTCGTTGGCGGTGCTGCCTTTTCTTTGTCGGTGCTTCCAAATGTGCTGCCTTTTCGTTGGCGGTGCTGCATTTTCTTTGTCGGTGCTTCCAAATGTGCTGCCTTTTCGTTGTCGGTGCTGCCTTTACGTTGTCGGTGCTGCCTTTTTGTTGTCGGTGCTTCCAAATGTGCTGCCTTTTCGTTGTCGGTGCTTCCAAATGTGCTGCCTTTTCGTTGATGGTCCTTCTATTTTTAATGTTGTTTTGACTCTAGTATTTTAGTAAATTGTTCTTGATTTGACTAGCGTATTATTCAAACCGGTTAATGTATATAAACGAGTCCTATACAGCAGGTCGCTCAGTTTGTTACTGTCGACGACGGTGTAAGGATCACCTAGATTATTTCATCTGGTGCATAAGTCGCGTAATTACCTGTTCTTGAGAACTCGATGGCATCTTTACCGACTTTAACGCCGAACTCGATGGATGTTGTACCATCGTCTACGGGAACCTTGACGTCAGCGACGACAATGGTGGAGCAGATCTCGTTGGCAACGACGACGACGTCAACATTGGAGGAGATTTCAACAGATGTGATACCACCGGCAGAAGATAGCTTAATGACTACTGAGCTGGATGTGCAGGAAACCATGACGATCGACGATACGACCTCGATGGAGACTTCAATGGATGCTGATTTGACAACTAGCGAACATCGGTGCTGTTACTGCGACAAGATTTTCTCAAACAACAGCAATGCTCGGCGACACGAGAGGAGCGAATGTGTCAAGAACCTATATCGTGAAATGTTTGTTTGTGAGAAATGTCATAAGCAGTTTGCCAGCAAAGATAATATGAAAACGCACATGAAGACATGCAAAGGTCCTGCTGTGCGGCAGAAAGTAAAGGTTTCGTCACAACAACGATGCATCGATGTGCATAAGAGAATGCCTGGAAATGGTACTACTGTTGCAACGCCTGTATCTGGATCGGGTCTGAAAGGATCGTCTTCATCACCACGGTATCCTTGCAGCTACTGTGATACGTCGTTCGCATTTTCCCATGATGCACGAAGACATGAGCGGAGAAAATGCACGAAGAATCCTTCTCGCATGAAGTTTCGATGTGATGAGTGCCTTAAATGGTTTACTCGAATTGACAGTTTGCGACATCATGCGAAAAAATGTAAAGGTGGAATCTGTGCTCCTACTGCTGAACTACCTGCCGACGTTTCGACTCCTCGCTTTAGATTGGAGACACGAAAGCGTACAACCAAAAAAACAGATGCCCAGCAACCGATTGTTATGACGTCTGAACATGGAACTAAACCTAAGACTGTGTTCGGAGCATTACAAGTGAACGATAATGGCTTCTATTGGCGCAGTCTGCATTTCGTGGAACGTTGAAAGACTACTATTATCTAAATACGTTCGGTGAGTCAAAGGACATTTGTAATTTTCTTGACGATATCAGACAGAAGATAATCAATCAGCTTACTGATGATGTAGCAACAAACGGACCTTTGAAATATAACTTGTGGTTGGACTGTATATATGGAAAGCCATATCCGTTCGATGACAAAGTGAAGAAGTGTGCATTCAAGACATCGGCTGCAGTAATTTACAGTTCTAACGATGTGAAGCAAACTGTTAAATACGGTATCCAGAAACTCTGTCAAGAAGAGGTGGACTATGTCTGTAAAGGTTCTGGCTGGACTCTGTCTAGTATAAACCGATTGGAGCTAAGAATTAGTCATTTCACACCGCTGCGGAACTAAATGATTATAAGATTGCTGGCTTTCGTAAGTGATACTGTAGTAGAATATATATTATGTAATAAATATTATGTTTGTGAAAGAACTTGTGTTGTTTTTGTTTTTTTCTCGAACCTGTCACTATTATGTTAAATTGTTATTTTTTTTTTCATCGTCCATAATCGTACCAAGGATGTAAGTCGATCTAATTAATCAGTACATTGATTGGAAATTTATTTAATGATTTCTGAACTTTTTCCCGAATCTCTAGCATTAAAATTATGAATTACCAATATGTTGGTGTTGATGGCTTATAGGATGATGATGACAGTAGAGGTTTTAATGTCTCTTTAAGAATGTTGAACATGGAATAATGAAATTATTATTTTTTTACATCAAATTAAACATTATTGCATCGATCGGGTATCGAACCAAGGACTGAAACTGATCGAATCAATCTGTAAATTAATGAGTGATTTATTTAATGAATTTTGGAATTTTTCCCGAATTTCTAGCTAAATAATTACACGATTCCAAGATGGCGGCCAAATGACAAGATGGCGGGTGACACAGCAATAATAAATGATTACTGCACTCTAGCGGATAAGAAATAAACTAACATGGCGTCAGCGCACTCTCGCCGACGATAACAAGATGATGATGGCTACAAGCAGACGAAGACAAGATGGCTACCAGCAGACGAAGACAAGATGGCGGACATGACATCATACTACTTGACCTTGTTATTGGTTGTAGGTAAGTCTGTAGGTGACTTCCGTGGTGGAAGGATCGGTCGCCATTTTTATTTTTTTTCGCCCTCACCGGGTTCGAACCGAGGACTCCGAGCTCCGTGTCGTTAACGTATGTTTTTTAAATATTTTTTATTAAAATTTTGTTAATTGAATTTTTTTATAAATTTTAAAAAAATTTCCATTTCATTAAAATTGGATAGTAAATTTAAAGATGGCGGGCGTAACGGAAACTGCAGCGGTGACGTCATAATCCTATAAATGGCTTAACGTTGGCTTGAGTTAAGGATGCTTAAGCCAGTTTTAGGAATTTTCAGCCGCTGGGATTTTTAAGGAATAAAACGGGAAATTTTCCCTCGAAACGGGAATTTTTCCCTCGAAAACGGGAATTTTTTTTCTTAAAACAGGAAATTTTGAGTCATTTTGAGTCATTTTTGAGGAATTTTGAGGAATTTTTGCCGCCGTGACGTCACAAATCCAAGATGGCGGACCGACAATCACAATCCACGCGCCGGCGCCAGATCTCGGAGCCCCTATTATATACTACTCAGGCTTTCACGGCCATTGTCTGAAGTAGCTTGGCTTCTGGGTTGTAGCCGCGTCCTTGGCGAATAATTACACCGAAGTTTCGGTCGACATTGCAGTCGCCATCTTCAGGGAGCAGTTACCTACAGTAGGTATTCTGTGAGTTAGTCAGAACCTCTTTTCGTCAGCCGTAGTCTAACGTAATTGGTTAGATTTTTTTTTGTGTGTGTGGCGTCCACCGCTCTGTTGTGATTACAACACCAACAAGACAATGGCGTTATTACTTCAAAGAAAGTATAAGTTACTTTTCGGTTGTGAGTTAAGATCGCCCAAGTAAACGTGATAACATCACCGCGTCAACATTTCATGAATCTTGCAATTCACGTCATTTCGTTTATATATATATATATAAAATTCCCCACGTGGCAAGTACTCAAACTTCAAAATCACATTGTCGTGAACAGAACAATTTAAACTTATGATAAACTAAGATAACCGTACAAGAGGTTCACTGTACCAATCAAAATCTTTAAAACCGGAGAGATACGCCCATTCTTACATTTTATGCGCGATAAAGACGTAAATATATTTTTCACCTGAAAACTGAATTTTATCGTGTCCATTTATTTTTAATGAACACAGAAGAATTCTTAGGATATTTTGTCTACATTGTCTACTCACATAAAATATTTTACTTCGAATAATTATATGTTTTTAAACCAGAGTTATTTTGTAATACTTTTTGTCGTTACATTTATGACGCTCTATACGTAATGTTTCGAGATTTCAATGCTTATTACTAAGCTTCAAATCTTATAGAATAAACAGAACTCCAAGTCCCAGAGGGTTCTTTGTTTAAAATCTCCAAGAGTGTATGTTGCAATTAAAATGATATTCAGAAGGGAAGGAATCGCCAACGTTTCGTATTTTATTACAGCAGAAAGAAAAAAAAAAGATGGATGTTTTCATCTGATTAATCAGAATCAGCAAATAATTTAAATTTGAAATTTCTAAAATATCAGTTCTTTTTCAAACTCTATACGAAAGCAATGACATGCAATACAAATTCAGCTTGAATTACAAGAACAGAAAGTATTTCCATAACAGTGAAAGTATTATTCTATGGAGTTGGTTTCTGTTCCATAGATGATGTCGCTTCAGTTAGCAACTGGCTAACAAATCAAGCCTTACCTCTACAAGGGAAACCTAAAATTCACAACTTTCCATTCAAAGGCGGCGCCCGTGTGTACATATTCGGTTTTTAGGTAGATTTATAAGAAATGCTACATATTGTAGATGTTTCCATGGCACGACTTCCAAAAGGTTTTTATATAGTTTTTCGTTTCATGGTCCATAAACCCCAAAACCATCGTCAACCTCAAAAGTTTATATATATATATATATATATATATATATATATATATATATATATATATATATATATGAGGAACACGCAAGCTGCCGTAATTATTCATAAATCACTTCCAAACTAATACTACGTAATCATGGAATATCTCGGTCGAGTTCGATAAAGGACAATATACGACCAAAGGGGTAGAAATGGGGAAGGTTTTTTTGAAAAACAGTAAACTCGCTATAACTCACATAATATTATGAATATCACATCCGTTTGAACGTAGTATAACTCTTAGTGGTACCTAATACCAAAAACTTCTGTTCAAATACATTTTTGATATGGCCAACCATAACTGCAAGGGCTTGTAAAAACTATGGCTGATTGTTTAGTTTTGCTCAAACGACTGAAATCAGCCTGTTAATAATTACTAAATAAAAAATTATTCTTATTGAGCTAATGCTACAATAGTATATAATATTACTCTATTATTATGTTTTAGAAAAAATATTAAGACATAAGATTTAAACCCCGTCCCTCTATGTCAATAAGAATTCGCTCTACCACTGTGCTACCAATATTGACATAATTCCATATTGCAATGGGAATTGTAATGCCAGATTTCTTAGATGTTTTAAAACTTGAGATTACTTTTTGCTACGACTATTTTAGAACACCCGATATATTCCAGGATAGTTTCATTTGGAACACCAATACGTTTGGCATGGCCCATAATGTTCACGAAAGTGACTATATACGTGTTTATTTTGCTACGTGTGGGTCCGCCATCTTTGTTTCACATTTTCGTTCGTTGGATGGATTTTTTTGGTGCTAATTTTAACATTTTCGGTAGCAGTGAGGAAGCACTGTGATTTTGTATGATACTGCACATTAGTTCTTGCTATGACATATCATTACGTTTATAGGAACAACAGCTACGTCAGTTCCACATAAAAACTAAATCCAGTAACTAGGTTCTCAGACACTCTAAAACACTCTAATTACTCCTGTGTGGCCAACTGTACAAGCCCCACGAATAATCGGTTCCACTCTAATTGAAATATGTATTATATGTTATGTGGTCAACTGTAAATAATTATTGTTCTTGCGGGGTTTTGGCGCCTATTCTCTCCGCAGTAGATCTCAGGAACGCTGCTGCTGTATTGATTACCCAGACTGCTAATCCAGCTAGCACGTCACTGCATTGTATTACTGCCAGGAGAGTAATTATTAAAATTAAATTAGGTAGTGTTCTGTGACTAGTGGAAATTTGCATTACCTATGACCCGGTCTGTTTTATACGTAACTGATATTTACTGTAAATGAAATAGCAATAGCTGAAAAACATACGATTTTAATGGGTTCTTTGATATTGACGTGAAGTTACTGTTAACATGTAATTCAGCGAGAGGAACAACCAAAATAATTTACTGTGTATGTTATCATTTTGTTCAGACCTAGGTGTCAGTAAGTAGATGTAAATGACGTCACAGGAACACATGGACTACCATGCCGGGTCTAGCTATAATCTGTCGGAGGCTTGAGGCTCTCTTCCTAGGACCTCCAGGTGGTCTGCTGCGACGCTGGAACACTGGAAGCTGTAATTGGCGAACTACAGAAGATCTGAAGTAGCAAGGTGTCTGGCTGAAGAATCGACTTCCCTCTCGTCCTAAAAAGTCTGTTTTAATTTGGATCGGTCTCACCAAACGTCGTGGCTGATCGTAGCTGGCGCTGACATCAGTCGTCCGGAACCAATACGGGACGAACGGGACCGACGCGGAAGTTGGCACTAGATGTCGCCGATACTCCCTATCTGAGACTTATTCAGTCCAGAACTATTCTCACAAATAATAGTGTGGAGAACTCTAGATAGCACACGACCGCGGATGACGCGAATCTTCAATTCCTCGGGCGGCAACCAAGGCTTTGGTTCGCCCCAGCCCGAGAAACGTCTTCCCGCTGCAAGATGGCGATGGCGTCTCCTCTTTTCTTCCTCCTTCTAACTATTTATTTTCCGTCCCTAGCAACCAAGGAGCTATAAGACCATCAGCAAACCAAATTAACTGCATAGTGAAATAAAACTTGGATATTAGCGTGTAAGAGTGCTGAACTAAGGCAAATGAATAAAGTTTCCAAAGAATAATGCTTAGAAGACCCTGAAGTAAAAAGGTGTGTAGTCTCTGGCAATTAGATGTGTGATATAAGTTAACTATGGTTGTCCTCTTTACAATAAAATAATTAAATACATAAGATCGGCTTATAAAATATACAATTAATGTTACAATAATAATCAAAATAGTAATAATATAACTGTAAAAAGTTGCAATGGTTACAACACCAAAAAATCTCTATTACATTAGTCAGCTCTGTGCAATTAAATTTAAAAAAAAATATAATTCTTACAAGTTAACGTATTACCAGTTGTCGCATAGCGAGATCTGAAATGATTTGTTATAAATCTATTTTTTTTTTTTAACAAACTTATAACAATGGACAAAAAATTAATCCTCTTCTATTATAGGTATACTAGATTGATTTAATAACCCAGGTCATTACAGGTAAAAACAAGATGGAAACACGTACATTTGAATTGTATCCGACCCAGTGAAGCATGGGTGGCTTGTAATCACTGTTATGGAAATACTTTCTGTTCTTGTAATTCAAGCTGAATTTGTATTGCATGTCATTGCTTTCGTATAGAGTTTGAAAAAGAACTGATATTTTAGAAATTTCAAATTTAAATTATTTGCTGATTCTGATTAATCAGATGAAAACATCCATCTTTTCTTTTTCTTTCTGCTGTAATAAAATACGAAACGTTAGCAATTCCTTCCCTTCTGAATAGCATTTTAATTGCAACATACACTCTTGGAGATTTTCAACAAATCGAAACCATATCAAACTTCTCACAAGTGTGTAGATTGCGTGATTGTTCGATAGAAAATTTCTTATCTTTCTCGACCGCTCCTAATAACTTGAAACAAACAGCGGCGGCCATCATTCAAGCGAGGAGGTCTCCAGGGAAGAAACCACGATGTGGATCCAAGCAGCGGTGATTACAGTTCTCTGCTGCGCGGGGCGTAAGTGCTAATATATTCATCATCTTCTGAAGCCAGAATAAAATAAAAGAAGGGTAGAGCGACTCAGGGTTGCAATTAGTTACGCGAGAACTTGGATGTTGCGTACAGACATAAATTACAAATAATGAATGATTAATAGCAGCAATAATAATTACAGAAACTATTTGAATAATATATTTTATAATATATACTATAACAACTTTTACTATAGCCATGTTAAATATTATTTTTTTAAACGTATCATATTAATCAATGTCAGCTAATATTACAAAAATAAAAAAATATATATTGATAGTTAATTTATTATCAATTAGATAGATTACCCCCAAAAATAGGATTTATAACTAAATGAATAGTAATTCAATCAAATATATGAAATAATGAAATTATATTAAAAAGAATAATAGTAATCTGTTCTTTCAAGGAATGGGCAAATAAAATCCTCAAATACAATCAAAGCTTTGGTATTCAAAGGATTCTATATACCATGAAAATTATTCTAAGAAAAATATCAGAAGAAATAAAGTAATTATTCAAAATTCGGCACTGATTAGTGCTGAAGCTTACAAGGTCAATTTTTCCTTAAAAAATGTCCTTCTAACATCCCCAAAATATTGTACTTTTAAAACGTAACTATAAAAATAAAATTAAAAAAATTAGTTTGTGAAAAAAAAACATTCAAAAGGTAGAATGTTTCAACACAAAACTTAATATATATATATTTTTATTTGCGTTATTATTTTTTGTCTGCACATTGTCCGTGGGAAAACATTTTTTTTTCTTTTTTTTTTGTCTGTACAGTGTCCATAAGAGACAAATTATTTCTTTTTTGTATCTGCGCAGTGTCTATATGAGACAAATTCTTTCTTTTTTTATCCGCACAGTGTACGTAGGAAAGCAAATTTTTCTTCTTTTTGTGTGCAAAGTGTCCGTGGGAAAACAATTATTTCTTTATTGTGTCTGCGCAGTGTCTACTAGAGACCGATTCTTCCCCCTGTGTGTACCCGTGCAGTGTGTGTGTGAGTGTGCAGAGTGTGTGGTGTGCGCAGTGTGCGTGGCGGACTACCCGTGCGCCAAGAAGGCGGAGAAGTACGGCGTGGTGTGCGTGTGCAACGCCACGTACTGCGACTACGTGCACCAGACGACGGCGGCCGAGCTGGCCAACAAGGTGGTGCGCTACTATGTGTCGTCCAACGCCGGCGACCGCATGACGCTCAAGCTCACCAAGGCGGCGAGGCAGGCCTGTGAGTCAACACCACTACCATCACATCAACCTCCACCACCATTACAACCACAACCACCACCACAAACACCACTACCACCATTACAACCACAACCATCACCCACCACAACCACCACCCACCACAACCACAACCACAACCACCGCCACAACCACAACCACAACCCACCACCCACCCCAACCACAACCACCACCCACCACAACCTCAACCACCGCCACAACCACAACCACAACCCACCACCCACCCCAACCACAACCACCACCCACCACAACCTCAACCACCGCCACAACCACAACCACCACCCGCCACAACCACAACCACCACCCACCACAACCACAACCACCACCCACCACAACCTCAACCACCACCCACCACAACATCAACCACCGCCACAACCACAACCACCACCCACCACATCCTCAACCACCACCCACCACAACATCAACCACCGCCACAACCACAACCACCACTTACCACAACCACAACCACCACCCACCACCCACCCCAACCACAACTACAACCACCACAACCACAACCATTACGACCACAACCACCACAACTACAACCACCACAACCACAATTTCAACCACAACCCACCACCCACCCCAACCACAACCACCACCCACCACAACCTCAACCACCGCCACAACCACAACCACCACCCACCACAACCACAACCACCACCCACCACAACCTCAACCACCACCCACCACAACATCAACCACCGCCACAACCACAACCACCACCCACCACATCCTCAACCACCACCCACCACAACATCAACCACCGCCACAACCACAACCACCACTTACCACAACCACAACCACCACCCACCACCCACCCCAACCACAACTACAACCACCACAACCACAACCATTACGACCACAACCACCACAACTACAACCACCACAACCACAATTTCAACCACAACCACCACCCACCACAACCAAAACCACCACCCACCACAACCAAAACCACCACCCACCACAACCACCACCACAACCACAACTACAACCACCACAACCACAACCACCACAACCACAACCATTACAACCACAACCACCACCCACCACAATTACAACCAACAACAACAATGTTCAGCACCTCTCCATTTACGACGGTCCTCAGAAGGGCAGATCGCACCAAACGTTCAGGACCTCCATTACATTTAGACGGTGATGAATGTGTAGTTGAACTCAACTGGATGGAGGACTCGTGTTATGATGGGGTCGACCTTTGTAGCGTAGTAGGCCACGGCCGGGCTACGATGTAGGGGCTTCAGTTTCGAATCCCGGGTGAGACATGAATGTAATTTTTTGTTTTCCTAATCGTCTCCTTGGCGCTTACCCATACACCAACAACTACAACTAAAAATTCACAACGACGCGGGGTTACATTAAAAAGAACATTAAGGTAAGGGGGAAGATGATTGGCACATTGGTGACTGTCAAACTTGGCGGTGTACCACCCATATTTTCACCAAAAAAAATAAAGGGGGTTTTTCTGTAAAGTCGGTTTACGGACGATAATTTTACGTGATAACGTCATAAGAAAACATTGCAAACTTTTTAATTTTCAAATATTATTTACAGTTTTTTTGCAAATTTAATTTAAATAATTTGTTTAAATACATATAATCACGTACAATTAGTTTTAAAAAACCTGCCTTAACCTGTTTGATGTCATATAAGATTTTCTCGCACGGTGTTTGGCCGGTTCTTTGCACGCTCGGCTCAGGCGGAACGTGACAATGAGTCATGCTTTTTTTCGTGCGTGCAGCCGGCGTTCATCGATTTATAAGACGTTAACAAGTCAAAAAAAATAGTTATAACACCCGCATCCCACTGAAGAGACCCGGGTTCGGTTACCGGCGGATTCGTAGGATAATTTTTTTTTTCGCATGTTGGAAACATAGCGGACGTTTACTCGGGATACTACCTGTTTCCCCCCACCAATCCATTACGTTGCTGCTCCATATCATCTCACGAACAGGTAGGGCAGCCGGAACCTTTATCAGCCCCGTCCAATCCATGCTGACCCTGCCTCGGACAAGCAATTAAACGTCCATTTATATTTTCAATAGAAATTACTGACTTATTTCTAAAAACACTTAAAATTATCAATTAAGTCGTTAAAAAATTATATTTTCCAAATTCTATTAATTTTTTTTTTTAACTAACGGCTTGGAAATAATGGGGAGAAAAATAACTTCTTGCGCGAATACAGTTGAAGGGTGCAGGGGAAAATCCAACAGAGTCCAAAAAAGTTAAAATTGAGGTTATGATTGTAATGCAGTGCTGTCATGCTTTATTGTAACATTGCAAGTTGATAAAATGGAAAAAACGATGCAGTCCAAAGGTATTGCAGCTTTTATTTTTATAGTGCAGGGGAAAAACCAACAGAGTCCATCTGAAACAGGGGAATAACCAACACAGTCCTAGTTCTGACTTATGTTATTCTTGTAGGGTATTGCACTGCTGTGTGTTATATTATCTTTGGCCCAGACGGTTTTTATTGTCTTATGTTGTTTGTGTGTTTGTGTTTATTGATGCAGATTGTATTGTGTTATACCAGTTATAAAAGATTCTTACAATCAATGTTTCATGGTGAATGAAATAATTCTTCAATTTCTGTAGTAACTTGTGTGCAAATAATGATTGACGACGAATTTCAATTACTTGAAAGTGAAGTGAGTGATGAAAATGTACATGCACGTGATGAAACAACAACGAAAAAATGCAAGAAATTTGGTCGCCTCAAAGATGTTACCAAGCTGCTGCGGGCAACGACATTTGAAACTGGAGTTGACTGTCAGTGTAAATGGTTTGAATGTTTTCAGAATATTTCTTTGGCTGAACGAAATGAATTAATAAGAACATTCAACAACATTGGACATGAAGGTGGTACTAATGCACAGAACAGTTATCTCTCAGGCCTTATTTCAACACATCCTGTGGCACGGCGAAGACCAAGGAAGAATGTAGAAGATGCTAGGTTAAATGATAGTTCCTATAGCTACACAGTTCGTGTGGTAAGGAGTGGCTGTACAGTAGAAGTACCAGTATGCTTTAAAGGGTTCCAGTCACTGTTTGAAATTACTAAACCCTCCCGGTTACACACAATCAAAACATCTTTGAGAACAACAGGCACGTCACCTATTGATGGACGAGGCAAACACGCTAATCGCCCTCATAAGCTCACTGAACAGACCCGTGAAGCTGTGATGCAGTTTTTTGGTAGTTTAAAGGGACGTAAAGCACGCTACAGCTTGAAAGACTCTCAAAAAGTGTATCTTCCAGAGGAATTGAATGTCAAAAAAATTCTTGGGCTATTTTTGACTAAACATCTCAATATTGAGATCTCTTATGAAACATTCCGAAAAATTTTCGTGTCTGAGTTCAACATTGCTTTCGGCTATCCTCGAACCGAAACATGCTGTTGGTGTGATGAACATAAAGCCAAACTCACCGATACCACTAGAAAAATTGCCAGTGCTACAAGTAATGAGGATCTAGTGAAGTTGCAGGAGGATCATAGGAGGCTAGAAGATGAGAGAACACTTCACCTCAAGAAAGCTGACTGGTTCTACAAAAAGAAAAGAAGTGCCAAAAAGGAAGCTATGCAGTCTCCAACTGTTGAGGCCATTGCTATCGATTTTGGGGCAAATCTTCCTACGCCAAACATAACCTCAAGTGAGGTGTACTTTAGAAGACAGCTTGCGTTTTACATCTTCAATGTACATGTTTTATCAAGTGGCTCCTCAATCATGTATACCTATGACCAGACAGTGGCAAAAAAGGGGTCAGATGATGTTTGCTCAATACTGTATCATTTTTTCTACACCTATCTGGACACTGGCATTCAAAAGCTTCATATCTTCGCCGACTCATGTGCAGGACAAAACAAAAATCATAATACAATTCAGTTCCTGCACTATGTAACTACAGAATTAAGGCGTTTTGAGATGGTTACTGTTACATACCCGGTGCGTGGCCATTCTTTCATGGAACCTGATAAAAATATGGGTTTAATCCCTAAGCATGCAAAGGCTGAAACTCCTAATGCCTGGAGAGAAGTTATCGAAGGGGCCAGAGCCAAGCCGAATCCGTTTGTTGTTGTATCATGTGGCCAACCAATGTTCAAAGCCTGGGGTGGATTTCTTTCTTCAAAATTGTACAAGAAGAAGCTTCCTTTTGCTATAAGGCCAGTAAAACAGCTAAGATTCGTTCAATCAGATCCAAAAACCGTAGATCACAGAGAAATGTACAATGGAGTGTTCTTCTCTGCACTTGTAAAGGATCAATTGAAGAAGCGGCAGAAAAAATCCACACTGTCAAATCTTCAAGAACCTGCCCAGCTCTACCTTGCACCTATTCCTCTGCCCAATGAGAAGTGTCGAGACCTGGAAATCCTGTCAAAGTTCTGTGAAGATGAGGGCTCCAAGGAATACTACAGACAACTTCTTGCTATTCATCAGCACAGCCATGATAATGACATCCCTGATGAGGAAAGTGATATCTAGATGTGTGCTGATAATTTCAATATTAGAAAGATATCTGTGGAAAGATACTGTCACACAATTAAATAGAAAAGCATCTTTTTTTTTTGCTATCAGAATTTTATATCTTATATTGTTTAATGTTAGTTGAACATAAAAAGAAACCATTGACCTCAAATAATTTAACGAAGGTATATACTCTGTAGATTGTTTCTTGTTGTTTTCAGACTTAATAGTCTAATAAAACATTCAATAATAAACAATATTTCCAGAAATATATTGAGCCTATTACAAAATCCAGGAGAATAACCAACAGAGTCCAGTCACTGTTTCAGTAAATAATTAATTGTGCAATAAAATAAAACAGAATGTTACTGTATTTTCAAGGGCAACACAACGAGGTCTAAACTAATTTTTAAAATAATTGATACAAACATGGACACTACATTATATCACTTATAACGTTTCAAACTTTCTTTTCTCTCTCCTGCACAATTTAGTTTTATGGACCCTGTTGGTTTTTCCCCTGCACCCTTCAGTTGTTTTACAAAACTTGGAACTATTGAAAGTTAGAAAGGCATAACCTATAACAGGCGTAAACATGGGGGAAAAAACTCATTTTTTTTTAATTCTTAATTAATTTAAATTTATTTTTGTTAATTTATTAAATAATAATTTTTGATTAATTTATTTATTATTTTTTTAATTTATTTGATGTTATTTGTTATTAATTTCTTTAGTATTAAATATTATTAATTTATTTAATATTAGTTTCTATTAATTGTTTAAATGTAAATTTTTATTAATTTATTTAATATTATTTTTATTGATATATTTGTTGTAATTGTTATTAATATATTTAATATTAATTTTTATTGATTTAATTCATGTTTATTTTTAATAATTTCTTTAATATTAATTTTTGTTAATTAATTTATTATTACTTACTATTGTGTTTGTTTCATCTTTTCGTATTGTCGTGTTTTTTTTTGTCTCGTTTCAACTGTTGTGCTGAATTTTTTTTTGGGTTCGTTATTTTTGTGCTGTCATCATTTTTGGCTGGTTTTTTTTTTTCGTTCTGTTAGTCCTTTTTTATTTGTTATTCTTTGTTTGTTGACCATAATTCCTTTTTTGGATTATTATGTGGTGTTTATATCCTATTGACAACAGCTAATTTTTTGCTTAATTAGTGTTGTCTTTTGGGTATTTTTTGTAGTTTTGTTCTACAGACATGCATGAGCTTAGCAATGGCTTATGTCCAAAAATTTATACATCAAGTTAATTTATTATTGGTGATCAATAACCGCAGTCTACCGACACTCGGTCGTGTTCCAGCCCGGGCCAGCGCCTCCACCATCATCGTGGACGAGTCAAAGAAGTACCAGACCATGCTGGGTTTCGGCGGTACGACCACCGACTCTGCAGCGCTCAACGTCAAGTCCCTCAGCTCCAAGACCGAGGAGATGCTGCTCAAGTAAGCCCCCCCCCCCCCTTCAAAGTCCTCCAAAGTCCAACTCCAAGTCCGCGGACATTAAGTCTCCCCTCGGAAAAACCAGGCCGCCGCCCGCTGTCGCCAGCCGCCGCGAGCGATCCAGACCCGAACTCTGGTCACTGTGGGGTCTCCGGTCGGACTTAAAAGGCCGGTCCACACGCAAACGTTTCGTACACAGTTTTGACTGCGCAGGCAAAAAACTGTGCAAAAAAAAAGATGCAGTCTAGCCGTGTGTCCACACAGCACAAGCAGTTTGCAGCAAGGGTTTTATCCTATCGGTTGCGAGAATTCCTTTCTATTTGGCCAATTCTTTCCGGTATACCGACCTCAAGGAATCAATGTTTTTTTTTTTTTTTTTTGACGTGACAACGTCTAACAAATCGATCAACGCCGGCTGCACGCACGAAAAAGTGTCGCGTTACGCACATTGTTCCGTTACGCTGTGTCCCGTTACGCTCATTGTTCCGTTACGCTGTGTTCCGTTACTCTGTCGGCGAGCGCAGTAATAATAGGTTATGTAACAATTGACTAATAAAAATTATGGTGATTCATATAATTGATGATAGATATTTGATTACACTTTATTCATATGAAAACTTCTTCATAGTTATATTTAAACTTTATAGCTAAACGCCAGTTTTTAAAATTAATTTCAAGTCATCTTAACGTGAACTGTTTCGTCGACTGTTTATAAAGTGAAGTGAAAAGTTAATGTGGCTTTCATTGCTTATTACAATTATTTTTGCATTTAAAAAATCTGATTACTAGTATAATTTCTAGTATTTATTCTTTTATTACTAAAAAATGATTCGATTTTATTCATAAAAGTATGCAATCATTTCATCAATGTTTTGTTATGATGTTGTCACGTTAAACAATCGTCCGTAAACCGACTTTACAGACAACCATTTTTTTTTTTTTTTTTTTGTGATTTTATCTCTGTTAGCCGCGATGTTAACCTCTTTGTATTTTTGCACAAGTGCTTCATACGCTTGACTTTTTTTTTTGTCCCTATCGTTATATTATTTTGATTTGACCCGCCACAAACACGGAAAGGACTTGTACAGACCAATGAACTCTGTTAGAAATTCACGTGAACACTGTCGCAAATCGGTCATCGTTGAACAGATTACACTGTTCCGGCACAAATACCGTGGGAGAACTGAGCCCCGTGTACGGAGAAGACGGAGGAAGTGTCCACACGCTACGACAAGTCCGCGCAGGCTTTGAATATATATACTGTATAGAAGTCGCCAGCCCAGGTTAAAATTTCTAATACGGTTTTGAGGTAGTTGGTTAATTCACCGCCGCAATCGCCACCATCTCTAGGGCATCTACTTGTGGTGGTCCCTAGCGGACAAGTGTCGAACTCTTCAAACACCCCTTCCCCCTCCCGTTGAACGACCTTGAGCTGCAGTGAATGATGGATGAGGGGTGCGGGGAATGACAGCGGGCGACAGCGCTGCGCTCTAACGTGTAAATAACAACTAAGACGATTCAGGGCGTTACGACAGCGCACTGCAGCGGTGAAGTTCCCAAGCTGCTCATCATACGATCCTGAAAAACGTAGAGTAAATCCTATCCACTCGCGACTTCTATACAGTATATATATTCAAAGGTGCAGGTCGACTAAACTGCGCGGACATGAATGCTCTTCTAGGCCACAGTATTCCTTCTCCGTGTTCCGTCTCCGCGCAGTTCGCAAAACTGCGCAGTTTTCCTGTCTACACGCTACGTCTTGTCTGCAACGATGTGACCTGCGCATGCAAATCGTTGCTGAAAACGTTGCGTGTGGACCGGCCTTAATAACGAGTGGCTTCCCCGTCAAATCGGACCATGCGCAAAAAAAAATACTCTCTGCATGTTGTGGGAGATCGAGGAAGGCGCCAGCAGTTGCTGATAAAGTCTACAGGGCTCAGGACACAGTCAACTGTCTGGTCAGCAGCTGAGCGAGGTACGGGGCTGAGGCGGTGACAATGCTGGGTTGGTGGCCCCAGCCGCTGGTCATTGCCGAAGCTCTCATTCCCTCCCGATCAACAATCAGGGAGCGATCCCTAACAGTTCTGTTTAAATTATACTATGGAATGTATATATATAACGGAAACGTAACAGGTTGAAAGTCCAAAGCGCTTACACGTTTCTGCTATGGCACGTGAGCCAAGGTCGTTAAGATGGATTACCCGCGTGTGGCAAAAAAAAAAAAAATGCACCCGTATATACCTACTCACTTTCGTGCGTGTGTGTGATTTGCGTCCAGAATTTTTTTTTTTCCTTGAAAAGCTAATATTTTTATTTACAGTATTTTTTTGTGAAGCTCTGCAAGTTTGTGTTTGCCCGCTGAGGTACACGCGATAATGTTAACGGAGATTCCGACCCACAGAAAAAAAAAAAATCTTGTAACAAAAAAAATTCTAGTTTATCCAAACCAACACCATCTACAATCATATCAGCTGTACTCACAATTTCTCTCGTCGCTGCTGCTGCTGCTGCAAGCACAAAACACTCGTAGCTAATCTCAAAACAAAGGCATTTTAAATTTCTTCGTGCCTTTTAAATGAATATGTCCTGGCCTGTCCCCGGAATAGCCGAACAAACGTGCTCGAGGCTCAACGTGTCTAATTCGAAGTCCCGTGAAAAGTTCTGCACCGCGCCCGGGCATGGCCTGTACACTCCAACAGTCGCGGGCCCATTTGACTCCCCGCGCGCGCGACGGTACAACAAGGTCTCGCCTCGGCTAGCAGCGGACTCCGAATGTCTCGTCACTTGATGACTCACACTCGCTGATGTCTTTATAACAGGGCAGCCAACTGACACCTCCTACTGCCAACTGTCACGTAAACTCTCTACACGAGAAAACTGATTCCGCACTCCCGCGCAACTCCCCAGCGATACAACAGAATTAAAAACAACAAGAAATTAATAAAATGCTAGACTAAATCACTTTTATTAAAAAAAAAAAAACTAAACTTTCAATTAAAAATAACAACATTTATATCTTAAAAAAAAAAACATTTAAAAAATAATTTCCTAAACACAAAATTTATATATACGTATATATAAAACCGGTTTCAAAAGCCAACACCTTATTTTGGGTGGCCACAACTTGCGTTGCGTTATTGCTCTTTGCGTAGTTCATACCGGTATTTTAAAATGTGGTTGTTGACATTTTGAATCTGCGTTCTTGCGTTCTTCATGCATTCATAACATTAAACTAGCCCAACGGAGAAAAAATTTCAACCCCAAACGTTTGCTTGACATAGTTAGTAGAGCCTTCGAAAAATAAATGCTGATCTAGTTGGTAGTGTGTAATTTTTAAGGGAAAATTTGCATTAACACAATAGACTCCATAATAACACAGGACTAACTGACTAATAAACACGCACAGCCTAATTGTAAACCTAGAGAATTTAAATTTGGAGGAAATCTTCCTTGAATACCCTAGGGGTGTACAAAAGAAGGATTTTTTATTGAAATATCACCCCTAAATAAGAGAGAAAAGGTGGTAAATTTTGTATGAAACGAAGCACCACTCAATAAAACACTCATAAAGAATTATCAGGAACTATAAGGCCCGGTGCACACGTGCAGACATTGTCCGCGCGGCGCCGCTGCGGCGCCGCAACGTTGCCGCAGAAACACATTCACACAGTACGGACAAATACCGCACAGTCTGAACGATGCCGACTAACGAGATGGATATGTACAAACGTAAACGGGAATTCTTTGTATACCTAGTATACAAATGTTTATTGGATTTAACTAGGAAACATTGGGTGCATCCATTCACCGACTCAAGAATCCTGAGGGGCAGATTTGCAACAAGTTTTTTTCCTTGTCATACTGTTCGTCAAACGATTCGCAAAATTTACGGCACATGTTGATCCACGCACTTCTTTTTTTTTATTACGGTCATGGTATTCTTCAACGGATACGTTCCATATCTCTGGATAACTTATAACTTCTGCGATGAAGAGTTAAACATCTAATATGTCTTCAAATTCACGTGATGCTGCCATCTCACTTTGCGGCAATCGAGCGCACGTGTGCACTGCTCGATTGACACCAATGTACTAAGGAACGTAGTTGGACGTGCGGCGCCGCAGCGTGCCTGTGGGATCTACGGACAAAAATGTAAGCACAGTGGACGTGCAATGGACGTGCGGTGCCACTGCGGTGCCGCAGCTGTGTGTGCATTACTTCTTATCAGTCAAGCCTTCCGAGAAGGCATCTCCGGCGCCGCAGCGGCGCCGCGCGGACAATGTCCGCACGTGTGCACCGGGCCTAAGACCTACAGACTTGACGGTTGGCATGTACATTCCTTTTGCTACGAAGACATCCGTTAAAAAAGGATTGTAAGAAAATCAGCTCGTAAAAAGGGTTGCGGGAGCGTTGAAAAAAATAAATAATAAATAAAACGAAGTCAGTAATATAGGGACTGTCGACAGAAGTAAAAACTGAAAACTTTGTTTTTAAATGTGTAATACATCATTTCTACGTAAAATTTACGTAAGACAATTATTTTGGTATTATATCACTAGCATGTCGGTGACTACGCCATTCAATAAGAGGCAAAGTAAGCACTTTTTACCAGCAGACCTGAAAACTTGATATAAGGGTAATTCGAGGACGCTGAATCGAATGGTGTTAAATTTTTTGAAATCGGACGTGAAGTTTTTGGAGAAAAGGGTAAAAATTTGGTTTGACACAGTTTTTCTCTGAATCTAGGCGTTTAAGTGAAAAAAGTTTCAAACAAAAGTTGTGGAGAGTAAAAAAATACATGAAAAAAGGTTCCCAGGTCCATCTACGTATTTCTAACATGAGTTTTCACTTCAAAAGTTCCCGATTTTCAATTATATGTCCTACAGATTTGAAACTCTCCAGGGATGTTCTTTAAACTACTCACACATTAACTGAGCACGTAGATTTTGCAAAAAAAAAAAAAAATCATTACCCAAGGAATTTTTGCGGGGCGTTAAAGATCAAAATTTCCCTTTCTTCAAGTACATGTTTCACAGACTTCGAAACTCGGCAGTGGTGTTCCTTATGTTACATAGCCATCGACCTAGGGCAAGGTTTTTTTTTATCTTTCGAAAATCAGCTCCCAAGAGAAAAAGTTCCGCTAACAAGTTGTCTCGAACAGAGCGAAGCGTCGACATGTGCGGCTTTCTTAGCACTGTATAAATACGTTATATGAAAAAACATAATGTGCACTTTATAATATGAATGTAGTAACTGTGTTGTGTTGATACAAAGTTTGTAATGCGACAGGTTGGATGTTAACAACATCACTGAGCGAGCACTGGAAAATTGGCTCAGTTTTTTTTTGCTTCGTTTTTCCTTCGAAACAGGCACTGGAAAATTGGCTCAGATATTTTTTGCTTCGTCTTTCCTTCGCAACGACCACTGGAAAAGTAGCTCAGTTATTTTGCTTCGTCTTTCCTTCGCAACGAGCACTTCAAAATTGGCTCAGTTTTTTTTTAGCTTCGTCTTTCCTTCGCAACGAGCACTGGAAAATTGGCTCAGTTTTTATTTGCTTCGTCTCTCCTTCGCAACGACCACTGGAAAATTGGCTCAGGTTTTTTTTTTGCTTCGTCTTTCCTTCGCAACGCCTTTGCAAACGAGCACTGGAAAATTGGCTCAGTGTTTATTACGCACTGCCGGTGTGGGCAACAGCAGCGGGAATCTCACTTAATCAAGCTACAAGTGAATTCAGAATAAGAGTATTCGTATTGCGACAGATGCGCCTGTCAGGGCCGTGCACAGATAGCTCAAACTCGAACTTTTAAAACATCATCATTATTTCCGAACCGCGCAAAAAAAATTCTACGATGAAATGTGGAATAAGCTGGAACTGGTTCGTCTTGCAGGCAGTACTTCTCCGCGGCCGGCATAGGCTACACCTTCGTGCGCGTGCCAGTGGGTGGCACCGACCAGTCGTCCAGGAAGTACGCGCTCATGAGCGACCACGTGGGCGACACGCAGCTCACGCACTTCGACCTGGCGCCCGAGGACTACAAGTACAAGGTGCGTGGTTCGCTCTCAGCACTTAGTGCGTGTTTCTAAGTTACGACAGCTCTAAGTTGGGTGTTTCCAAGTTACGACAGTTCTAAGTTGTGTGTTTCCAAGTTACGACAGTTCTTAGTTGGGTGTTTCCAAGTTACGACAGGTCTAAGTTGGGTGTTTCCAAGTTACGACAGGTCTAAGTTGGGTGTTTCGAAGTTACGACAGTTCTATGTTGGGTGTTTCCAAGTTACGACAGTTCTAAGTTGTGTGTTTCCAAGTTACGACAGTTCTTAGTTGGGTGTTTCCAAGTTACGACAGGTCTAAGTTGGGTGTTTCGAAGTTACGACAGTTCTAAGTTGTGTGTTTCCAAGTTACGACAGTTCTAAGTTGTGTGTTTCCAAGTTACGACAGTTCTTAGTTGGGTGTTTCCAAGTTACGACAGGTCTAAGTTGGGTGTTTCCAAGTTACGACAGTTCTAAGTTGTGTGTTTCCAAGTTACGACAGTTCTAAGTTGTGTGTTTCCAAGTTACGACAGTTCTTAGTTGGGTGTTTCCAAGTTACGACAGGTCTAAGTTGGGTGTTTCGAAGTTACGACAGTTCTATGTTGGGTGTTTCCAAGTTACGACAGTTCTAAGTTGTGGGTTTCCAAGTTACGACAGTTCTAAGTTGGGTGTTTCCAAGTTACGACAGTTTTAAGTTGTGGGTTTCCAAGTTACGACAGTTCTAAGTTGGGTGTTTCTAAGCTATGCAAGTAAAGTGTTTATAAGTTACGACAGTACTAACTTGTGTGTTTTTCCAAGTTACGACAGTTATAAGTTGTGTGTTTTTCCAAGTTACGACAGTTATAAGTTGTGCGTTTCTAAGATATGTAAGTAACGTGTTTATAAGTTACGACAGTACTAAGTTGTGTGTTTCCAAGTTACGACATTGTAAGTTCTGCGTTTCTAAGCTATGTAACGTGTTCATAAGTGACGACACCTCTAATTTGTGCGTTTCTAAGCTCTGTAAGTAACGTGTTTATAAGTTACGACACTACTAAGTTGTATGTTTCTAAGTTAAGTGTTTCGGCGTAGTGTGTTTCTAAATAAAGTTTTTCTGACGAAAGTTATATAAGATGTGAAAATTCTAAGCTATGATTTCCTAAGTAACGAAAACGAATTTTTTAATTTCTTTTTCTGCGTTATGTGTTTCCAAGTGATGACGGGAACAGATCTCAGTTCCCGAAACGTCGCAACTATTTTGCCTTTGTGCCGTCGTCATTGTTGGGTCCAGAGTATATTTTTAGTCACGGCTGATTTTGGCTGGTTCTCTGTGTTTTTGTGTATTTATCTTTTTTGTCCGTTATAAAGGTTTATCTGTGCCATACAGTGAAACTGGCAATGACCCACGTCCAAAAGATTTTTTTTTTTCAAATATGCTAACATTTTCCCTCTGCTTTCGTCATAGGAGGCGTGTCGGAAAAGTAAGTACCGTTTGGTCATATAAAAAAATCTCACGAAAAAAAAAAAAAATTTTATTGAAAGTTTTAGTTTAATTCACATAGTCGCCATTCAGTTCCAAGCACTTTTCGTAACGCTCTACCAGTTTGACTCCTCTACATAGAACTTCGCCGCCTGGGAATGTAATGGACGCCTAAGCCATAGGCATCATGAACTTCGAATAAGCAATGCGTGTAGCCTAAGCAAAGGTGCTCAGTAAACATGTCCGGAAAAAGTTTAAGCAATCTCCGTACTCGAATCGAAAAAATGATGGCTACCGTTTTTTTTTTGGAGACAAGAGAGGCTTCATTTTAATTGACCAAATGAAACGTGAGTCAACAATTACAGCAAAAGGTACAAAATTACGATTGTCAACTGGTTTGGTTTCCGTGCAGAGAGGGGTTGAATAAAAAAAATTGTCCAGACGGGAACTTAACTTTCCCGGACACGCGTTCGAGTGAAGATTTGCACGCACACGGGACTTTCGCCCCACGCGCCGGATCGTATATCTAGGTCGGAACGTGCTTCGTGTTCGCAGATCCCCGTTCTCAAGGCCGCCCTCGCCTTGAAGAAAGACCTGAAGCTCTTCGCGGCTCCCTGGTCGGCCCCTGATTGGATGAAGCACATCGACACCAAGACGGACGCCAGCTATCTGCTGCCTCAGTACTACGAGCCGTGGGCGAAGATATACACCAAGTAAGATACCAAGGGGTCTTCCGATCCGGGCTGCTTGGTTCGATTGGAACGTGTTTCTCTTAAGGGGTAAATTCAAACCATTTCTTGAAGTAGCCAGTGGCATTGCAGTTGAAACCTAAAAAGTTTCAGTTCTGAAAAAAAAAATTATCCTTATTTGTACAACCCAAAAACGTTAAAAATGTAACTTTGGCAGCTAATTTTGCAAAACGTATGCGCTGTATATATTTGTCATTTCGTGAAAAATAAACAATTGAAGAAGTCGACAAATTCATCTGTAATTACTGTAAATATAAAATCTTGACCTGAAATGGGAGGCACCCCCTTAACGGACCGAAAGAGCCCTCTGATACGAAGTAGTGATGACTCTCACAGCCCGATTACACACTAATCATAAGTTCGAAATGAGTCACAGTTTCCCAGAAAGCAGAGGTTTTGTGGTTGGCGAGGTGACCGCGGGACATTCCAGTAGTCCAACTAAGTCCATCAACTTCCAAGACTCAGGAAAAGCGATCAAAAAGTCCAGATTTAGAAACACTACAGTTTACCACGGTGCTAGTACTTCTCGCTGAAGTATAGAGTAAGGGATTTGGTACCTACAATATTTGCCAAGTTAATACTTTAAAGTCAAAATGAGAACGATATCTCAACCCTCTCTCCTACCTGCATGCAAAAACATTGATTATAATGAAGTTTGAAGCTTATTTCTTGCAGTTGTGTTAGTGGTATGTTTGTTCAGCAATATTCACTACATGATGGCATCATTACGATTCTTCCTAACCAGTTATGTTTAAGCTATCAAACAAATTTATAGCATATGTTTCTTTATACAGCTGCGATTTGGTTTGCTATCCAATTGCTAACAATTTTACTTCAACTTCAGAACAGGCACACACTCCACAGACTAATGTCTCCTTGGTTCTTCCAGTAATTCAAAATAGAAGGACGTCGACTTCTTGAGCACAGTGTAAATCAAAAATAAATTATAGTATCCTAGAAGGTAGAGGTATTTTATCCACAATGGTGGTGATCACAGGCTCTTTCTGTAATCTTAGAAGGGCATCAACTCCTGAGACTCAGGTCAAGCGGACAAAATGTTTTCGTTTAGAGACACTAGAGTTTAAACTGTTTGTGTTTTGGACACAAGTCCTTCCATCACTACAAGAAGGAAACCATTAAATTATTGGTGTCATTAGTGACAAACAATAGGTCCTCATTTAGATAAAAATTTATTTGAAAATGTTGGTTTGGTGGTAAAAGGTTCTTGAGTACTTCAAGAAAGACACCAACTACTTATCACAGTACTAGTCTACAATATTTCATTGTGTCCAAGTTGGTAGAGGTTTTTTAGCCGTTGGTGTGTTGACTGCAGGTTAGTAGGTTTCCCCAGTGGTACAAGAGTTGGGTATCAACTTCTGGTGCTAAACACAACTTGACATGATGTTCTCATTTAGACGCAGTTTAGTTATAACTGTTGGTGTGTTGGTTCTTCATGTACCATATCTAGGAGGACACCAACTTTCTGAGTCTAGTAAAAGTCCAAAAATACATCATAGCGTCCCATAAATTTGAGTTTTTTTAATAGTTTATGGATTCTTCTTCAAGAATTCCAAGCGCATCCACTTCTTTGAACTTAGACGGAAGATACAAAAATACATTTTTTTTTAGAGACACGGGGGAGTGTGCAAATGTCTCGTCTCAGTGGCCGGCAGGTTCTTCCAATACTACAAGAAGTCGGGAATCAGCTTCTGGGGCTAAAAAAAAAATATGACATGATCTTCTCATACAGACGCAGTTGAGTTGTAACTGTAGGTGTGTTAGTTCTTCATGTACTATATCAACTTTATGAGTCTAATAAAAGTCCAAAATACATCACAGTGTTGCATAGATTTGAATTTTTTAAATTGTTTATGGTTCTTCTTCAAGAATTCCAAGGCCATCAACTTTTGTGAACTTGGACCGAAGATATAAAAAATACATGTTTTTTTAGATACACGGGAAAGTGCGTCAAATGTCTCGTCTCGGTGGGCCGCAGGTTCTTCCAGTACTACAAGAAGTCGGGCATCAGCTTCTGGGGCTGAACACATGTTCATGTACCATATCTAGGAGGACACCAACTTTCTGAGTCTATGTAGTAAAAGTCAAAAATACATCACAGTGACCCATAAATTTGAGTTATTTTAATTGCTTACGTTGTGGATACTATACTACCGATTCTTCAAGGATTCCAAGGCCATCAACTTCTGTGAACTTGGGCCGAGATATAAAATGCATTTTTTTTTTAGAGACACAGGGGAGTGTCAAATGACATTCTCGGTGGGCCGGCAGATTCTTCCAGTACTACAAGAAGTCGAGCATCAGCTTCTGGGGTTAAACACATGTTCATGTACCATATCTAGGAGGACACCAACTTTCTGAGTCTAGTAAAGGTCCAAAATACACCATAGTGTCCCATAAATTTGAGTTTTTTTAATTGTTTATGGTGGGGATACCACCGATTCCTCAAGAATTCCAAGGCCATCAACAAAGTCTTTGTTTTTTTTTAGAGACACGGGAGAGTGTGTCAAATGTGTCGTTCTCGGTGGCCGGCAGGTTCTTCCAGTACTACAAGAAGTCGGGCATCAGCTTCTGGGGCTACACGCCGCAGAACGAGCCCACGCACGGCCTCACCAATGGCGGCTTCAACAGCATGGGCTGGCAGGCGGAGAAGCTGCTGGACTGGACCCTGTCCCACCTGGTGCCCAACCTCCGGTCCGCCGGCTTCGGCGGGATGGAGCTCATGGTGCTGGACGACCAGCGCTCCTGGGTGCCGTCCTGGACCAAAGTCGTGAGTCGAGACCGAACCGAGAAGAAAAAAAAAGGGGGGGTCGTCTGTAAAGTCGGTTCACGGACGATAATTCTACGCGATAACGTCGTAAGAAAACATTGATGAAAAATTGAATCCTTTTTTTTTTAATTTTTAAATATTATTTACATTTTTTATTGCAAATTTAATTTAAATAATTCGTTTAAATATCAATCACGAACATTTTGTTAAATAAATAGTCTGAAATCAAACCAATGTCAATAAATTGTTAATTTTAAATGACGAAATTGGACGAATAAATCAATTTTTTTAAGAAGCCCGCCTTAACCTGTTTGATATTATAGAAGATTTTCTCGCACGGTGGTTGGCCGGTTCTTGCACGCTCTGCTCAGGCGGGACGTGACATTGAGTCATGCTTTTTCGTTGCGTGCAGCCGGCGTTCGTCGATTCGTAAGACGTCATCACGTCAAAAACATACTTTTGTCATGGGGAACAGACAGCAATTAGGCAACGTGGTAGGACAATGGACTCTGGTCCCACAGTACCCATGTTCCAACACCCATCCAGCCATCCAGATTTTGGTCTCTCATGTTTCCCCCAAAATTCACTCCCGTCAAATACAAAGTTGGCTCGTTATTTAAATGATTCACGAAATTTGATTCAATACAATTCCTCGGACATATGCCATTGCATATTTTCACTGGCTGTCATGGGGAAAAACATTTTCATAATTCCAAATGAGAAATATAAAGATGAAGACGTAAACCCACTGAGAACGAGCGCGTCAGCTGAAGACAAACTGATAAACCCAAGTGTGAACCTAAACAGGTAATGCGGACAGAACAGCGACGACAGCACAGACGAACACATCCAAACTTTAAAACATCAGACAGAATAAGAATTCCGTGGAAGGAATTTAGTCATGAAAGTAATAAAAACAGCACAGAAAAACACAGTGGGTCAACAACGATGCGACAATTTCAACAATAACAGTAAATTCAGACGGTTTTGTCGTCGTTGTGTTGTCCATAATATCTGTTTATCTTCGCCGTTGTGTTCGTATATTGTTTTGTTATCTGCCTGCATTGGTATTAGCCAATACTTAAATTTACATGATAATTAAGCTTTGGTTTTCCTTTTCTCATTAAGGCCCATAAATGCAAATTAATGGCACCGGCGTTGCCCCTGGGCGGGTTACCAAATTGTCCTGCGCTGGATCCCCTCCTGGTTCTACGCCATGAAAGAAGTTCATCCAAAAAATATATATGACCTGTATGTGCACAGTCCACGGACGTTAAGGGCTGTCCTGCTCGTTTGCCCCGCAGTTCTTCAGCAACTCCACCATGAGGAACCTGGCCAAGGGGACGGCGGTCCACTGGTACTCTGACACCACCACCAGGGCCACTGTCCTGACGCAGGCGCACGACGCCTACCCGGACAAGTTCCTGCTCTACACCGAGGCCTGCAGCGGCAGTGAGTTTTGGGGCTTTTCCTCGAACAGCTAGCGACGTGTCCCTCGCGTACGCAGCCCGAACCAAAGTGACCCTTTTATTTCAAGCCATAAAAGAATATCCAAGTTAGTTCTTTAGGCAGTCATGGATTCCCTTTTCCCAAATCTTCCACGCTCTTTTTTTCCAGGCAACTTTTATAATTGAACCATTTGGCAGGAATAATGATGAAGACAGCATTTGATTTTCTCAGAAACAGACTGTACTCGTAAATTTTTTTTCCAAAAGATTGCCCCACAAACCACTCAAAATCCCAAAAGGATGCATGAAAGGACGCCGCAGACCCGTCATTTCACGAAAGCATGCATTGGCGATTCTGAAAAGGATACTTGCAACTATTCTGATGGGTCAACAAAAATATGTGACATCTTTCGAAAGGCACTTTTCAAGTCCTTTTGACATCTTGGTTATTGCTTCGATTTGACTTTACATTCCATCAGCTTTAATATAATTGATGAAGATGATTTGATTCGATTTAATCGTCCTGGATGGTTTTTGGATCCCCCAGTCACTGCCGTAGGTAACATGGTCATACAATGACGGTAGTGGACAAAGCGATACCTTTGGCTCACCAGCAGAACTAACAGGTCAAACAAACCAAACAATCAGGAATATCGAAAATGGAGTCAGACATGGACTGCAAGCAAGTGACTGTCCCAGCATAATCTCGGGAAAATGTTTAGTACCTAAACCAGAAAGGCCGAACCAGGATGTGATCTCAGGGTCTCCATAATTCAATTGCATCATTATAGCACTGCGTAACTCTCTGCGCACATTTTTACGTGGAAACGCCCATTCACTCGTTACAGTGATAGTAAGTCAAACCTTCTTGTGTGAAAGCATACCGTGAGATTGGAATCTCTAACAACTAAGAGACTAATGATGCGTCCACGATGGTTGAGCCCAAAACAGATGGATCATATCAATACGTGTTTTTTCGTGCAGTAATTTGTTTGGCCTGTGATGTCATTGTACCAGCGTATGCGCGTGATTGTTACATATCAGCCTTCGTGCAAAATTGTAAACCTGTGTAGCGCGGAACGGAAACGCTTTTAGGCTAGGACATTTATTCGGGTGGCATCGTGAAGAGATTGCTGAGCACTGCCATACCCAAAGTGAGACAACGAAAGTATTCACCGGAATATAAGTGAAAATTCGTATTCAATTTTAAATGAAATAATTTTTAAAAACGTCGTCTCATATGACTCGTAAATACGCTCAGGATTATTGAGAACGCCAATCAGAGGAAAGCTCGCGTAAGAAATGAATCTAAAAAAAGCCTTAAAAGTCCAATGCCGAGCGAATAGCAGAGCTACGATTGAACTTCATTCAACGCCACTTGATATGATTTCGTCCAGACGTTTTCACGGAAAAAAAAAATCTGTGGTGCGGACCCGAGCTGCTTCTTTCTATTAAAAATTTTTCCCCCATTTTCAGAATTTAAGAACAAAAGCAGGACTTTGATTGAGTCATAGACTGCAATGTCTCTTCTGAAATAAATCATTAGTAGAGACCCGGAAAATTCGCGGGTTCATTTCGTGTTATGCTAAAATTCAAATAATTATACTTTAGTGCTGCTTCTGTCATTGGTTCACTGTTAATCTGGAGGACTGAGGGCCAATTAGAGACCCTCACTCATAGAAGTGTCGAATCACAGGCCACCCAGTCGAGACGACTCACAAGTCAGCAGCCAATGAACGGTTGGCATTTGCCCGAGTGTGTAGAGAATATTGGAGTCTATCCTGGAGGTCATTGAACCCGCAAATTTTCCGGGTCTCGTGTTATTGTTTGAAAGAAACTTCACGGATAATATACATTCATTTCAAAATTATTTTACTATTTTTTTTTATTTATTGCCTTATTTTAAGTGTCGAAGTTAAGGCCTAACGCCTGTCTTACACTTAACCACATACATATTTACTAACTAGGTACTTACATGCAAAGAAAGCCTGATAAATATTATATCCTAGACATTCCAAAAATTGTCACAAATACATTTAAATAAAAAAACCTGAACTAACATCAGTACAAATATGAAAATATCAAAAAATTAGCATGTAAATTACACATTAGCTACCTAAGGTATATTATATTTTAAATAAAATTTATAAAAAAATCCCCATTTTAAAATCTATCTAATGCTAAAATTATAAATGTTTAAATATATTTAATAACATTTATGTAAAACCCTAACGATGACACAAACAATTTAAATGTAACTACCAATATATTTTATTACAATAAATCATAGACAGACAAATAAATTCACACATATCTGGTACCACAGCTAAAACTGATTATCGGAGTTAAGCAAGTACCTGACTAATGTTTTCTTAAACACAGAAAGGGAATTTTGAAGTCTGATTGACTTGGCGAGTTCATTCCAGGCACAAGCAGTAGTCACAGAGAAAGATTTTGAGTATACAGCTGTCTTATGTTGGGGTATGAGCTAATGTCAAATTCCAATTATATATAGTTGCAGACAGTAAAAAAAGTCAATGTTTTTTTTTTTCCAGGTTACGCCAAAGGAGACATTCTGCTTGGATCTTGGGACAGAGCGGCTCTATACGCGACAGACATTATTGATGTAAGTTACGTCCTTCCGTGCTCTTTGTAAGTAACAACTTTAGATACACAACAGTCGTTGTCGTTCAAACTAGGATTTGTAATCAAAGATAATGAGAAATATTTTATACCTATTTTTGGACAAATACGTAAGTAAAAGAGAAACAATTTCTCAAGAATCATTATGCAGTTGATAAACTACTAGTAGCCTACTGTTTTTATTTGATTTTTACATTAAACGTCTTTGGTTCAGTCTGTGTCAAAGATTCCCAGACGCCAACAAGACACAGATAGAAGTCACCATGGTGATTTCAAGGTTTTACACCCTGGTGTCAGTCAACTTCACTTTTGAGAAGTATATGTTAGAAAGACAAAAACTAGAAAACTGAACTACCAAGGAATTATGCATCTCATGCTAATTTATATAGAACATACATTTTTTTAATATTACAAAACAAAGTTAAGTTATTCCCGGGTAGTTTAGATCACTATTCAAGCAATAAATCATGTAGGTAGTTAAATTATTATATGAACCTCTTGTAAAAACGATTGTTTTTCTAGTAGTTACGAGCCCAGCCGACAGATGGCGGGCAAAATATGGTTTCAGTTCCAACTGTAAGAGTCGCAGATGTGTATCGCCCTCGTTGTTCTGAGGCCCAACCAACAGATGGCGGGCAAACATATGGTTTCAGTTCCCGCTGTGAGAGTCGCAATTCTTAGTTCTGTGCCCGCACCTAGAACCGCTGTAAGAGTCTCAGTTCTTTTGTTCCGTGGGCCGCGCCTAGAACCGCTGTGAGTGTCGCAATTCTTTGTTCTGTGGCTCGCACCTGGAACAGCTGTAAGAGTCTCAGTACTTTTGTTCTGTGGGCCGCGCCTAGAACCGCTGTGAGTGTCGCAATTCTTTGTTCTGTGGCTCACACCTGGAACAGCTGTAAGAGTCTCAGTTCTTTTGTTCTGTGGGCCGCGCCTAGAACCGCTGTGAGTGTCGCAATTCTTTGTTCTGTGGCTCGCACCTGGAACAGCTGTAAGAGTCTCAGTTCTTTTGTTCTGTGGGCCGCGCCTAGAACCGCTGTGAGTGTCGCAATTCTTTGTTCTGTGGCTCGCACCTGGAACAGCTGTAAGAGTCTCAGTTCTTTTGTTCTGTGGGCCGCGCCTAGAACCGCTGTGAGTGTCGCAATTCTTTGTTCTGTGGGCCGCGCCTAGCACCGCTGTAAGAGTCGCAATTCTTTGTTCTGTGGGCTGCCCCTATAACCGCTGTAAGAGTCGCAATTCTTTGTTCTGTGGGCCGCGCCTAGAACCACTGTAAGAGTCGCAATTCTTTGTTCTTTGGGCCGCGCCTAGAACCGCTGTAAGAGTCTCAGTTCTTTTGTTCTGTGGGCCGCGCCTAGAACCGCTGTGAGTGTCGCAATTCTTTGTTCTGTGTCTCGCGCCTAGAACCGCTGTAAGAGTCTCAGTTGTTTTTTCTGTGTCTCACGCCTAGAACCGCTGTAAGAGTCTCAGTTGTTTTGCTCTGTGGCCCGCGCCTAGAACATCAACCACTGGGTGACCGGCTGGGTGGAGTGGAACATCGCCGTCAACTTCGACGGCGGCCCGGCGTGGTACGGCAACTCGGCCGACTCTTCCATCGTGGTGGACGCCTCAAAAGACGTGTTCTACAAGCAGCCCATGTTCTACGTGATGGCCGCCTTCTCCAAGTTCGTGCGGCCGGGCGCCGTGCACGTGGGGTCCGAGGTCAAGGGCGACACGGCGAACCTCGAGGTCTGCGCCTTCGTCAACACGGACGGCGTCAAGGTGGTCATGGTGCACAGCAAGTGAGTGTACATACACACAAGTACGTTGTCAAAATGGTAATGATGCTCAGCACGTGAGTGTACATACATACAGGCACGTTGTCATATTGGTCATTGTTCAGAACAATTTATCATACATACACGTGCAGAAGAAATTTTTTGGACTGGTCATGGTGTACAGCAACTGAGTTTACATACACACAAGTACGTTGTCAAAGTGTTCACGATGCTCAGCAAGTGAGTGTACACACATACAGTCGCGTTGTCGTAATGGTCATTCTGCACAGCAAGTTAGTATACATTCACGTGCGGAAGGCTATTGTTGGACTGGTCATGGTATACAGCAAGTGATTTCACATACATGCACTCACAAGTACGTTGTCTCAATGGTCATTGTGCACAGCAAATGAGTACACATACATGTGTAGAAGGCTATTGTTGGACTGTTCATGATACACAGCAAGTGATTATAGATACATGCACTCGCAAGTACGTCGTCAAAATGGTCATGGTGCACAGCAAGTGAGTATACATACACACACTCACAAGTACGTTTGTCAAAGTGGTCACCATTACCTCAGTAAGTGACTGTACATACACACACATAGGCATGTTGTAATAATTGCCATTGTGCAAAATAAGTGCAGAAGGCTATTATTGTACAGTAACTGAGTTTACATACATACACTCAAAAAATATTGGTCAAAATTGTCATGATGCTCAGCAAGAGAATGTACATACACATAGGCAAATTATTGTCATGATGGTCATTGTGCACGACAAGTGAGTATACATACACGTGCAGAAGGCTATTGTTGAACTGGTCATGGTGTACAGTAAGTGAGTTTACATACACACAGGTACATTGTCAAAATGGTCATGATGCTCAGCAAGTGAGTGTACATACATACAGGCACGTTGTCATAATGGTCATTGTGCACAACAAGTGAGTATACATACACGTGTAGAAGAAATTTGTTGGACTGGTCATGGTGTACAGCAACTGAGTTTACATACACAGAAGTACGTTGTCAAAGTGGTCACGATGATCAGCAAGTGACTGTACATGCACACACATAGGCACGTTGTCATAATATCCATCGTGCAAAATAAGTGCAGAAGGCTATTGTTGTACAGGTTGTGGTGTACAACAACTGAGTTTACATACGTGCACTCGCAAAATCGTGGTCAAAATGGTCATGATGCTCAGCAAGTGAATGTACATACACATAGGTAAATTGTCAAAATGGTCATGATGCTCAGCAAGTGAGTGTACATACACGTTCATAAGCATGCTGTCATTAATGGTCACGGTACTCAGTAACTAAATATAAAAACATGCACACACAAACCCTTATATTTATCAGTTCTAGTGCCCAGGAATTTAGTATTCTGACATCCAAGAGGGCTAGCGAATTTTCCATGTTGCTTCGAATGAGTGTATCACCAAACTGGATTTTATTTGGAGGATCTGCCCTTTGATACTAAATGTAGATAAGATTGTTAACTCTTGTAACTCAACAGCGATAAGGTATGAAAATACAAAAAAAGGCTCATAGATATGGGTTGGATAAAAATCAGCCTACAAGCGCCTGAAATGTAATAAATCCCAACGATAAAATGCACTTTAAATAAACGAAGGGACTTTCGTACTAACATACAAATGTCTCTTCGTAAAAACAACTCCGGTTTGCATTCCACTGTTCTACGTTTTGTTATAAGCAATGTAAACATATAGTGGATCTTAAAAATTTTATAAGGTTTTGTAACACCCTAAAAGGAATTATGTGATTTCATGATTAACTCGATATTTTATTTAAAACGTTGTTAACGACATACTTCACTGTATGTCATAGAAAAATTTACAAGAATGGACAAGAAAGATCAATACACAAACACACACACAAAAAAAAGCAGAAATCAGCCGATGTCAGATGTTTAATGCATGTACAGCATCGAAAATTCCGAGGAAGAAATAAGTCGGAAAAAAATATAACGGCACAGAACGAACACCGGAGAGCTGACAACAAAGAGACAGCTGTTACAACAACAGAAAGTACAGACAAACAGCCTTGGACAACAGAGCGTATGAACCTAAGAAAAATACAAAACAGATAATCTGTACAATGCAACAACAACGCAGCGACGCACACGAGAACACAGCGTCGGTTTGTCTCCGAGTTGTCCAAAGTCTTTGTTCGTCTGTATTTTCTTTTCTTGTTGCAACTATCTCTTACATGTCAGACAACTGCGTTCGTATATGCTGTGACTAGCTGCAGTACCCGGCGTGGCCCGGGCTGAACACAGGGTGAAGGGGACCTTTTTCGAAATCAGATGTAGTTAGTAATTGTCTTCTTAATTTTAATGTCAAGTGTGCAAAATAATTTATATTACTTTCAGATCCCGACAGATGTTGTTCTGCCAGTGTAAAGTTATTTACCTGTATATACCTAACAATTGGTGGTCTGTATATAATCTAGAATCTATAAAGCACTATAGAAAAAAGCTAAAAAATAAGAGATTACTAATATAGAAAATATTCCATTATCTAGCTAATGATCGGCATGCATTGCAATGCCTCATTCAGTTTTGTTTTGTAATATTTTTGAAATAGTTACACATATACAAATCATCTATCCATCTCTCTAAACATATATTTATCTCTATCTACATCTATATATATCTATGTATCTCTCTATCTATATTTATCTCTTTATATATACATATATACCTCCCACTACCTCTCTCTCTTCTATATATAAATCTCTATATAGTTCTATACATATATATTTATCTAACCCATTTCATTCTCTATACCTCGCTTTATCTCAACTTAGCTCTCTGTCTCTCTATCTCACTATATATATATATATATATATATATATATATATATATATATATATATATATATATAATGATAATTTTTTCTGGCTGATTCCTTCCACTGTATTCTCTCAGCTGTCTATGCATTTAACTTTTGGATTGGGTTGATTTTGGCTTGTTTCCTGTGGGTTTCTATAGTCATATTTTTTTGTCCATTTTTGAGTTTTCTCTGTGATATAGGCCTACAGTTGTAACCAGCAATAGCGTATGTTCAAGAAACATTTCAAATCAAGTTGGTTTATATCAATTTTGATTCGTATGTACACATTTTGTGCCTTAATAGTCGTTAATTTTTACTGAGAGTAGTTTTTTCATTTTGAAAAAAGAAAAAAACTAATACCGTTTATTTTTTTATTTATTTTTTCAGGAGCAACGCTGCAGAAACTGTTACCATCACCGACCGGAACTTCGGCCACATTAACATCAACATTCCAGCCAAAAGTCTTACAACAGTTCTGTATAAATAAACAAAACACTTAGAGAATATTGCATTTACAATGTAACGTTCTATGTATTTTAAACAAGTCTTGATGAAAGAGTTATTTCAGTACGAAGTTGAAATGTACGCAGATGCTTAAGAGTGCGAATAAATTGCATAGCAACAGTTTTTTCACTGAACTCAATACTCATTAACATAATCACTGCGTCGGACTCATTTTCTGCTCTGATTATTTTGTTTTAACGCCTTCTTTGTCTTTTACTGGTTTTTTGCTTGTTCCGATCCGGTATATCCCCCCCCCCTTCCAATACTGCCTTGCTGTGGAATTTACATTTATTAAAAGACAGAGCGTGCAATTAAAATTGGGTGTATTGATAGATGTTTTAAATGTTGATAAACAGACATTTATGAAGACTTGTCCCTTACTGTTTATTTAATTGTAAACTTCTGGTACTTACGTGCTGCAGAAGGGTAGTTGGGATCTTTAAAGGCATGGTCTCGTCTGACGTACTAGATATTTTTTTTTTGAAAAAATATTTCCAAATTCTGAGTACATACTACTTGTTGTGTGCATCTGAAATCTATGGACACATGGAAAATGAATTAACAGTTAATGGCCAAAAATTACAGTTAAAGTGTAGTCCTTATGGTTGCAAATAATAAAATTGCATTTAAAGTGTAGTCTTTATAGTTGCAAAACTTGCATAAGATCAAAATACGCAATGCTTATGCAGTGAATTTCTCAGGAAGTAATTTTCCTGAAACGAATAATAATGACCTCAAAATGCATCAACTAAAACCAAGATTTTTTTTTTTTGCCTCATTCTTTGTGAATATTGGATATTTTCTTTAAATTTTTAAAGTGAAACTTCTAATGCAACTTCCAACAAGGTTGCGTTAAACGTTTAACGCTACCATGGAGAAAGCACTGTTGCGTTAAACGTTCAACGCTCCTGTGGAGGGGGAATAGAAAGAGAGAGAGCGAGAGTGAATGCGTGGCACTCGAACGCATGCGCGTAGTATACCTGTTACAGGCCAGCGCGAGCGTTAGCAACGAGTAGCGTCCAATATTCCAACGCAAGAGGGAGAGAGAAAGAAAGATGCACAAAGGTAGAAAGTAGGAGAGAGAAAGAGAGTGAGTCGGTAGATCCCAAGCACATGCGCGTGGTATTCTTGCTATGCGGCGAAGTAAACTGTGAAGTTTCACTTCTTCCGCGCGGAGGGACTCCACGCACTATTTTTTTCATTCATGTTTTACATACGACACTAGCGCCATGAAAAAAAAAATTTCAAAAAAATTTTAAACTACTCAAAAGGTGTCATACGTCACATTTTAAATGTCAAACCAGAAACGATGTTCCTGAAACTACTAAACTTAAATAACTTTATTACCAGTTGAAAAATTAATTAAATGTGTGGGTTGAATTTCTTTCTGGTGCTTACATTTCATCAATTTTACGTTTGCTTACTCTTATATTTCCAGTATGATTAATTAATATGGATCAAAAATCTATATGTAAAGTTTAATTCCTAATTTTCTTAAATATTTCCTTGTGATTTTGGTAGGATACCAGATATTGACTGATTTTATTTAGTTAACTGTTATTTAATACTTTTTAAACGATATAAAATGTTTACTTTTATAGGTTGTTACAAAAATATGCAAAAGAATCTTTAGAATATTTTTTTTCATGGTTAATAATTAATTTTTGAATAAAAAATAAAACTAATTTTTTTATGATTTTGGATAGTGTATTAAAAAATACAAACTAGGTAAATTTTGTTGCATTTTATGTTTCGCCTTCCATTGCGGTGTTATGTGGTCTAGGCCCGTTCCACAATGGCACAGGAACGGAAGCGTAACACGTAAACGGGGACCTGCCT
Organism: Bacillus rossius redtenbacheri; assembly: GCF_032445375.1. Classification (NCBI taxonomy): domain Eukaryota; kingdom Metazoa; phylum Arthropoda; class Insecta; order Phasmatodea; family Bacillidae; genus Bacillus; species Bacillus rossius. Next base: position 23,123,869 of record NC_086345.1, read on the forward strand.
CACGGAACAGAATTTATACAATAGCACGCAAACGGAGACGGACCCGTACGTGTCAGCTCTTACGTTTACGTAGCGCCTTGCGACCAATAGAAGCATAGTACTTGAATGCGATGGTAGCCATGTTTGTTCTTGTTCTAATTACGTTAAAAACAGGTGCAAGTACAAGAAAAGCTAGTGTTCTATTATAACTTGGTCGTTTTTTTAAATATATGTAAATTCTGCCCGTCTACGATCTATATATATATATATATATATATATATATATATATATTTCCTTTAATCAAACAATATTTCGTAACCTTTAAATAAAATCGCATTGGCTGTCATTTGTTACGTTTCCGTGCATTGTAGAAAAAAGCAGATGCGATGAAGTGATGTTCCGGAAGATCTGTTTTCCATTTACGTGTTACGTCTCCGTTGCCGTTCTATTGTAGAACGGGACTTATTGACTTCTCTATCGGTGTTATTCCTGTGTCGTCTCTTTTCGCCGTAACGTTTTGCCTCTAGCAACCACATACGTGGCAGTTGGAGAGGACTTTTAAATTTCGTTCTCATAAGTCATCTTGATTATTTTATTTTAATGTATATTCTTGTAAATTCATCGCGGTTTTAATTCTACATTTGTAGTCTGATTGAAAATTTCGCTACCAGATATTTACTAAAAGTTATTTTAGAGCTCTGAAATGTAACCTAACGGATAGTTATTCTAAGAGGGATATGCCCCGTTATTTTTCAATATCAAACTATTACATACCACTTGCAATAAAACTTTTGCAATTAAATATTTTGCAATAAACATTTTGTTTTGACATGGCGTAGGACATAGCTTTGGCTACTTGCTGAAGTCAACAATCGTGAACTGATGCGATTATCACGATTTTTTAGTCGCTCGCGAGAAATAATAAGTTATTTCCTCATGGTACTTACAGACTAACGCCTGTTATTAAACATGTGGTTGCAAAAAGGTAAAAACAAAAAAGGTTTGGGAAATATTATTTATTCATTGGCATGCCAAAAAATTGGGTCAAATAGTTTAAAATTATGCAAAAGCCATTGTCAGAGGGTTTTCACGTAAATTCTGGTCGGAAATCTCAAAGGATGATTAAGTTTTAAGAAATAAGAATCGTATTTCGAATCCACATGCCGAATTTCACGGCTCTATGTCTCACCATCAACATGCTGCGCGAACTACTGACAGAAATACAAACTCTCTATTTTAAAATGTTTGTATTGACTAACTTTCTTGTCTGTCTGTTTGTTCCGTACAAATATTGCATTCGATTTTAAACTAACTTCCCGATGAGCTATAGACTTGAAAACTTGACCATAGCTCAGAAACTGGATGAAAATGTAATTTTATCTCGGTTTATTTTCAGTTTGTTTGTTTGCCTGTTCGTCACAAATTTTGTTTGCTTTCGTTTTGCAAAGCCCCCGGATTCGTAGCACTAGGCAACGTGCAGAACAGTACGGTGTTGCGGGATGCATAACGCAGCACTCGCAGGCGGTGCCTATTACACACACACACACACAGTGCTAAGAGAAATGTCCACCCACGCGGTCATATAGTAAGTTCTTGCGAACAGACTTTGTTATAAAAGTTTATTTTAGAACTTCGTCAGTAGATTGGGTTGCTTTGAGTTTGGCACGCAATGCAGTTTGGTGCATCCATCACGGCTTTTCTCGTTACTATTGTATATTGCAAGTACCCCTCATTTTTAGTTTCAAACCTTACAAGTATTTTTAGAGGTATTTAAAATTTGCAGTCACAAATTTTCATTACAATCTGTATGGTCTTAGAAATAAAATCAGAAACATATGTACTAAGAATTAAAATAATTTTTTTGCGAAATTGCATACACCCAATTCTATAAAGCAGGAAATAATAATTAAATAAATAATACCCTTTTAAAAATTATGCTTTTAAAACTGAATAAAAAGTATAAAATTATATATCCTAGCCCATTAAAGATTTATAGTCCCATACAGATTCCTAGCCCCATACCAATCGTCCTAAAAAAAAAAAATTTTTTCAAACACGAAAGTAAGATTCGTATGATTTAAAACAAAAAAGCGCGGGCCTTTGCAATAAGGAAATTGTTGCATGAATAGTTCACTAGCAAAATTTATTGCACTGCAGATGATATGAACTGTTGGTTGAGTTTTCTCAAAGACAACTAAACCCTACACTCACTACGTTGTCTTTTTTTTTTGTTTAAAATCCTACAAGTTAATTCATAGGAGTTAAAAAAATATCAATAATCACAAATTTTCAGGACAATTCTGTATGAGACTAGTTATCTGTAGAGGGGCTAGGAGAGATTTTTTACACTTTTTAATTCGTTTTAAAAACGTTGTTTTTAATTACTTTTTAATTAAATTACTAATATCAATTGTCAGGCTTTCTTCAAGCAGAAATTCCGAGATTTTTTTTTTTTTTTTTGGAAAAAGAGGGGGGGGGGGAGGGTTTGGTTTGCAAAACGACAACGTAATGGTGAAAAGGTGACTTCAACTACTACACAGCAAGCCAACTCTTCTGCGATTCGAAACTCAAATTGGAAAATAACCGTCAACCCCCACCTGGCGAGACTGGGTGGGTCGTTATTTTTTTTTTTTTTTTTTAACGCCCCGCGAAAGAGAGGTTTGTTCAATTTGAAAACTGTATTTTTTTTTCACGCTCGGGCACCTGCGTGTGTTTGTTTTTCCCGACGCCACAACGTGTCTGCGAAACTTGCACTTTGCTCGGTGAGGGGGGGGGGGGGTTACGGGTGCCCGACGGAATCCATTATTCATCGCTCTCTAAGCCTCCGTCTGATGTATATTCAGCGAGCCCGAAAGGGTTGTGGGAAGGGTGGAGGAGAGGGGTTGTAATGGTGTGGGGGAGGCGAGGTGTTGTAGGAGGATAGAGGAGAAAAGGGGGAGGGGGGCGGTTGGTTCTCGAACAACTTTGATGGGAAGTTGCAATTTGTGGGGGGGCCTTTCGGACAAAATCCTTTCGTCGGACCCCTCCCTGACTGCCAGGGGCATTCTGATTGGACGGGAGTTGTCAGGGTCTCTTCTCGAACCGTTACGGGGCAAAACCACCCCCCCCCCTCCCCCGACACTCTCCACCAGGGGTCCAATCCCCGTGAATTCCCGCACGTCTGCGAATACCACAGAGCGTTAACAACGTAGAACCAGCCTGATAGCTGTGACGTTAAATACCAAAAAAAATAATATGTGAGCTAGTATTTTCAGTTCTCGCCAATAGATGTGTTAACATCTGAGACCTCGGTTAGAAGCATATTCGTGTGTGTTATCATGATGCAAAACACGTTTATGCTACGAAGCACGGACGTAAAATATGAGGTAGAAAATTTTAAAAAAATGGTTGTCTGTAAAGTCGGTTTACGGACGATAGTTTAACGTGACAACGTAATAACAAAACATTGATAAAATGATAGTTTATTTAAAGTACTAAATTTTAAAGCTACTTTTGAAAAGCCCGCCTTAACCTATTTATTAAAATAGTAGATTCATAGGCCAATCGAGTGGAAGAGAGATAGATGCGGCGCAAGCGTACAATGAGCGCAACGGGACACAGCGTAACGGGACAATGCGTGTAACGAGACACTTTTTCGTGCGTGCAGCTGGCGTTCATCGCTATATTATACGACGTCACGTCAAAAAAAATATGCCGAGCGTGATAAATATACGCAAATATATGGTTTTCAACTAAATTTCTGGACGCGAATCACACGTAGTTCCCGCATCCTCCGCTAGAATTCGCTACCGGAGCAGCTGCGTCATCTATTGAATGATTTGAGTTAGCAGAGTGAAATGTTAAACTACATAAAGAAAAGGCTCCGATAAAAGCGAAAAAGACATTTAAAAAACCTTTAACCCTGGCTTATGACCTGATTTCCAATAAGGAATTTTATTATAACACTGCCCATCTGAAAAAAAAAAAAAAAAAAAAAGAGGGGTTGTCTGTAAAGTCAATTTACGGACGATAATTTTACGTTATAACGTCATAAGAAAACATTGATGAAAAATTGCATACTTTTTAATTTTCTAATATTATTTACAGTTTTTGCAAATTTAATTTAAATAATTTTTTCAAATATAATCACGAACAATTAGTTTAAAAAAAGCCCGCCTCAACCTGTTTGATATTATAGAAGATTTTCTCGCGCGGTGGTTGGCCGGTTCGTTGCACGCTCAGCTCAGGCGGAACGTGACAATGAGTCATGCTTTTTAATGCGTGCAGCTGGCGTTCATCGATTTATAGGACGTTTTCACGTCAAGAACTCATTAAATAGTTAATACTATAAGTTTCCATTTGGCTTTGTAAAATCCGCCACAGATGGCAGCACCGTCTGTTACACATCTCCGTCCCATGCGAACTTCCGTTCCGTTCACGAAATCACTCCTACCAACTGCCGCATACCGAGAGGTAAGATGTTACACATGATTAAGTAATCATACATTTTGTCCTCGACTACGGCTCTATGAACTGAAATTTCTTTGCAGCCGGTAGCTCGAGTCCAAGCGATGGCTTCATCGGGGCATAATAGTTCTATGTGTGGTGTTAGTCATTAGTTTTTTCACTAAAGCGTATTTTTCAGAACATATCTGCAAAAAAGCTTTGTTGACATGACAACGTCTAATAAATCTAATTACGCCGGCTGCACGCACGAAAAAGTGTCCCGTAACGCACATTGCCCCGTTACGCTCATTGTCCCGTTACGCTCATTGTACGCTTGCGCCGCATCTATCTCTCTTCCACTCGATTGGAACAACCATCGATTTGACTTTATCGAGGCACATTAAACTTGAAACACTCCCATTCGTTTCCTACTTTTCCTATCATCGTCCTATCCTTAAGGGGATTTGCTACTGAAAATAACGAAAAATTTGTAAATTTTCAATTTATTGAAATAATTTTTTTTAACATTTATGGAATGTAACTAACAAGGTAATTATGTTTAAAAAAGGTATCCTAACATTGTAAGAGTCAAATTTATTACTTTTTTACAACCCTACATAACCCCAATGTAGGCATTTCACAAGTAAATTGCATTCATTCAAGAATGTTCACAAACTAGACCTAAATTCTTATGAACCATGCTAATTTCATGTTTATGAACTAACAACTGTCTACTAATATAGTTATCAGAGCAATAACATTCATGGAAATGAAGTAAATAATCAGCTGACTTGTTTACTCTATGATTCTATTTCTATAGTTGTGCTCTCTGATGTTGAATAAAACAGTGAATTTGTAAAGTTAGATGTTATAATTATGGGTAGACCATCGAAAAAAAGGCAAAACATCAAAGGAATTCAAGTAATATAAATAAGCGATATAAAAACGATGACAGCGAGGTTAGTTCCAACCAAAACATTGATGAAGTACAAAGTGAAGTTAGGTTACCTCTACCTTCAAACAATCAAGATTTTTCTCGAACAAATGAACCTAGTCTCAGTGTATCAAGTGAGGGTACTGTACCAGACCCTGTAACAGGGTTTGCTTTGTACAATAACTATGGTGAACAGGTGTAAATCGTCGAGTCAGCAGCTAGTTACTTGTTGGTTGATAAGAATCTTCTTGTTGGTTTTATCTCTTTGTTTCCATGCCCTGAGTGTTTCAATAATAACTTGAAGGTTAGTACTACATCTACTACATATTCTAAAGGGTTTGCATCTATTTTGAAAATAGAATGTTTTACATGTTCCTATGAGACAAGTTTCGTAACATCGAAACGGTCAAACCTATCTCAATCTCATTCATCTCGACCTCCCTATGATGTCAATCGTCGGATGGTACAGGCTTTCTCATCAATTGGCAAGGGTCATAGAGCATTAGAAATATTTGGAATGTACCTAAACATGAAAACACTGCAAAGTAAAGCCTACAGTTGGCACATTGGAAAAACTGCACACAATTTACATTGAAGCTGCCAAGAAAAATTTAGAAGCTGCTCGAATTGAAGTTCGTAAAGCATATTGTCAACTTGATGGCAGGTCAATGGATGATGAAGGTCCCTTCAATATAAGCGTAATGTATGACGGAAGTTGGCAAAAGAGAGGATTCACGTCAAAAAATGGGATTGGCTGTGGCATGGAAGTTCTAACAGGACTTGTTATTGATTATGAGGTTTTTTCGAAATACTTTAGGGTATGTGAGAAGATGAAAATCCAGCTGGGAAAAGACTCTGTAGAATTTCAGAACTGGTTTGACAGTCATAAAATAACAGATTGTCAACAAAATTATGAAGGGTCCTCTCCAATGATGAAGGATATTGCAGCGGAACGGCTTTGGAAAACGTCAGAGGAACATTGTTTCCGGTACACTACCTTGGTATCAGATGGGGGTTCGAAAACATTTGCTCACTTGAGTTCTATAAAGCCTTACGGGGAGTTAGCAATAGAAAAAGGTGAATGCTTGAATCATGTGGCTAAAAGGTTAGGGACAGGCCTCAGAAAAATAGTCTCCGAGAACACAGGGAAAGGGGATCTACTTGGAGGGAGAAAACATGGAAGTTTGAAGGCTACAACTATAGACAAACTTACAGGGTACAATAGAAATACTATCCAGAACAATCTAGGAGATACTAAAAATATGAAAGGTGCAATTTTTGCTACATTGCATCACTGTAACTCAACAGACCAAAATCCCCAACATCAGAAATGTCCCGAAGGAAAGAATTATTGGTGTTTCTTCAACAGAGCATTAGCAAAAATGGAAAAACCTAGACCACATAACCAAATGATTAGAACACCTATTAGTGACAAAGTATTTGATAAAATACTTCCCTTGTATAAAAGGTTATCATCAGATGACTTACTAAGAGAGTGTGTAACAGGAAAAACACAAAATGCAAATGAATCACTCCACGGTGTTGTATGGTCGAAATGCCCAAAAACCACTTTTGCTTCAAAGAAGAAATTGGAAATTGTAGTCAGTGAGGGCATTTGTCAATATAACACTGGATGCATGAAGTCTGTGTTGTTTTTCAAAAGGAAGGTGGCATTAGTCCAGGACCACAGACAGAAAAAATTGCAAAAAGCTTTGATCGGAAACGACTCTGCCTTGCTAGGGTCCGAAAACACAAAAAATATTCAGAATACAAAAATAAATTTAGACAAGCACAACTTCAAGAAGAAGAAATTTTGAAGACGTGCAAAACTTATTTCTTTCCAAACAAACTTTCTCTCAATTTTCATTTTTCTGAGTAAGTTTTGTCATTTTTTTATAAAAATATACAACAAAATAATGTATAAGAAACTCTTATAAGAATTTTATTGTGTAAAATAAATCAGGCTCATAAACTAACAAAAGCAGAGACATCAAAACAAAAGTTTGTGCCCTATTCAACTGAATTTGTGCAAAATTTTAGGTTCTATAACTTTCAACAGGTGATTCCTGCAAATCATATATTTTGTGTTTTTAAAATTCTGAATTGATATAACTCAAGAATTAATTGTTGCACGGGGATTAAAATTTTACAGTGCATTCTTCAGTATTTAAACTAAGTATTTAGGTAGATTTATGAATGTAACTTGTGTATAAATGGAGATTTTAATTTTTTTGTTAATGTAAATAATTATTATTATAAAAACAAATCGTTCTATTTGTATTATATCCAAGTTTTTAAAAGTAAAATTATGAATCTACCTAATAATTAAGAGGACATCATCACCTGCAAAATTACACTTGGTTCATGAAAATCTAATACATAGTTCCAGAGTTATATAACATTTTGTACATTACATATATAGATATTACATAAAATTGACAAAAAAAGCCTTAACCGTACACATTTTAATTTTTTTCTTATTTTGTGTATATGTTTTTTATACACTTCAAAAGGAAAAAAATATTTGAATGATTCACAAGATAAATAAAAAAGTTAACATTTTCATTAGCGAATTCCCTTAACAGAATAACACAGATTGGAAGAAGTTAAATAGCAAACATGTATAAAAGTTATAGTTAAAATAATCTCTTCGTTAAAGTAATAAACATATTTGAATTAATGAGTGAAAATAAAAGTAAATTTATCAATTAAATTGTAGATTTAATTTCACTCCTTCTTTGTATCCATACAAAATAGTGATAATTCAATAAAAATTATTCAATTTTATTCATAAAAGTATGCAATCATTTCATCAATGTTTTGTTATGACGTTGTCACGTTAAACTATCGTCCGTAAACCAACTTTACAGACAACCATTTTTTTTTCTCTGATTTTAAAAATGTATTGAATTATGGGGGTGCCTCCTATTTCAGGTCAAGATTTTATATTTACAGTAATTAAAGATAAACTTGTAGACTTTTTTCAATTGTTTAACTTTTATGAAATAAATAATTACATGCAGCGCATGGTTTTGCATTATTAGCTGCCAAAGTTAAATTTCAAAAGGTTTTGGGTTGTAAAAGTAAGGAGAATTTAATTTAATGAAGATCTGAAAATTTTTAGGATAAATGAAATGCCACTGGCTACTTCAAGAAATGTTTTGAATTTCTTTCAGAAAATATTAATTAATTTTACCTGGTATTCCAAATATCCTAAAATTTGTTACGATTTTGACAGCCAAGAAACATGAAATCAGTTCTTGTGATGGAAATACAATACCATATCATCTTTGAATATATATACTGTATAGAAGTCGCCAGCCCAGGTTAAAATTTCTAATACGGTTTTGAGGTAGTTGGTTAATTCACCGCCGCAATCGCCACCATCTCTAGGGCATCGACTTGTGGTGGTCCCTAGCGGACAAGTGTCGAACTCTTCAAACACCCCTTCCCCCTCCCTTGGAACGACCTTGAGCTGCAGTGAATGATGGATGAGGGGTGCGGGGAATGACAGCGGGTGACAGGGCTGCTTTCTAACGTGTAAATAATAACTAAGACGATACAGGGCGTTACGGCAGCGTACTGCAGCGGTGAAGTTCTCAAGCTGCTCATCATACGCTTCTGAAAAACGTAGAGTAAATCCTATCCACTCGCGACTTCTATACAGTATATATATTCAAAGATATCATGAAGTAGTCAGTGTCATTTCAGTTAAACCTAAAAAAAGTTTCGTAGATTAAATTCTCCTTAGTTGTACAACCCAAAAACGTTTAAAATTTAACCTTGGCAGCTAATAATGCAAAAAAATATATGCGCTGTATATATTTTTTTCATTTCGTGAAAGTTAAACAATTTAAAAAGTCTAAAAGTTGATCAGTGATTGATTTAAATGTAAAATCATGACCTGAAATGGGAGAGGCACCCCTTTAATTGTGTATTTTGCGTATGAAAGAGCGTCTATTTCACAGTCATTTGCGTGTTTAGTGGAACCCAGGAAACTTGTGCACGAGTCTGCTCGTGTGGTTTTGTTTTCTGAACACGTACGAACTATCGGGCAATTATGTTGAATAATGCATGAGCGTCATATCTTCGCCCGGGCAATATTAGTAACAGATTTCGCGTGCATTCTAAAACGTAGCCCTGGAGAATCAATACTGCAAAAAACAACGACCTGGACTTCTCGGTACACGTGTCATAACGCTAATGCTCAAAAGAGAATAATTTATTAAAGGGTAAGAATGCAAAAAAAAAAAAAGGAACTGCTAGTAAAAAAAAAATGTAACGAAACAAATAGATGGCGATGTAAGCATACAGAGCATTGGTTCACAATTTCCTCCTAGTCCTCGGGGAAATTCGAAATGCGAGCGAAAGTGAAATAGAATAAAACGAAGAATAAAGCTACTAGGACGGAAACGGTCGATGGGAAAGTGGGACGGACTCATGCAATTATTCAAATTTCCAAAGAGTATTTCTGCCTTGATTCCCTTCTCTCTGCCTCTCTGCCTATCTTTTTTTTCTTCTTCCTCTGTGTGTATATAGCTGTACATATACACACACTCGTGCACACAGGCATCGCAAACTACGTCTCTCTCTCTCTCTCTCTCTCTCTCTCTCGCTCTCTCTCGGTTCTCCTCCAAAATGGCGGAAACTCCCTGAGGAGACATGGGCCTCTTCCCAACAGGAACTCTCAAGGCTGGTTTCACGATTTAAAAAAAAGGGGGGGGGGGGGTTTTGTCTGTAAAGTTGGTTTACGGACGATAATTTTACGTGATAACGTCATAAGAAAACATTAATAAAAAATTCCATACTCTTTAATTTTCAAATATTATTTACAGTTTTTGCAAATGAAATTAAATTAATTTGTTTAAACATAATCATGAACAATTAGTTATAGAAATAAACTTAAATCTAATAAATGTCAATAAATTGTTAATTTGAAATGACAAAATTGTACAAATAAAACAATTTTTTTTTTTTAAATTTGCTGCTTTTAAAAAGCCCGCATTAACCTGTTTGATATTAAAGAAGATTTTCTCGCACGGTGGTTGGCCTGTTCTTGCACGCTAGGCTCAGGTGGAACGTGACAATGAGTCATGCTTTTTCGTGCGTGCAGCCGGCGTTCATCGGTTTGTAAGACGTTATCACGTCAAAAAAGAAGTCAGTCATGGGTACTGTCGACAGAAGTGAAAACTTAAAATTTTGTTTTTAAACGTGTAATATGAAACCATTTCGACGTCAAATGTACGCAAGAAAATGATTTTGGTATTATATCACGAGTATGTCGGTGATGCGAACCCATAAGTTTTGCCCCTACCAATTATAACTTTAAAACTTGAAGAAATGAAGTTTTTTTCATTGAAAGAATAAAAAATTATTAACTTAATAATCAACATTATCGCTAATTAAACAATAACCTGACATTTTAAGAAATTCTCGTTGTTAATAAATAAAAAAAGAAGAAAGCATAACCTCAACTTAACTACCTACTAAAAAATATCCAATACTTGCAATACGTACAACACAATAACGTTAAAATGTCCTTGGAAAATAAAGATAAAATTAAAAACTTGTATCCTTAAAAATATAATAAATTAAGTTTTATCCTTGAAATATAAAAAAATTAACACGTCACGTAACCATGTCGATGACGACTTACATGAATTTACTCCCTATCCAAACCTTCCTGTAGAAGTTTTCACTTCAAAAATCACACAGATGTGCAACATCTAACCTTGGTTACGAGCAAAAACTCGGACACGAAATTTAACGAGCGTGATAGATACACACGCAAATTTGTGTTTTCAACTGAATTTCTGGACGCGATTCACACGTAGTTTTCCCCACCCGCCGCTAGATTTCGCTGCCGGGGTTTTGAACGCCACAGACGTTCCTGCATTCACCCTGAAAAAATATTACGAAAATCTCTGCTGGTTTCTGATAAATCGCCGTTAAATAGGTCACACTAGGCAGCCTGTACAGTGACCCGGCCGTCGCCATTTTGTTTCAGCTGTATTCCCACTAGCCCTGCTGGCTGCTGCTTGAACCTGTGTTTCTTCAGAGATCGTTAGGGATAAAGCGTATCCGAGACTGTTTTCTTAAAAACAACAGGGATGTCAAATGACGGTGCGTTGCGACTGGGGCAAAAATTTACTTGTTACGATTTATAATAACTGGATTCGTGACGGACAGCCCAATTAAGTTTTCATACAGCTTTATTAATTAGTAACATTTACGTTAATGATAAATAATTGTGCTTAAAAAAATCCGATAACCAATCACTGGCACTTAAAAATGTTTATACTTAAGTCACTAAATATCTGTCAAGTTCCCGCAGTTCGCACTCCTCACTGGAGCTGGGCTCGACAGTGGTTCGCCCCTCACCTCGCGCCTGTCCACACACACAGTCTCGCGCCACTCAGTCGCACTCTCTCAAGGTCCCGTCACTCCGCGTCGCGCCACTCTCTAGGAGGGTCTCTCTCTCTCTCACCCTCTTCGCCGATGTCGCACTTCACTTCACTCGCGGAACTCCCGCGGAGGCCGGCGTCGCTGCTCATATACCTGTGGCAACATTCTCGAACCGACGAGAGCAGCCGTTACGAGTCGCGTCATACCCGGGGCCGACCCGACGCCCGAAACATCAAGAATGGCGACGCCTATTCACGCCACTCCGCGCGGCGGCCTCTGTAAGCCCGGAATTCCCAGGCCGCTAAAAGGTGATAATAGCCCGTGGCGGGAAGGTGCAGGGGGGAGCGGAGGAGGGGGGAGGGGTGGGTAGCGAGGACCCTTGTAATCCGGCCAGGCACGCGTGGCACGTCTTACGTCAGCGGACGGCGCGTGACGTCAGTGGCCGTGCAGGACCGCCAGCCAGCTCCGAACCTGGCATCGCGGCCTGGTCTCTCACGTTCGTAAGATTATCATCGATTACTGCTCCGATTGGGCTTACAGTCAGTCCGCTAGCAAGCATTCCCCTGTACTTTCCTCTCAATCTTCTCCCGAATCGAGATAAACTCCTATCAACAGAATACTCCTCTTCCAGTACATTCCAATCCTCGATCGGTTTCGAAACCATGTAATTTTTTCCCCCCCTTCTGTCTTTGTTCGCTTCTTAAAGACTTTCCTCAAATACACTAGGGACTAACAACGGACCGCTCAAGGGTTTGCGTGTGAAAACCTGGCGTTTTTGTCAGGGAAGCCTAAGATGTAAGTTACATCAAGTTATGTCCCTGCCCGAACACGCCCGAATATTCACCTTCGGCCAACCTCGGGATTTGTTTTATTTTTGCGCGGGAAAAAATGAATCCAAATATTAAAAGTGGTCGGTTAGGTTAGCTACATTAAAACACTTTAAGAACACTATGGACGGTTAGTTAGGTTAGTATAGCTACATTAAAAATAAACAGAGAAATATAAATATATATATATATATATAAATAAACCCGAGGTTGGCCAAAGGTGAATATTCGGGCGTGTTCGGGCAGGGACAGAACTTGATGTACATACATCTTTGGCTTCCCTTTTTGTCACGTCATTCGCCAAAGATAGAAGAAATATTTTTTTCCGGGTGAATGTAGGAACGTCTGTGGCGTTCATATCCCCGACAGCGAATTCTAGCGGCGGGTGCGGAAAACTACGTGTGAATCGCGTCCATAAATTCAGTTCAAAACACAATTTACGTACGTATTTATCACACTCGTTGATTTTTCGTATCCGAGTTTCGTGTTGTAAGTGTATTTTCAACATGGCGAGGCACGAATTTGCTCGTTACCAAGGTTAGATGTTACACATCTGCATGATTTTATTTATTTATTTTTTTTTCCAATTGTGAAACCACGGAGGTATGTATTAGGATACTTCTTACCACTTCTCAACTCCATGTTTATGATCGATGTATCTGTTAAATCAAAGATAGTAAATTCAGGAGACAGCATGCTGTGTCGTAGTTCAGGTCACTTTTTAACCTCGCCATCGCCATATTGATACGCCCAAAACATTACGAAAATGGTGCTTGACCACGTCTGACGACGGTAAATGTGTACGAATTAGAATCTCTGTCGTTAAAAGCAGTCACTTTTATCAAAAACGTCATTTAAAACTGTTTTCGCGATGCAAACATTAAGCTTCAGCCAATGTTTAGGACGTATAAACCAACATGGTGCCAAGCTTAGTTGATGGAGAGAAAAAAAAGCTATACCAATTTAATAATCCAGACGTGCGTAACCCCTGTGTTTAATACATATGGTATCAACAACTTGACAACGAAAATAACTTTTTTTTTGTATGTTAGAAAAACAGTTTTGTTATTCGTCGTACAGATTTATCGAAAAAATAACCTCCAATGCTTCAAATTATTTTTTTAAAAGGAGTTTTATCATGTTAAAACCAGATGATATATCATATTATATAATGTTTATGTGTGAAATATTTTGTAGTTACACCTCTTGCCACTAGGTTCTATTTCATAATCTCCCCTCTGTTGTTGGTTTATTGCTGTCTAGTATCTCTTCTCTAAAGCACATCACGATGCCCCGACGGGTCCGACACGACAAGCCCGACAAACTGTCGTGCAGCATCTCAGCACGACAGATTTAAAAGCGTAGGGTCACAATACCACGACAAAAATAACCCGACGATTTTCAATTTGGCCTTCGGCAAATCATGCCAGGCTAAATACTTCAATTAAATTGCATTATAGAATGCGCTAAAAACAAAGTAGGCTCTTTTATTTATCATTGACAGTTTAAGTGAAAAAAACAACATTTAGTCGTCTGCGATACAAAGTAAGGTTAAGTTGATTCGTAAAACAAAGAGTAGTTAATATAGTTACAAGGAAACGAGATAAAGATATGTCAGTGAGGGAAAGAAAAAGAAAATACTCCTGATGTTAGCTGTGCGAAGAATTAAAAAGAAACTAAATGTTAAAACAGGGGTGCCCACAAGTGGGGGTAACGACGCAGACTGCGTCATTAAAATTTCAGGGGGGGGGGGGGTGTTTAAAAGACGAGAAAAATGTATATATTATTTACATAATTATAGCTTCTAATGTGAAAATACGTTTCTGGTGCTTTGATAATTGAAAGGGATCTTGTAAATCAAATTGGCAACCCCGCTTTTTCCTCAACAAAAGCAATTTGGCATCTGTCGGTTCAGGATGGAAATATTACCTGATATGATCAAAATTATTATTATTAGAAAATCAGTTTTAATTAATGCAAAATGTGATAAAATATAATACTAAAAAAGTATAATATTATAAAATAATTGAGTAAATCATTGAGAAAATGGCATAAAAAATTTCGGGGGGGGGGGGCGCATCATTAGGTTAGGAAGGGGGGGGGGTGAGTCATAGTGTTTGGGGGGGGGGGGGCACCTCTGGTTAAAATATGGGTGGATAAGGCCAATTTTTTGCTGAAAGACATATTTCTGGAGACGAAATTTCACTTTTCAGCAAAGCAAAAAGATTTACCAAGTAGGTGAATATTTTTTTAAATTTAGTTCTGTACTTTTTACTTTCCGTTGCCGTTTTCTTTTCTGTCGTGCAGCCCGACACTACGAGATTAGAAATAGAATCTATTCCTTGCGGGCTGTCGAGGCGCGTATTTTGTCGGGATGACGTCACCGCGAGCTTGCATTTCATTGGCTATTGAACTTGTTGGGCCTGTCGTGTCGGGGCCGTCTGGGCAATTTTGGTTCCAGCATTTAGTGTGTTTTCATTCCTAGTTTTTTCCCTTCAACTTCCATGCTTCCCACTTGAAAATCGTATCCCCAGATCTCACCGCGTCCAAAAATATCCTCTCCTTCTTCTGCCTTCTGTCCTTTGGGCTCTCCCACCCCATTTCCTTCGTCAGATCTCCCTTTTTCCCTTCATCCTCCCGGCTGCTTTCCTCTGCAACCACCTCCATCAAACTCCGAACGGTTCCCACACGGCTGCTACGTAATCTATAGCACACTAAAACCTATGGCTAGTGTTCACTATGTAAAGTCGGTTTACGGACGATAATTTCACGTGATAACGCCATAGGAAAGAAAACATTGACGAAAAAATTGCACACTTTTTTTAATTTTCAAATATTATTTACAGGTATTTGCAAATTTAATATAAATAATTTTGTTTATATATAATCACGAACAATTGGTATTAAAAAAGCCACGCCTTAACCTTGTTTGACATTATAGAAGATTTTCTCGCACGGTGGTTGGCCGGGTTCTTGCACGCTCGGGCTCAGGCGGAACGTGACAATTGATTCGTGCAGCCAGCGTTCATCGATTTTATGAGACGTTATCAGGTCAAAAAAAAAAACACCATAAAAATGGCCACAGAAATATATGCACATGGCTCCAGACGCGGATCCCCCATCTGGACGAAATCAACAAAAATATAAGCTCTGCGCATGCGCGAAATTTTTATCATTAGATCACAACTGACAGGACATTAAAATCCGTTCCCTAATAATAAGGAACTGACCGTGTCCAATCGTGCACAAGGAATATGGTTACGTTACAAGAGTAGTATATTCAACACCTAAACCCTTATTTTTGTCTCTTGGAATACCGGCCTTGAATTAGGACAGCCTACAGTTTACAGACACAACCCGAAAAGAACCGAAGTTTAGCGAAGTAAAAAGTTAGGTTAGGTTCGGTCATTGTAATAAATAAAAAAAAAATTTCCAGGAGGGTATGTAATGTTATCGTAACTAAAACGAAAGGTTTATTAGGTTAAGTTAGCGTTATTTAAATTACTCTATGACCTTAAATATGTAAATCCTAACATTATGATGTTTTTTTTTTTTCAAGAGCTATCGGCCAACTTCGGAGAAATTTGGAACTGTTCCGGTGTGGTTCTCATTCCTGTGAAGTTAAGGCTTCCTTCTAAATTACAAATATTCGATTATATTAAAAGTGAAGTGAAGATGTTGAACATCACTGGTGTAACTGTCAACATCGTGGTTGAAATGTCTTTGTTGTTAAACAGAAATGAGAACACATATATTTAATAGATATATTAATGGGTACAATGTGCTCTCGCACACCGCAAACTATGACTGGGTTCACTATTTAAAAAAAAAAAACACACACAAGCGAGCGCACAGCAGGCAATGTGCGAAGTCGGTTCACAAATTAATTCATGCTGTTAATTTCAGCCAGTAAAATTTCGCGATTAATCCGACATCTGCTGGCAGTGTCAGTTAAGTAACTATATCAACCACCAAATTATTATCCCGTGGCATCTGACCGGCAATTTGTTGACAAGGACACGGCTACAACCCAGAAGCCACAAGCGACTTCAGACAATGGCCGTGAAAGCCTACGAACATTGTTATCACGTGAAATTATCGTCCCTAAATCGAAATTTACAGACAAACCCCCCCCCCCCTCTTTAAAAAAAAAACGGGAACCTATATTTTGTTTGGTTTTGGGTCGTTACCACAACGCCGAACGCACAATAACGCCGAATGCCAAATTGACCGCAACGCCGACAGCTAAAAAACTGCTGTGTACCACAACGCCGAAATACAGTAACGCCGAAAAATTGTTGCTGCGGGTAAGGGGGGGGGGGGCGGCACAGGAGCAAAATGAAAAAAAACTGAATGAATTTGTGTGTTTTTTTTAATGTATCTTAACGCCAAAATACCACAACCTAACCTAATCTAACCTAACCTAACCTAACCTCTGCGGCAGTCCTGCAATGACATTTCTCGGCGTTAATGTATTTCGGCGTTGCGGTAATTCGGCGTTCGTTGTGGTATACAGCAGTTTTCTAGCTGTCGTCGTTATCAATTAGGCATTCGGCGTTGTGGTAATTCGGCGTTGTGGTAATTCGGCGTTGTGGTACACAGCAGTTTTCCAGCTATCGGCGTTGTGGTCAATTTGGCATTCGGCGTTATGGTTTTCGGCGTTATTGTACGTTCGGCGTTGTGGTGATTCGGCGTTGTGGTACACAGCAGTTTTCCAGCTGTCGGCGTTGTAGACAATTTGGCACTCCGTGTTATGGTTTTCGGGTTAGTCATGGCGAAAACGTCTGCCATGGCTGGCCAATCCCCTCCTAGCACATGATGCATGTGACCTTTTCTGCATGGTTAAAAACCCGCATGTTTAGAGCGTATAGGGCTTGCCCTGAGACGCACTTAAGAGTCTTCCCTACCTAGACCCCTCCCTTACACACTTAGTTTTAACTTAGGTTAGGAAAAAAAAATAAACGTTGTGGTGCGTCCCCGTTGGATTTTCCGCCCTCGTCGGAGAAATGAAGCCCCCGGGGGGTGGTTGATACTTACACGGAATTTATTTCTCTACGCGACAACAGGAGACACACAGACACACACAGAGGTAGAGAGGGAGAGATAGATAGATAGAAGGGTCCCGTCAGAAGTTGAAGCAGCACTTGTTCTTGTACTTGTCCTTGACCTGCCTCCGCCGCTCCTCCACGTCGGCCACCAGCGACGCGACGTGCCCCATCAGACCCTTCTCGACGGAGCCCGTGGAAGCAGCCAAGTCCCGGTGCTTGCGGTGCGCCGCGACGGCTCGCTCGTCGTCGAAGTCCAGACCGGCTTGCAACAGCGCCACGCGCTCTCGCAGATCCGAGTACATCCCCACGTACACCTCGGGGGCGAATGGATACACACATACTTAGTTTTAGCTTCGAATATATATACTGTATAGAAGTCGCCAGCCCAGGTTAAAATTTCTAATACGGTTTTGAGGTAGTTGGTTAATTCACCGCTGCAATCGCCACCATCTCTAGGGGCATCGACTCGCGGTGGTCCCTAGCGGACGAGTTTCGAACTCTTCAAACACCCCTTCCCTCCTCCCGTTGAACGACCTTGAGCTGCAGTGAATGATAGATGAGGGGTGCGGGTGAATGACAGCGGGCGACAGCGCTGCGCTCTAACGTGTAAATAACAACTAAGACGATACAGGGCGTTACGGGCAGCGCACTGCAGCGGTGAAGTTCCCAAGCTGCTCATCATACGCTTCTGAAAGACGTAGAGTGAATCCTATCCACTGGCGATATTTATACAGTGTATACAGGGTGGCCATGAATATGCGTTACAAATTGATAGGGATGGTAGATGCAGACGTGTGGAAAACATTTTATTAAGAAACCCATGTCCGGAAATGCATTCCTTATACCCGAAACTGCGCAACAAAGTAACAGGGGTAGGTAGGCAACTAGACGACAACAAGCCAGTGAAAACATGTTGTGTTGTCTTACCTACTGCCCTATTTGACGATCAGTGACCGCACGAGTCACCGTGCATGTGTTACACTCGCTATTGTGGCAGTTGCAGAGGCGACATGGATGGCTACACACTGGCAGAGCAGAGCTAGCCGAGAAGGACAATACGGACACCTAGCGAGTGTTTCACATGCACGGTGACTCGTGCGGTCACTGATCGTCAAATCGGGTAGTCGGTAAGACAACACAACATGTTTTCACTGGCTTGTTGTCGCCTAGTTGCCTACCTACCCCTGTTACTTTGTTGCGCATATTTCAGGCATAAGGATGCATTTCCGGACATGGGTTTCTTAATAAAATGTTTTCCACACATCTACATCTACCATCCCTATCAATTTGTAACACATATTCATGGCCACCCTGTATACACTGTATAGAAGTCGCCAGTGGATAGGATTCACTCTACGTTTTTCAGAAGCGTATAATGAGCAGCTTGGGAACTTCACCGCTGCAGTGCGCTGCCCCGTAACGCCCTGTATCGTCTTAGTTGTTATTTACACGTTAGAGCGCAGCACTGTCGCGCGCTGTCATTCACCCGCACCCCTCATCCATCATTCACTGCAGCTCGAGGTCGTTCAGTGGGAGGGGGAAGGGGTGTCTGAAGAGTTGGACACTTGTCCGCTAGGGACCACCACGAGTCGATGCCCCAGAGATGGTAGCGATTGCGGCGGTGAATTAACCAACTACCTCAAAACCGTATTAGAAATTTTAGCCTGGGCTGGCGACTTCTATACAGTATATATATATTCATAGGTTTTAGCGACGTTTGTCTGTAAAGTCGGTTTACGGACGATGGTCCAACGTGACAACGTCATGACAAAACAATTGATGGAAATGATTGCATACTTTTTACGAATAAAATTGAATCATTTTTTTTTTTAATTATCAACTATTTCGTATGGATACAAAGAAGGAGTCAATTTACTTTTTACTTTTTATTTGCGCTCATTAATTCGAATATTGTTTATTGCTTTAACGAAGAGATTATTTTAAACTATAACTTTTATACATGTCTGCCATTTAACTTCTTCTTCCGATCTGTGTTATTCTGTTAAGGATAGGACGATGATAGGAAAAGTAGGAAACGAATAGGAGTGTTTCAAGTTTGATGTGCCTCGAAAAAGTCAAATCGATGGTTGTTCCAATCGAGTGGAAGAGAGATAGATGCGGCGCAAGCGTACAATGAGCGTAACGGGACACAGCGTAACGGGACAATGTGCGTTACGAGACACTTTTTTGTGCGTGCAGCCGGCGTTGATCGATTTATTAGACGTTGTCACGTCAAAAAAATTTATATTCCGAACATACTTTTATTCTATGCCCTTTCACTTCCTCTTTTCAATAAACCCGGCGGAGATAAGAAATTCCAAATAGTACTTTAGTAGATTTCGAATTTTTTAATTTTCATCAAAATACCTGTGCATTCATGCGGCGTTGACGATTGTTACTTGTTTAGGAGTATGAATTTTTTTTCCTTTGCGGCGTTCACCATTGTTTACCCGCCTCTAACTTAGGTGAGTTTTTAATGTTTCAAATTTTAATGTTTTAGTTGTTATTTGGATATTGTTGCGCAAGTAATAAAAATTACTTGTTTTCCCACTGTCCATCCTTTGTCCCGGTTTGTTAGGTCAGGTCAGTAACATTATAAATACTTTAAAACTGAACGATTAAAATTAAATCAAATTATTTTTAATGACAGCTTAGTTTGAAAGGATTTATAATGTAACTTACCTGACCTAATCGACCATTTTAATTGATTAGGCTTTCAGGACACACGGCAAAATAAAAAAGATTCTGCGGTCGAATGATATCACAGGTCTTGTATTGCAAAATACGAACGGCGATATCTCCCATAGTAATTGTAATTTCTTATCTCCGCCGGGTTTAATGAAAAGAGGATTTGAAGGAGCATAGAATAAAATTATTTTCGGAATTTTAAAATAATCTCTTCGTTAAAGTAATAAAAATATTTTAAATAATGAGTGCAAATAAAAGTAAATTTATCAATTAAATTGTACAGTTCATTTCAATCCTTCTTTGTATCCATACAAAATAGTGATAATTCAATAAAAATGATTCCATTTTATTCATAAAAGTATGCAATCATTCCATCAATGTTTTGTTATGACGTTGTCACGTTAAACTATCGTCCGTAAACCGACTTTACAGACAACCATTTTTTTTTTGTTGTTAAATCTTACAGCTTCCAACATAGAAGGGTAAATTAATATCTCTGAAAGGTAATTAATTAATTAACTGGGCTTTGAAAATATGTTTCATTAGGGTCCTCAAGGAAGTTCATTCATCACAAATTAATTAATAAAAAATTATTGTGGGGTTATTTTCAGTCTTCGACTTATTATCCTTTCAAATTAATTTGTAGAAATAATCGTTCAAATATGATCCAAAAAAATAATTTTAATAAATTAGTTTTGCGTGAACTTAAATTTCGTTAACTGTCAGTGTTTGGTTGATTGCGCGAATAATTTCAGTAGATTTTTTTTTGTATATATGTAGAGTAGCGGTATTTGCGAAAGAAAAAAAAAGGTTAAAAATTCCGAAAATACTTTTATTATATGCTCTTTCACTTCCTCTTTTCATTAAACCTGACGGAGATAAGAAATTCCAAATACTTTAGGAGATACCGAATTTGTTTAATTTTCATAGTTGAGGGATATTTGTTAAAAAAAATTTAAAAGTTCCGAAAATACTTTTATTGTATGCTCTTTAATTTCCTCTTTTCAATAAACCCGGCGGAAATAAGAAATTCCAAATACTTTAGGAGATATCGATTTTTTTTAATTTTCATCACAATACATGTGCATGCATGCGGCGTTCAAAAAGTTTTTTGTTTATGAGTATGAATTTTTTTTTCCCGACGTAGGTGAACGACTACATCATTTTCTACTAATGGCAAAGGAATTGTACCCGCCTCTAACTAAGGTGAGTTTTTAACAGTTTCAAAATTTAATGTTTTATTTTTTATTTGTTATTTGGATATTTTTGCGCAAGTAATAAGTGGCTAAAAAAAATTACGTGAGTTCCTACTGTTCATCCTTTGTCCCGGTGTGTTTGGTCAGGTCAGTTACATTATAAATACTTTAAAACTAAACACCCAACCATTAAAATTAATTCACATTATTTTTAATGTCCACTTAGTTTGAAAGTATTTATAATGTAACTGACATGACCTAATCGACCATTTTAATTAATTAGGCATTCACGAACACACGGCAAAATAAAAAAAAAATTCTGCGGTCGATAGATAGCACAGGTTTTGTATTGCAAAATAAGAACGGCGATATCTCCTAAAGTATTTGGAATTTCTTATCTCCGCCGGGTTTAATGAAAAGAGGAAGTGAAAAGAGCATATAATGGAAATATTTTTCGGATTTTTAACATTTTTTTTTTCACAAATACAGCTAAACTACATATTTACCATGTTTTGTTCTGACGTTGTCACGTTAAACTATCGTCCGTAAACCGACTTTACAGACAACCAATTTATTTTTCTCACAAATACCGCTAAACTACATATTTACCATGTTTTGTTATGAACGTTGTCACGTTAAACTATCGTCCGTGAACCGACTTTACAGACAACCAATTTTTTTTTTTTTTTTTTTTTTTTTCACAAATACCGCTGAACTACATATTTACCATGTTTTGTTATGAACGTTGTCACGTTAAACTATCGTCCGTAAACCGACTTTACGGACAACCAATTTTTTTTTCACAAATACCGTTAAACTACATATTTACCATGTTTTGTTATGGCGTCACGTTAAACTATCGTCCGCAAACCGACTTTACAGACAACCGATTTTTTTTTTCACATTAAACTATTGTCTGTAAACCGACTTTACAGACAACCAATACCGCTGAACTACATATTTGCCGTGTTTTTGTTGTCACGTTAAACTATCGTCCGTAAACCGACTTTACAGACAATTATTTTTTTTTTTCTCACAAATATCGCTGAACTACGTGTTTACCCACCTCGGATCCGTCGTCGGAGCAGGCAACGGTCGGGACTTCGAACTTCTGCAGGACGTCTCCGGCGACGTAGGGCACGGTTCCGGCGAAGCTGGGGGCGGTCCTCTGGGTCGAAGTCCAAAAAGGAGGAGGGTACGTCCGGGGGTCCTTGGACCTACCGGGCGTCCACCTCTTGCGCGAGCAGGACTCCGAAGCGGAGGACACGTCAGCCGCGGAGGACGATGCCGGCGGCTCCTTCAGGAAGTACCCCGACTCGGTGCCCGCGGCGCTGTCAGAGTCACCGTCCTTGGTCGGTCCCCCTTCTCCCCCCGACGAGCAGTCCTTGGACTCCGTCGTCTCCGCCGACGAAGGCCAGTCCGGACACGACATGTCCTCCATGTCACCGCTTCTTTATATTCTTCTTCACTTTTTCGAGAACGGAAGAGAAAAAAAAAATCTTTCACGGAAAAATTGAGACTTTTTGTTTGTTTTTTTTTTGTTTTTTTTTTTAGTCGGTTAGGTAAGTATCGTAAACAACAACAAAAAAAATGAATGAACAGAAATTTTATATCGTTCCACCAAAGAGCAGACAGTATTTTCATTCTTCCTTGGACAACACAGAAATTGTTTATACTTCTTTTTTTTTTTTTTTGCGAGAACGGAATAAATCTTTGACGGGAAAATTGAGACTTTTTTTTTTTTTTTTAGTCGGTAAGTATCGTAAACAACAACCAGGGGGGAAAAAAATGAAGAAACATAAAATTTTATATCGTTCCACCAAAAGAGCGGACAGTATTTTTTTTATTCTTCCTTCCACAAAACAGAAATTGTTTATACTTACTTCTTCTTCTTTTTTTTTTTTTTCGAGAACGGAAAATAAAATCTTTCACGGAAAATTCAGACGTGTTTTTTTTTAGTCAGTGAAGTATCGTAAACAACAAAAAAAAATTGAAAAGAAAGAAATTTTGTCGTTCACCAAAGAGCAGACAGTATGATTTTTTTTACGTGATAACGTCTTATAAATCGATGAACGCCGGGGCGGCTGCGCGCACGAAAAAAGCATGACTCATTGTCACGTTCCACCTGAGCCGAGCGTGTGCAAGAACCTGGAAAACCAGAAAAAAAATCTTCCATAATATCGAACATGTTAAGGCGGGCCTTTTTTAAAAGCAGCAATTTATAAAAAAATTTGATGTGACGTTATCACGTAAAATTATTGTCCGTAAACCGACTTTAGAGACAACCCTTTTTTTTTTTACATTTTAGTCATTCTTCCTTGGACAACACAGAAATTTTAATTCATTCACCGAGGCACCGGACAGCTACGCAGACTAAAAAGCAGCCATAATTCAAGCTAAATGCATCATCAGACAATAAATTAAACATAAAGAGTGTATACCTACAGGCGAAGTTTACAGCAAATGTTACGCACTTTAAACATCTGCTTGTACAGAACAACGTAAACAAATAGCAATGTGAAAGAATAGTTAAATGTTAAATGCCCTATGCGTTGAGCTATCAATTCAAAGAATAGGTAACACGCCGATAATACTAAAAAAAAGGCATGCACAGTGATTAAGTACGTTAAGAACTTCTGATAGAAAAACCCAAATGCGATCAGAGGGGAAGCCGTAAAAAAAATGGCACGTACAAACAAGGATCCGATCATGGGTGCGGCGATAGACAAAACAAAAATTGGTTGTCTGTAAAGTCTGTTTACGAACGATAGTTTAACGTGACAACATTATAACAAAACATTGATGAAATGATTGCATACTTTTATGAATAAAATTGAATCATTTTTTTTGAATTAACACTATTTTGTATGGATACAAAGAAGGAGTGAAATGAAATCCACAATTTAATTGATAAATTTACTTTTATTTGCACTCATTAATTCAAATATGTTTATTACTTTAACGAACAGATTATTCCTACTATTACTTTTATACGTGTTTTCTATTTAACTTCTTCCAATCTGTGTTATTCTGTTAAGGATATGACGATGATATAAAAAGTAGGAAACGAATGGGAGTGTTTCAAGTTTAATGTGCCTCGAAAAAGTAAAATCGATGGTTGTTCCAATCGAGTGGAAGAGAGATAGATGCGGCGCAAGTATACCTTGAAAGTAACGGGACACCGCGTAACGGGACAATGTGTGTAACGGGACACTTTTTCGCGCGTGCAGCCGGCGTTCATAGATTTATTAGACGTTGTCACGTCAAAAAAAACACGGGAAATCGACACAAGAAAATAGGTTATAAAGAACCGGAATCTCGAATGTGGCTGCCGATAAAGGAATTTGTCCAAGGAATCGACACAAAGTTACAAAATTTATATATTGCTGGTAATGCTAGAAGAAGACGTAAACTTTTGTTTACCTGGGTCAACTTAGCATTACCCAAGGTTGTAGGGTAAAGTCCGAATGATCACTAAACTAATTTTTATTTCGGCGTTTACCCGTGTACACTAGGTATATCCAATATTTACTGGGTAAAATAGTAAAATAAATTAAATATCGTTATTATTAGCTAAATTTACTCTATATGAGTACTAGTAATTTTTTCATAGAAAAAAATATATATTTAAATTATCACAATGAAGTTTGTTTTCTGATTAAAATTTTTTTAAGGCTCCAAAGGGTATTAAACGTAACCCAATGAACATCCTTAAAACAATAAATTTAAAAATAATTTAGCATTGAAAACTGAAAAAAATTTCCGTCCCCCTTTTTTTTTAGGTGAATATGTATTATAATTCTGAACTTGATTTTGTTCCAGTTTGATACGCAGTAAATGTATTTTTAATCGAAAGAAGAAAAAAAATTGTTGTTTACTAATATCCCATGAGAATTGTTTTGCATCCCACTTAATGTTTCTAGAAATATGATTATTGTTATATTTCACTGTCACTAACAGCTTTGTTTTGTTCCCCGTTTGAAAATATAGCTCAATGCAGTGTACATAGGGTTTTGAAAGCAAGAAAAAAAAATATCTGACAGGTTAAATTGAAAAACGAACAAAGGAGAAAATTGCTTTTGAGTATGATGTTCTTCTCAAAAGATCTTTGAGCGTCGTTCAACATGAAATTTTAATTTATTGTTGCGGGGGAAGGGGTGGGAGAAAAATACGTATATTTTAGTGTCGTGTTCATAATTTTGAAGCGATAAAGAAAAAGAGGAAAAATAATAACAACAAGTTGCTGCTTTCGGAGAGTGTTGTGACCGTTTACGAAAGTTGTAAAAAAAAATGTTTTGTTTTAAATTAATCCCCCCCCCCAACTCACCTTCCCCCCCCCCTTCCTTCCTTTTCATTAAAAACCGTAGTTTTGCCAACTGCTTTAAATTCGAAGAATTGAGCAAAACCTTCTTCTTGTTCGCTTCGCTCACGCACTCTACACAATTCAATTAATTTCAATTCAATAGGTTTTTATTGACACACTTTTTTACACTTTACAGATCTTGTTATTGCAACATGTCATTCCAGCACTCAGTGGTCTTTTACCTAATTTAGTTTATATATATATATATATATATATATATATATATATATATATATATATATATACATTTCTGATATGGTTATAGTAAAACAATATTTAAATTAAAGGAAATTTAAAAAAAAAAACCTTTAGCAATGTTTTTTGGAGCCTCTTTTGGCTCAATGTTTTTTGTTTTGAGTCTATACCTAGAACATATTTACAATATATATCATACTCACATTCATAGTAACTAACTGTCTTTCACTGTACATAAACGTGGCACTAAAATTAAACTATTTACATGTACATGGCACTAACACGTGAATTTTCTCGTTGCCGAGTTTAGACTTCACACATCCCTGGCAACTTTGCACGACTTCCTACGTGATTCTCACTGCAGGCTAGTCCTTAAGGGGCCCGCCTCGTCAGGGGTGTATGTGTGTTAGTGAGGCGGGATGATAAGCGCGACGCTCGCTGGTGCTTCTAGCGCGGTATCGCCTCTAAGCTTAAGGCTCTGAACTGGCACGCCGTCTTCTCGTCGTCAATTGATAACTGTGAAATTTGTGCGGTGACCGTATTCTTATATTACGGGGAAATGAAGATAAAGGTGTAATGCAAGTCCCTTAAGTGCTTTCAAGAATCTGTACCACTTGTTTTACACCTAAAAATTACTCTGAAAACATGTGTTTCAGCCATATTAACTCTTCTAGAAATACAGTTTAAAAACATGATCCAAAATTAAAAGTACTTTTCGGGCCTCAGCGAACTCTTAAATGCTTTTCGTAAGCAGACCCCACTCGGATATCTTGAGTAGTTTTGAAATCGAGTTTTTTTTCCTGAAGCTCTGCGCACCGTGTGTGTGACCAGGCAGGCGGTTGCCTTAAGAGAAGCTAAAAGGGGAAGACAAGACAGAAAATCTCGAAAGGTGAGGTAACTCGGTGAAAAAAGACTATCTTTCCACAGTCATATATCGAAATGATGCCGAACGTGATAAACAATAAAATATTTTTTGACACGTGAATCGAGAGTAGTTAGTTTCCGCACCCATCGCTAGAAATCGCATGAGCAGCTACGTCGACTGTGGAATCATTCTATTTGCAGCCCGAATTTTTTTAGTTTTAAACGACATAATGAAACTGCTCCGATAACAGCGAAAAGACTTAAAATAAACGAACACACCCCCCCCCCCCCCTCTCCCGGCTACGGACCTGATTTTCGACAACGTTATTTTACTTAAATACTGTCCCACCTTGTTAAAAAAAATTTATTAAAAAGTTAATTATTAAAGTTTCGTTTCTTTTCCCCTATATTTTTTTTGCTCCATCCGCCACAGATAGCAGGACAGTGGTTGTGTGTGTGTGTGTGATAATATATATTATATATAGGCGATAGACAAAACAGTAAAAAAACATTGAAAAACGACACAATAAAATACTTTATAAAGAACCGGAATCTTGAACGTTGCTGCCGATAAAATAATTTGTCCAAGTACTCGGCGCAAAGTTACAACAAGATTGATAATGTTGCAGGTAATGCTACAAGAAGAAATAAACCTTGGTTTACCCGGGTCAACTCAGCATTACCATATATATATATATATATATATATATATATATATATATATATATATATATATATATATATATATAATATCAACCACAAGCACAAGGGCAATCAGGCGAGCGAAGTTGAGGGTTAACCGGAAAGGAAAAAAAAAATATATTTTTTTAAAAAATGTGCTATTTTGCGAGTTTTTCTCGCCCTTCGCCGGAAAAGGGGGAAAAAAACGGAAACGCGAATGGCGTGGTTCGAGACGGTTTGTGGTGGATTGCAGACGGAAGATCCTCTTCCAAGAAATATATATATACACACACACACACGTACAGGGTACCCCGGAAGTACCTCCGACACCAGGGGTCTCGGAACTCGGGAGAGAGAGAGAGAGAGAGAGAGAGAGAGAGAGAGAGAGAGAGAGAGAGAGAGAGAGCGTGCCTTGCACACGTGAAGGTGGAGACTGTTTACGGAAGGCGCACCAGGTCATCAAACGTGCAGAGGTTAAATAGAATGGTTGTTCACGCGTCCAGAGGATTTTAGGGCGGGAAAGTAGGAAGAGGGGTGGCGGGGGAGAAAGAAGAGAGGAAGCAATGCTTCTTTCTTCTTTCCGCTGGCTTGCGGAATGCCAGCCAGGGCTTCCTCTGCTGTAGAAACGAGGGGTTGGAAATTGGGGTTGGTTTTTGGTGAATTGAGGAGGGGTGGAAGGGGGTGGGTTTATGGTACTCATTCTTCGAGGAGCGACGTATCACGTCTCCGAAGATTCCGCGAAGGTTGGAAATTACCCAGGACACTCCCACCCACGCTTGCCTGGTATTTTTTTTTCTCGTGAGTCCACGGGAAAGAAACGCCGAGACGCAAAAATGTTCCAGAAATCACGTCTTTGAAGAGAGTGCGGCAACGGCGCAGCGCGTTTCCGACTTTCTTGCGTTTTATGGGGGCTTGCTTCCGGAGACGCACGTGATAATGCGCGCATATAAGCCCATTTTTTTTTTATTTTACACATCATCATTTTACACTCGTTTAACTTTCGCAAAGTGATAAAAAAAACACTCTTTTTTTTTTAATCAAATCATTGAAAAGTTATTTTGTTTTCGTTTATATGCGAAAAATAAAAAATTACCTCAGGGTATAAATTGTGAATTGGAGGTAGATTTCAAAGAAATACTACCTATTGTATCCGTTACCATAGTGAGACTTCCTGTAAATTATTATTTAGTTTTTTTTTTTTTCGTTTCATGGTCCGTCGTTAACTTAAAAGTTTTACATATATAGCTATAATCTCTTTTTGGCCCGACAACTGCGGCAATTTTTTTCACAAATCACTTACAAACTGATACATAAAATCTAGTAGAGTAAAATATGTCAGTCAAATTCTTTAATGGACAATATCCTACTAAAGAGGTAGAAATTGGGAAGGTTCTTTAAAGACAGAAAAAAATCGCTCTAGCTCCCATAATATGGAAAATATCACATCCGTTTGAAAGTATTATAACCCGTAGAAGTAATCTTTTGTTTGAATAAGGTTTTTGATACGACCAACCATAACTGCACGAGATGGAATAAACAAGGGTTGGAAGACCAAAAAATAAAAATAATAACTCATTTCAAAGGCACGCCATCAAATTCGTTCAGATTGTTTGTAAAATTTTATAGTTTTTGTCTAAACGTTTTGTCTGAAACAATTTTCGATTAGACGAACCAATGCTGAAAGGAGTTGAAAAATGTGATTTCGGAGGGGAGGGGGGATATAACCTTTTAACTCTCACCCTTCTATATTTAGATAATCGTGTTCGATTCTTGACCCACGTAGGAAAATTGTGAATAAATAAATAAATATATATGTGTGTGTGTATTGCTTTAATTGCGAAGGATACGATGCGATGAACGCGAATATTTGTGAAACCAATCAAGAGGGTACGCAGAATTTATTTCCGTCGAAGGGGTTGGAGGGGGGGGGGGGGGTAAATAGAACCACTTTTCCAAGGAGCGTACCCAATGATACAGGGGGAGGAGGAATTGGAGAAATATTTCAACAACCCTCCTTTCCCAAACTCCAAATAAAATAAACACGCGAGCGAGCCTTTCAGTACCTATACTTGCCACAAGTGTGTAACATCTAACTTCGTTAACGAGCAAATTCATGTGTTGTCATGTTGAAAGTACTCTTTCAATACGAAACTAGGTCACCAAATTAAATATATAAATCTTTAAAATAATTCCAAGCGTGATCAATTATACGCAAATTGCGTTTTCAACTGCATTTCTGGACGCGAATCACACGTAGTTTCTGCACCCGCCTCTAGAATTCGCTACCGGAGCAGCAAAGTAGACTATCGAATCATTTTATTATCAGCCTAAAATTTTTAACTATTTAATTCAGTGGCTCCTATAAAAGCGATAAAGACGTGTGGAAAAAAAAATACTAAACCCCTGCCTTGGACATGAATTTCAACAAATAATTTTATTAAATTACTGCTCAACTTGTTACAATTCACTAAACAGTTAATAATACAATTTTCGCTTCGGCTTTGTGAACTTTTGGTTTGCGCCATACGTCAAATGCGGCAGCAGCGTGGTTACACATTTCCGTTCCGTGCGACTTCCGTTCCATTCACGAAATGACTACTACCACAAGTGCCGTCTGCCGAGAGCTAAGATGGTAACACATCAAAAAATTCCTAGGCATGTAAATAACAGGTTTGACCCAAAAAAATTGGTTGTCTGTAATGTCGGTTTACGGACGATAGTTTAACGTGGCAACGTCATAACAAAACATTGATGAAATGATTGCATACTTTTATGAATAAAATTTAATCATTTTTATTGAATTATCAATATTTTGTATGGATACAAAGAAGGAGTGAAATGAAAACTACAATTTAATTGGTAAATTTAATTTTATTTGCACTCATTAAATCAAATATGTTTATTACTTTAGCAAATAAATTATTTTAACTATAACTTTTATACATGTTTGCTATTTAACTTCTTCCAATCTGTGTTATTCTGTTAAGGATAGGACGATGATAGGAAAAGTAGGAAACGAATGGGAGTGTTTCAAGTTTAATGTGCCTCGAAAAAGTCAAATCGATGGTTGTTCCAATCGAGTGGAAGAGGAGAGATAGATGCGGTACAAGCGTACATAACGGGACAAAGCGTAACGGGACATCGAGTCATCCTTTTTCGTGCGTGCAGCCGGCGTTCATCGATTTATTAGACGTTTGTCACGTCAAAAATTTTCAAGAATAGTATCAAAATTTCTATCAATACACGTTGTCATTAATCTCAACCAAAATACAAGAAAATTATCTGTGGTGATCTATCGCACTGCCCTCTGTGTGTGTGTGTATTTTCACGTTAACCAGACGCGTCAAAACGTTAAATGTGGCACGCTACTACAGAAAACGCGTCGGACAGACGTGAATGTCGCGAGTGTTTACAGAAACTCAAAATTTCGTGTGCTGCGATCATTGTGGTGAAAACTCCCCTTTGAAACACGCTAGGTTTCGTGTCGGACCACCGCGGCTAAACCGCGACCACGGCTTGAAGACTTAACTACGTGTGTGCCCAATTCGACCGTTTCAGTCCGCGTCATTTCACGTTACGTACATCCCAACCTTGATAATTCTGAGTTTTAGCCCGGGCCGCTCCAAGCAGCAGAGCCCATGGTGGAAAGAATTGGAGGTAGACCCGTCTGGCCGCCCGAACTCGTCCTCCACTGCGCATGACGTCACCGTGGCAGGACCCATGGTGGAAAGAAGAGGAGGTGGACCCGTCTGGTAGCCCTAACTCGTCCTCCACTGCACATGACGTCACCGTGGTTGTGTCGGCAGTGCCCGCTTGTGATAATAACATGTGATCAAAAAAATTGGTTGTCTGTAAAGTCGTTTTACGGACGATAGTTTAACGTGAAAACGTCATAACGAAACATTGGTGAAATGTTCGCATACTTTTATCAACAGAACTGAATCATTTTTATTTTTCTAATAAAAGAATAAATACTTGATATTATACTAGTAATCATATTTTTAAAATGCAAGAATAATTAACCTTTTTTTGCCGAAATTATTGTTGTAATAAGCAATGAAATGCACATTAACTTTTCACTTCACTTTATAAATAGTCGACGAAACAGTTCACGTGTAGATAGATGACTTGTAATTAATTTTAAAAACTGGCTTTTAGCTATAAAGTTTAAATATAATTATGAACAAGTTTTTATATAAATAAATTATAATCAAATATCTATCATGAATTATATGAATCACCATAATTTTTTAGTCAATTGTAACATAACCTATTGTTAGTGCACTCGCCGACAACATAACGGAACAATGAGCGTAACAGGTCACAGCGTAACGGAACAATGAGTGTAACGGGACATAGCGTAACGGGACACTTTTTCGTGCGTGCAGCCGGCGTTCATCGATTTATTAGATAGACGTTGTCACGTCAAAAACTATTCAATGATCGTCTGTTGTCCAAAGATAAATCACAAAATGAGATGTGACGTGTGTATTTCATTCAAAATTACTTTTTTCGCAAACGAATTACTGTTAAGTCATCACACCTTACTTCTTAACTTCGTGTTTAAGTTAAGTTATGACCGTCATCGAATTAATTATAAGTTTTGGTGGACTCTCGGTGATCATTCGTGTCCGTTAGTTTTCCATCCGTCCGTTAAATTTGAGACTTTCTCAATTTTAACTTTCGATGGACGGGCGGATTTAACTGTAAACTCAAATAAGTTAGCAAGGCATTGCATTTATCTTAGCAAGGTTTTAAAATTGATTTGTTCAGTTACAACCAGAGCACGACTTAAAATGTTTTTTTTTTTTTTTTTAATTTTATAAGACTTATATTTGAAACAAAAATCAACCGAGTCACAGAAGTGTCATCAATAATGTACAGGTATTCGAAAAATATGTACCTATATAAATATATATAACTCAAAGGTGACCGACTGACATAGCGATCTATCCACGTACAGCCCAAACCACTGGACGGATCGGGATGAAATTTGGCATGCAGGTAGATGTTATTACGTAGGCATCCGCTAAGAAAGGATTTTGATTAATTCTACCCCCAAGGGGATATATATGTATATATGTATGTATATATATATACGAAATACCACTCACTGACTCACTCATCACGAGATCTCTAAAACTATCCACCCGATTGACTCGAAATTTAGCATAGTTACTCATTTTGTAATGTAGACCCTCACTAAGAACGGATTCTGCGGAAATCCGATCCCAAGGGGAATTTCAGGGGCGTAATATATCTAAATTTCCAGTTTTTGGTAGGAAATCACCATGGCAACGACTATTTCATTGTTAGTGCAGTCCTCATCACCGTTGAAATTTTTCGGGTACTTGAAAAAAGGGCAATTTTTGATATTTAAATTATATATATTTTACAGACTTAAATCTTCACAGTAATGTTCCTTATGTTATGCAGGATGACATTTTCCGAAAATTAGATCCCATGGGTGATTAAAACCAGGCAAAAGTGGGTACTTTGTCTGCATGAGAACAGGATTTTGCATTGTTCATGCCTTCTGCGTCTCCATGGCAACGGGCATAGCGCGGCAGTGGCGTACCCACAAGGAGGGGCATGTATAATGAGCGGCGCAAGAGTGATCTGCCTGTAAACTGCCGTAGCGAAGTACGGGTACATCAGTTGTACGTTGCGTGCACGAGTCGGGAAACCATCGGTGCTATTCATTTTCTCTCCGGTACATTATACTGTAAATGGGAGATGTGGCTTAATTTTTTTCCATGAGTATAGCCGTGCGAAGCCGGGTCGGGCAGCTAGTAATAAATAAATATCAAGGCGAAAAGAAATATGTATTAATTGACAGAGTTTCATAACTGTGAATACCGTTTTTATTTATCATTTAATTTTTTTACAGACCGAAATACAAAGTATGGGAGATTGTTTACACTCGTGTGTGGAATACAATTCAATGGAAACATGATACATGAAAATGTTATTCGCGTTTATAATCCTTTTGTGCCTTTTGGGATACTCTGTATGAGTGCTGAATTACATGATAGTCATACTAATATAGAACAAGAATATAAATACCTATTCTCCGAAATTTAAGCCTTCTTGTCAGTTGACTGCATACCGAGTGGAAAAATATGACGAAGTACATGCGGGGTGTTGTGAATTGTGTCGGTTATGGAAGAGTGTCGTGAATTGTTTCAGTTACGGAAGAGTGATGTGAATTGTGTCAGTTAAGAGGGACGATATCTTTCATTATTTTGTAATTTGTAATTTAATACCGATGTTCACTCATATTCCGACGAATACTTTTAATCGTCTCACTCCCGAGTACTAGTGGGACGCATTCGTTTCACAGACGAGAGAGTCAAACGCCCGATCGTGCATCTTCGGTTGTTTTTTTTTTTTTTTGGTTCATTGTAGAAGGTTAGGTTAGCTACATTATAAATACTTTAAAACATTTTGTGGACGGTTGATTTGGTTAGGATAGCTACATTAAAGATACTGTGAAATCATGTAAACTGTTGCTTAGCGCTGGATAGCTACATATTAAAAAGTTATTTGCTAAGCAACTATAAAATGATTTTACAGTATTTTTTATGTAGCTATACTTACCTAATATAACAAACCATCCACAATGTTTTAAAGCATTTATAATGTAGCTAACATATCCTAATCGACCGCAAAATTTAATGTCACACCGGTTTATACAATGAGATAGAACGGAAAAAAAAAAAGCGGGGGAACTTCGGGCGTGGCTCTCTCGTCTGTGAAATGAAGGCTTCCCAGTCCTAGTAGTGCTACGTGAGTTATTCCCAATGACGCCCGAATCAATGTCCTAGCTGAACGCTTTTCCGCGCTACAGCAACGCCGATTCGTTAACAGTCACGCGCATCTGCCCAACACTGGTACGATGACGTCACAGGCAAAGTAAATACTGCGCGACGAACACGTACAGAACATGATCCATCGGTTGTGGCACGCAGTTGTTTGCGATTCAGATCTCTGCGGTATTTTGCCACACAAGGAAGTTCGACCAGACTATCGCTTGGTAAACGAGCGAATAAACTTTTTTTTGACGTGACGTCTAATAAATCGATGAACGCCGGCTGCGCGCACGAAAAAGTGTCTCGTTACGCACATTGTTCCGTTGCGATGTGTCCCGTTACGCTAATTGTACGCTTGCGCCGCATCTATCTCTCTTCCATTCGATTGGCCTATGCGTCCGAGGAGAAGAAAGACAGCCGCAGCACACAACCTACATCTACACGTGAACTCTTTCGTCGACTGTTTATAAAGTGAAGTGAAAAGTTAATGTGGTTTTCATTGCTTATCTACAACAATAATTTCGGCAATAAGGGTTAATTATTCTTGCATTTTAAAAATATGATTACTAGTATAATTTCAAGTATTTATTCTTTAATTATTAAAAAAGGTAGTATCTGTCCACGAGCACAGTAACAATAGGTTATGTTAGATATTTGATTATAGTATTTTTATATGAAAACTTGTTTATAATTATATTTAAACCAAAAGTTAATGTGGTTTTCATTGCTTATTACAACAATAATTTCGTCAAAAGATTAATTATTCTTGCATTTTAAAACTCTGATTACTAGTACAATTTCAAGTATTTATTCTTTTATTATTAAAAGAAAAATTATTCAATTTTATTCATAAAAGTGTACAATCATTTCATCAATGTTTTGTTATGACGTCACGTTAAACTATCGTCCGTAAACCGACTTTACAGACAACCAATTTTTTTTTCACTTCAAAATGAGCTACCTCAGAATAATTGCGTCGGCCACAACCATGATGACGTGGCGAAGGGGTGACTTGGAGGGGAGGAAAACGTGCGTAATGGACACACCTACCGTTCCTTCCACCATGGAACTGTCCAAAACCCCGTCCGCTAATTGTCAAAACTTTGCAGAACATACACTCGCGCAGCTCTGCGCTAGAGCGTAGGTAGCGGTCCACTCCTTCCCTTCTCTTCCCTTCTCTTCCCTTCTCTTCCCTTCTCTTCCCTTCCCTTCCCTTCCCTTCCCTTCTCTTCTCTTCTCTTCCCTTCCCTTCCCTTCCCTTCATACCTTCTTACCCCCCCCCCTCCCCACCTCACACACACACACACACAAGAAGAGTATGCATGTGCGTAGTCGGTAACGTTGTTAGGATTCCCCCAAAACTGTATGTTTCGTAACAGTGGATCACTAATTTTCCCGAATTGTAGAATATAACAAAACCCTTCCAGTCCATTTGTCCGTTGAAATGGACAATTTCGTCAATCTGAATGATACACGGAGTTTCATCAAACTTTGCAAACGCTAGTCATTTGTGTACATATATTAGTTGACGCCATAATTACAATTCATTTTTTTTACCTTAATTTTATGTATTTTGATTTTACCAAACAAATTGTGTAGTTAAAAGTATAAATTTATTACGATTACATCTTAGGAACTGACCAAAGTGTGAATGAAAGCATTAACGCCCTGAATAAGCGTTCATTTGCGTGGACGTAAACATTTACACGTGTAATTTATATCGGAATTAGAAAACATAATTTTTGTCTGTTAATGTGTACACTACAATTAAAGCTACATCAAAGCTTCCCTGTAAATTATTTTGTTTTTGACGTGAGTACGTCTTTAAAATTCTTCCGTACTGGGAGGCAATTTAAAAAAAAAAACAATGATTACAAATTTGGGGGATACAGTTTGGTGTTGCAGCTACATATCTATCATCTCCATCCAAAATGTCACTGGATAGCTAAAGGATCAAAGAATTCGTTACGCTAAGTGAGGACATTGACGCATCGCGCGCGGTGGAGGGGGGAAGCGCCGCCATTTTGAGGTCATTTTGTTGAGTTTCGATTTCCATTTAGTATAACCTTTGACTCTGAGAAGCTGACACAGCCACACCCCATTTTTATTTTACGTTCAGGAGCAAGCACAAACAATTAGATGTAACTGCTAACTCTAGAACATGATATGTATAGTTGGCCATGGCTGAAATAACTTTTACTCAAAATTATATATTATTTGGGTTTGGTGGGGGGGGGGGGGAATATGCAACTGTGTATTATCGTCATGGAAAAGTAAACAAACTAATGATAAAATTAAAATCTTTTGAACAAAATGGGTAAGTTGTGGGTAAAATATATAGTTCATAAAGCGTATATCACTGCGGACTAATTTTTTTTATAGAAATTTTAACGAAATAAACATTGCCTAAATAGGGATGGTTACAGATAAGCAAAGCATCCAGTTTTTTTTTAAATTTTCTTTATTCCTACATTTTTAAAACCACAAAAATTTTAAAATTTACATTTAAAATTACATTTACAATTGATTATTCTTTGTTAAGTTAAAAAAAAGTAAAAAAAAAATATTAAGTTAAATGAATGTTCTATGAAGCTAAGACAATAATATACATCGTTAGTAAAAAAAAGTTATAAAATAATTGTTTCGTGTTAACATAGATGAATACTGAGCGAGTTCGAATGTTCAATGGATCGATGGAGCACGAGTCTTCTCTAGAAGTTCTGAGTTCTTTCCCTGCGCAGCTTCCGTCGGTATCTCAGCACTTCCGCTCGGGTCCGGCATTCAGCGCACTCCTCCGCTTCCGGTTCCGGCTGTACCTCCGCTGCGAAACAATCAATTTCCGGTTAAAAAAAACAATAGTGCGGCAAAAACCCACACGCGTGGTTCGACACACAGTTTTCATGCATTTAAAAACTTTAATATACATGTGTTTATAGACTTGTTTTAACGAATTCATCAAACAATTGACTCAAGAAAAAAAATTCGTTGTCTGTAAAGTCGGTTTACGGACGATAGTTTAACGTAAAGTTATAAAAAACATTGATGAAATATTGCATACTTTTATGAATAAAATTTAATCATTTTTATTTTAATAATAAAATAATAAATACTTTAAATTATACTAGTATTCAGATTTTTAAAATGGAAGAATAATTAACCTTTATTTCTGAAATCGTTGTTGTAATAAGCAATGAAAACCACATTAATGTTTCTTTTAAATGTAATTATGAATAAGTTTTCATATAAATAACTGCAATAAAATATCTAACATAACCTATTATTACTGCACTCGCCGACAGATGCTACTTTTTAAAAAAAAATATTAAAAACCGTAACTAAATAAAAACCAAAATATTGTAAGTTCAGTTTTAGTTCCTCAAGCAGAATCATTGCTTTAAATTTATATGTTTAGACTTTGGCGTTCTAAGTGTCTACTATTCCCTGATATTTTGGTGTGACAATTTTATTTATAAGGATACTTACTCATAAACGTACTCATAAAAAATTGTGTACAGGATGTACTGAACCCTCACCTTTAAAAAAAATGAGCACGTGTAAATCAGTACATGCGATATAAGTGAAACTTCTTTGGCAATTCAAACCTAGACTTAAGTATATTGTAAGGGGTTAAGCGGCAGAGCGTAAGAGAAAAAGAGAAATAACACAATTTCCTAAATAGACATAAATTATTAGTCACTTCAAAATAAGTTCAAACACCGTTGTGCTTCCTTCTGCCCAAACACTCCCTTACTATATGCCAGCATGTCAGGCATGGACCATCCTATCCCTGCAGCATGACAAGGGAACGAGTTCTCTGCACCGTCCGCAACCTATTAGCGTCAGACATCTTTTTTCGCAACGTTTCACCTGGGTCACTTTAGTTAGCTTTTAGGACAGGCAACCAAAGGGGAGCCAATTGCAGCCACGACTGGCCGATAAATCCCAATCAGCACACGATGCACGCGCCCTTGTTCTGCATGGTTAAGGAGCCCGCCTCGTCAGGGGTGTATGTGTGTCGGCGAGGCGGGATGATAAGCGCGACGTTCGCTGGTGCTTCTAGCGCGGTGTCTCCTCTAAACTGGCGCTCAGTCTTCTCGTCGTCACAGGATAACTGTGAAATTTGAGCGGTAACCATAACATTATATGGCCGAGAAATGAAGATAAAGGTGTGATGCAAGTCCCTTAGGTGCTTTGAA
This sequence comes from Bacillus rossius redtenbacheri, assembly GCF_032445375.1. Classification (NCBI taxonomy): domain Eukaryota; kingdom Metazoa; phylum Arthropoda; class Insecta; order Phasmatodea; family Bacillidae; genus Bacillus; species Bacillus rossius. Next base: position 23,162,483 of record NC_086345.1, read on the forward strand.
GAATCTGCACCGGTTGTTTTACGCCTAAAAAATTACTCTGAAAACATGCGTTTTAGCAACTTTAACTCTTCTAAAAATCCAGTTTAAAACTTAATCCAAAATCAAAAGTACTTTTCGGCCCTTAGCGAAACTTTTAAATGCTTTTCGTAAGCAGACCCCCACTCTGACATCTTGAGAAGTTTTGAAATCGCGTTGTTTTTTCCTAAAGCTCTGTGCCCGGGTTGGCGGAGCCCTCAAAACCCCGCAAGGCTTCGGCCTGAGACACACTTAGGTCCTTCCCTAACCTGGATGTCCACCCCCCCCCCTCACCCACACACAAACACACTTAGATTAACTTAGTGTAAAAAAAAATCAAAAGTTTCACGGAAAAAGTTGCTTTGAAATCCGACCTTGAGATTTTAGCGCCGAAAGAAGTTTCACTTGAGAAAAAGCTCGGGAGAGTTGGCCGCTCGAACAAGTGGTCCTTCGAACAAAAGGAGCTCGGCGAAGTGGTCATTCGGAGAAGTTGACATTCGGACAAATGGTATGCCCACAGAACAAGGAGGGAAATAAAGAAGTGCGACTCTTACAGTGGAAACTGAAACCACGTTTCACGCGACATGTGTCGCTATCTGTTGGGCGGGCCCATAACTACCAGCAAATAAAAAATCGGAATAGAGGTTCTCATACAAACTTTTTTTCCTTGGCGGCGCAAAACTAATTTAATCGATGCGAAAATACTTAATGCTGTTTTGTAATAAACCGTAATGTAATAAATAAAGGAGTAGGAGGTGCAAAAACCTCATTCTATTACACACCACAAAATTAGTGGCTACTTAAATAGAGTGAATTTTCACTGGTTTGTTTGCCTGATAATAGCTTGTACATTACTTAATAAATTAATGTAGTTATGTCAGCAATATATCATGAAAAAAATACTATCTAGTGGACGGGTCCATAACTACTTAAAAAAAACTAGGTCTCAGTCTCGGTAATTCGAGTTTCTCCCCCGTATCAGTGGCGGATTCATAGGGAGGGCGCAGCCCCCCCCCCCCCCCTTTTGACCAGGGCAGCCCAGCACCAAGCATGGTTCTTGGCAAGGGGAGGGCGCGCACCCGGCCGCCGATGTTATACAACACACATTCATACACCTACCTTTAACGACTTCATGTCTAGGAAACAGTTTGAATAACGTTTTATTAAGCTTTGCATGCGACTAGAATCTTTAGTTTCTCTGTAGTGATTTTGAAATTTGTATACTGCACAATTGGCCATTTTAACTACATATAGCACACAATTATGCACCAACAACAGCAAATATTCGGGCGAGACGTAAATGAAACGGATAGAGCTTGAAAGAAGATCTCTGGCTGCATCCAAGCAACCAAGGTGACGTAACAAGGGAGTGTGTGGAAGAGGTAGACCTGCGCCCCCCCCCCCCCCCTTGAGATTTTTCTGTATCCGCCACTGCCCCCGTATGAATCTACTCACTCGGAGACGCGCAGGTCGCGACAGGTCTGCGGTCGGACGGCGTCACGCGCCGGGTGTAGTAGAAGAGAGCGGCGCCCAGCGCGCATGCGCGGCGCAGCAGCGCTCCAAGCGACCGGCGGGCGAACCACTTCAGTCGGGCCAGCACCTGCGCAGAGAGCGGACATAGGGCGGTTGGCGACAGGGCCGGATTCAGAGGTCTGGAGGCCTCGGGGCAACAGAGGAGCGGAGGCCCCCTGGCCCCAAATTATTTTCCAAATAAAAAGGAACAATTTTTTTTTTCAGTCGAGTTTTCCAATAAATAATTTATTCTGAAATCAAGTAGATTCTTTTAGTATTAACAAAAACATACATAAATATAATCGGAGATTAGAATTACATGAAATTAAATTTTAGTGTTAATGAATATTTCTGTTAATATTTAACAATAATATAATCATGTATGTACAAAGTTCTGTCGGTAAAGGTAAAACAGCGAATAAAGAATATCAAAGGAAAAGATGTTTACTAGTGTTTACTTGTCGGAATTTGAAAGATATTTTTCCGAAGTCTCTATTGTGGGGGCCCTCCGTTTGTGGGGGCCCCGGGGCTTTCGCCCCGGTTGCCCTGCCCTAAATCCGGCCCTGGCTGGCGACTCGACAAGCGTTTCAAATCGACACTGCAGCCCTGCCTTAATTTTAAGCTGAGCGTGTAATTAATTGATAATTTTTTTTAAGTGAAAACTTCTATGGGAAGGTTTGGATAGGTAGTAAATTCATGTAAATCGTCATCGTCACGTGAACGTGACTTGTTAACGACACACTATATCTGTTCCTATTAGTGTTCAAATTGTGTTTTTTTTTTTCAATTTTTATTTTAAATCTTAAGTATACAATTACTGTGCAGTAAAAAGTGAGTATAAGATATATTAATATTATCATATAGATATATAGTTTGAATAACGAAGAAAACGGAGTCTTTGTAACTATATAACCTAAAAATTACTAACATAATAATTTTTTTTATACCTACAATTACTATGGAATGTGAATTTTATAGTAATTGAGGAGTTATGTTACTAACGTGATTAAACAAATTTGTTGGTTGTGATAATATTTTTTGCGTAAAAATTGTTAACACGTTTTCACTTCTGTCGGCAGTCCTCATGAATGCTTTGAATTTTTTTTTTTTACGATAATGTGTTTACCAATTGATCGCAAGAAAATAAAAATTTTCAGGTATAATATAATTCATTGCTTAAATTTAAAAAAAAATATATAACGAAACACATGAAAAACATTTCAGCGTTCTGAAATTATACCCTGGTAATAAAAAAGTCTTAAAGTGTTTATTAATATTAGAAATACTAAACTATGCAAGACTGATAAGTTATCTAATGCCTCCGTTCGAGCTTAAAAATTATTTTGCGATATTTTAGCCTTAATTTTAAGCTGAGTGTATAATTAATTGATACATTTTTTTTTTCAGTGTTTCTTTATCATGTCACTGTACGAACTCCAGGACACATATTTATGATATATAATTTTGTCCTTTGAGTGAATAGATCGTGGACTAAATTTTACACGATATTTACAAACACCCGATATTTACTTAAATTAAGCTGTTCAGATCTATTTATTTATTTATTTATTTGTTTAATGACGCTATTTTAGTTTTTTAATAAAATTTACTATGTGGCAATGAAAAACTGTGTGCCAAGCACAGTTTTAAATACACTCAAAAACTTTTATTACCCAAACTACTTAAAGTAACAAGAATAAATTTAATTTGTAAGAAAGCTAATGATAAATACTATCGTTCGAAATTTAAAATTATAATCCCTTCCCCACGTACCTTTTTTTTTATACCTGGAAAATAGGAACTTAGCAGAAAATTAGTTTTCGGAAGCAAATTAAACATTAAAAATTAATTTGTTACTAGCAACCATCAATATTTTTTAGCTAACTAAAATTTGGCTATGTTCGATTTTAAGTTATAATTTTTTTAAATTAAAATAAAAAATATAAGCTTTCTAAAGAGCTGTGGTAGAGCTTTGCAGATGCAATAGATACAGAGTTATCACACTTTAAAAAGACCCTGAAATGTAGAATTTTTGCTTTGCAACACCTAATTTTTTTTTAATTCTTTATATATATATAATATATATTATATATGTATATGTATATATATATATATATATTTATTTATTTATTTATTCTGCTCTGAAAGGTTTGAAACATTTTTCATCCAAAACTTCATTGAAATTCAAAAAAGGCGACGCACATGGTGTTAAGTGAATTAAAAAAAAATATGAACCAAGGAAGAAAATAAATGCATTAACGAACTTCTTAGCTGAGACTAAGAAAACTTATTACCGAAATATCCGATCAAGGCTTCGCGAGACATATGCCACAGGTATTTATTCAATGATGAAATTGCCTGCCTGCGTGGTTTCGATTTTTTTTTCCTCCGGTTACAAAATACGATGCCACCGCAGCTCAAAACTTTCCAGCGCCGAATGAAAACTTCAAAACTTAAAGCGAGTTCCGTCCGGTGGTGGGGGAAGTCGCTAAAAACTTGTGCATCGATCTTTCAAGCGGAGCGATATTACTTTGTTCTGGAAAACCGCCCCGCGCTCCGTTGAAAGCGGAAACTTGTTGCCCCCTTTCTGGTATTTGGGGAGGGGGGGGGGGGGGTTAAGTTTGCAAACTTTGATGGCTTCCGCCGGCATGTGATTGGACGGCGAGGAGATGAAATAACAGCATATTCGGTACTTCAAGGGCTGGCAGATTTAACATTCTGCTGCATCTCCCGTTTCTGCAGGGACTATCAGATCAAATAAACGTTTTCGCGAAATTTAAAAAAAAAAACTGTAACGTTCATTTAAAAAAAAAACCTTTCGGCACAGCCTACGAGGCGTAGGTAGATTTCAAAAAAACCCTACATTTCTTCTGGAAACTTCTATAAACACCTGCAACATTTTTTAAGAACTTTATGTAGCCTACATAACATCCGATACTTCGCGTCGAGAGCCCCACTCCATAGTGTTGCACTTTTCGTTACGCTCCAATTAATCATTGCGTCGACGTACACTATCAGCTGTGAAGATTTTTCAATTAAGAAATTGGTTGTCTGTAAAGTCAGTTTACGGACGATAGTTTAACGTGACAACGTCATAACAAAACATTGATGAAATTATTGCATACTTTTACGAATAAAAAATTAATTAATAAAAAAATAGTTTAGTTAAAGTAATAAATTTAAAAGCTACATTTGAAAAGACCGCATTAACAAATTTAATATTATAGTAGATTCATAGGCCAATCGAGTGGAAGAGAGATAGATGCGGCGCAAGCGTACAATGGGCGTAAAGGGACACAGCGTAACGGGGCAATGTGCGTAACGGGACACTTTTTCGTGCGTGCAGCCGGGGTTCATCGATTTATTAGACGTTGTCACGTCAAAAATAATATATACTGACATTCTTGATTCAGAATTCATCGAATGATTTATTAACTGGGTGGCGTATTGATTACAATGGCACAATATACTTGGGGTTTAGATATTTTGGTATAAATGAAAAAAAGCATAGCTCTAGCAAAAAAATTTGTGTGTGCTTTGCTCGCATGAATGATTATGAGATTATGGTTTTCAGCGCTCAAACATTGCGGCAGTGCAGATTTCAATATTAGAAACAAAAGATAAAAGCATTTTAACATAGTGTTTTGTTGTTCCGTACTGAAAAAATAAATCTTTATCGTCATATGGTTAATATTACCAGCAACGAGCGACTATAAAAAAAATCAAGGTAACCAACATTTACTGTCGAAAAGTTAACGACTTTAGGTTATGTTGCCTTTAAATATCGTACGTACATTTTACCAATTTCCAAAAAAATATATATATAAGAGCTTTAACTATATAGCATTGAGGCTTGCTTTGTGGTTGTTATCTGCAAGGAGCGTTGACCCTGTATCAGCAATCAGCTGATACGCGGCGGTTCTACCAGAGAGCATAAATGTCGCCAGAAGAACTGATGTGCCATCGACGAACATCGATCTAACGAAAATTTCGAGATTTATCGAAAATGTCGATATTTATCGAAAATATCGAGATTTATCGAAAATACCGATATTTATCGATTTATCGAAAAAAATCGAGATCTATTTTTCGAGTAACAAGCTTTATTGAACCTATCTGTAGATAAATTAGAGGTCGAAATTCGCTTATCGTCTTCCAAAGTGTATAATTACTTAAAAATTTAAAAGTACTGAGAAAACTATTTCGATATAGGAAGGTATAACTGAATAACAAATAATTTAAAATAAAAAATTACTTGTATTCACTATTGCTAGGTTGTTTTATTCTAATCTTTACTAATATGCATAAGTGTATTGACTAGGTTTGAACCATAATTTATGCACGTTTTTGAAGAAAGGGGCCTTGATAAGAGCATCGTTGTCTTACATATCAAGCAAGCATCATTTCGAAATCTATATTAGTTAATAAGTTATAAGCAAAATGAAAATAGCATTGAATCTTATGAGGTTAACGCGGGTTGCGTAGTGCCCCTGAAACACTGGAGTGGCCTCTTAAGGGCCCCGCCTACCTGGTCACACAGACGGTGTGCAGAGCTTCAGGAAAAACAACGCGATTTGATAACTACTCAAGATATCCGAGTGGGACCTATTTACGAATAGCATTTAAGAGTTCGCTAAGGCCCGAAAAGTACTTTTGATTTCGGATTAAGTTTTTAAACTGTATTTTTTGGAAGCGTTAAAATGCCTAAAACGCGTGTTTTCAGAGTAATTTTTAGGCATAAAACAATCAGTACAGATTCTTGAAAGCACTTAAGGGGCTTGCATAACACCTTTATCTTCATTTCTCCGCCATATAATGTTACGGTCACCGCTCAAATCTCACAGTTATCCTGTGACGACGAGAAGACTGCGCGCCAGTCCAGAGGAGACACCGCGCTAGAAGCACCAGCGAGCGTCGCGCTTATCATCCCGCCTCGCTAGCACACATACACCCCTGACGAGGCGGGCCTCTGAACGGAGTGCGCGACAAGGACAGAAGATGAACCAGCACTGAACTGTTTGCGGCGGCTTGGCCAGAGTCAGCTTCCCCTCGGAGCTGAGCAAGCACACGCACGTTTCCGCCGCAGTCAGCACACGTCCCATCACCGACTCAGCTTTCGTCAGCACCCAACCGATCCTCGAGCAGGCGTCCTGGCAAAAAAAAATAAAATAAAAAAAAGTCGTCAATTCGCAGAAAACCGCTAGTAAAACCGACAAGTCACATCTTAAGGTTTACATCCAACATGCACCATCAAGTTAACACAAGCGAAATCATTCGAACGCAGTCATACTTAAAAAAAAAAAAAGGGGGGGGGGGGGGGGGTGTTTGTCTGTTAAGTCTGTTTACATACGATTATTTTACGTGATAACGTCATAAGAAAAATTGCATACTTTCTATTTTTCAAATATTATTTACAGTTTTTGCAAAAATATAATTTAAATAATTTGTTTGAATATATAATCGGGGACGCACCACAACGCCGAAATACCACAACGCCGAACGTACAATAACACCGAAAACCATAACGCCGAATGTAAGATTGACTACAACGCCGACAGCTATAAAACTGCTGTGTACCACAACGCCGAATTACTACAACGCCGAGATACATTAACGCCGAATTACTACAACGCCGAGATACATTAACGCCGAGATACATTAACACCTAAAAATGTCATTGCAGGACAGCCACAAAGGTTAGGTTAGGTAAGGTTAGCACACAAATTCATTCAGTTGTTTTCCATTTTGCTGCTGTGGCCCCCTCCTCCCCGCAGATACATTTTTGGGCGTTACTGTATTTCGGCGTTGTGGTACACAGCAGTTTTCTAGCTGTCGGCGTTGCGGTCAATTTGGCATTCGGCGTTGTGGTAACGACCCTATATAATCACGAACAATTAGTTAGTAAAGCCCGCCTCAACCTGTTTGATATTATAGAAGATTTTTCTCGCACGGTGGTTGGCCGGTTCTTGCACGCTCGGCTCAGGCGGAACGTGACACTTTTATCGTGCGTGCAGCCGGCGTTCATCGATTTATAAGACGTTATCACGTCAAAAACATCAATAAAGTCATCAATTCGCAGAAGAATGCTAATAAATCTGACAAGTCACTTCCAAAGGTTCAAGCCTGAAATGCAATATTTAAGTAAACACGCGCGAAATCATTCTAACGCAGTCACCCTTTCAAAAAACCAAATAAAATTACGAGGGGTGTTTTTTCTTCAATAAGTATAGTTTTGAAATTTTGGCACTGCAGCGCTGAATAGGCTATTGCTTTCATTACTCCGGACGTGTTAACAAAAATGTGGGATATTGGACATTTGTAAAAAATAAATGGGGTGTGGTTGTGTCATGGACACGGCCGTGTGTTGTGCGTGAATACGTGCACGTAACAGGTAATATTTTTTATATAAAATATGCTTTTCTTATTTTAACACCAAATATATTCACTGCAACTATTTTACACTACTGTTTTATACATGCAATCGATAGATTTTGACGAGAGCTGACGATTGAAACCCAAACGAACGTCGTAGCTTCTCCGAGTCAAAAGTTATACTAAATGGAAATCTCGAAACGCAGAAAAATTACCTCAAAATGGCGGCGCTTCCCCCTCCACCGCGCGCGATGCGTCACAGTCCTCACTTAGCGTGACGAATTCTTTGATCCTTTAGCTATCCAGTGGTGTAATTAAATCTTGGATGGAGATGACATATGTAGCTGCAACACCAAACTGTATTTCCCTATTTTGTCATCATTCGTTTTTTTTAATTGCCTCCCACTATGGAAGCACTTTTAAAGACGTTTTCACGTCAGAAAAAAAATTGTTTACCTTGAATAGAATTTATGTTTTGTTGTAACATACCACTGAAACTTGGACATTCTTTCATGGACATGCCGAAGGGGAGGGGGTCTGAATTGTATCCTCTTGGAGGGTACCTTACATACTTTTGGTGGTGGTAGTATAGCTGGGTAGAAACTGGAAAGGGTACCTTTCTTACTTTTGGTGGCGGTAGTATAGCAAGTTAGAAACTGGAAAGGGTACCTTTCATACTTTTGGTGGCGGTAGTATAGCTAGTTAGAAACTGGAAAGGATACCTTTCATACTTTTGGTGGCGGTAGTACAGCTGGTTAGAAACTGGAAAGGTACCCTTTCCGATTTCTTAAAATGCGATTGGCGCCATGGCTGACGCCCCTTTGATTGCCTAGCCTAAAAGCTAACCAAAGTGACCCAAGTGAAACCTGCATGTACACAGGGAAAACCCTGGGCCAGGTCATGCGGGGATCAAATAAAGCAAGCAAGAAAACTACTGGACAAGTTGGGATAAGGTCCAGGTAAGAACAGTTGAGCGGGACAGAAAAATCGGCTGCCGGACACGGAAGGAGGGTAGGGAACCACACTTAACTTAGAACTGAACTGTCATAACATAGAAATTGCACAACATAGAAATTGCACAACATAGAAATTGCACAACATAGAAATTGCACAACATAGAAATTGCACAACATAGAAATTGCACAACATAGAAATTGCACAACATAGAAATTGCACAACATAGAAATTGCACAACATAGAAATTGCACAACATAGAAATTGCACAACATAGAAATTGCACAACATAGAAATTGCACAACATAGAAATTGCACAACATAGAAATTGCACAACATAGAAATTGCACAACATAGAAATTGCACAACATAGAAATTGCACAACATAGAAATTGCACAACATAGAAATTGCACAACATAGAAATTGCACAACATAGAAATTGCACAACATAGAAATTGCACAACATAGAAATTGCACAACATAGAAATTGCACAACATAGAAATTGCACAACATAGAAATTGCACAACATAGAAATTGCACAACATAGAAATTGCACAACATAGAAATTGCACAACATAGAAATTGCACAACATAGAAATTGCACAACATAGAAATTGCACAACATAGAAATTGCACAACATAGAAATTGCACAACATAGAAATTGCACAACATAGAAATTGCACAACATAGAAATTGCACAACATAGAAATTGCACAACATAGAAATTGCACAACTTAGGAATTGCACAACATAGAAATTGCACAACATAGAAATTGCACAACATAGAAATTGCACAACTTAGAAATTGCACAACTTAGAAATTGCACAACTTAGAAATTGCACAACTTAGAAATTGCACAACTTAGAAATTGCACAACTTAGGAATTGCACAACTTAGGAATTGCACAACTTAGGAATTGCACAACTTAGGAATTGCACAACTTAGGAATTGCACAACTTAGGAATTGCACAACTTAGGAATTGCACAACTTAGGAATTGCACAACTTAGGAATTGCACAACTTAGGAATTGCACAACTTAGGAATTGCACAACTTAGGAATTGCACAACTTAGGAATTGCACAACTTAGGAATTGCACAACTTAGGAATTGCACAACTTAGGAATTGCACAACTTAGGAATTGCAAAACTTAGGAATTGCACAACTTAGGAATTGCACAACTTAGGAATTGCACAACTTAGGAATTGCACAACTTAGGAATTGCACAACTTAGGAATTGCACAACTTAGGAATTGCACAACTTAGGAATTGCACAACTTAGGAATTGCACAACTTAGGAATTGCACAACTTAGGAATTGCACAACTTAGGAATTGCACAACTTAGGAATTGCACAACTTAGGAATTGCACAACTTAGGAATTGCACAACTTAGGAATTGCACAACTTATAACAGGCACAACTTATAACAGGCACAACTTATAACAGGCACAACTTATAACAGGCACAACTTATAACAGGCACAACTTATAACAGGCACAACTTATAACAGGCACAACTTATAACAGGCACAACTTATAACAGGCACAACTTATAACAGGCACAACTTATAACAGGCACAACTTATAACAGGCACAACTTATAACAGGCACAACTTATAACAGGCACAACTTATAACAGGCACAACTTATAACAGGCACAACTTATAACAGGCACAACTTATAACAGGCACAACTTATAACAGGCACAACTTATAACAGGCACAACTTATAACAGGCACAACTTATAACAGGCACAACTTATAACAGGCACAACTTATAACAGGCACAACTTATAACAGGCACAACTTATAACAGGCACAACTTATAACAGGCACAACTTATAACAGGCACAACTTAGAACAGGCACAACTTAGAACAGGCACAACTTAGAACAGGCACAACTTAGAACAGGCACAACTTAGAACAGGTACAACTTAGAACAGGCACAACTTAGAACAGGTACAACTTAGAACAGGCACAACTTAGAACAGGCACAACTTAGAACAGGCACAACTTAGAACAGGCACAACTTAGAACAGGCACAACTTAGAACAGGCACAACTTAGAACAGGCACAACTTAGAACAGGCACAACTTATAACAGGCACAACTTATAACAGGCACAACTTATAACAGGCACAACTTATAACAGGCACAACTTATAACAGGCACAACTTATAACAGGCACAACTTATAACAGGCACAACTTATAACAGGCACAACTTATAACAGGCACAACTTAGAACAGGCACAACTTAGAACAGGCACAACTTAGAACAGGCACAACTTAGAACAGGCACAACTTAGAACAGGCACAACTTAGAACAGGCACAACTTAGAACAGGCACAACTTAGAACAGGCACAACTTAGAACAGGCACAACTTAGAACAGGCACAACTTAGAACAGGCACAACTTAGAACAGGCACAACTTAGAACAGGCACAACTTAGAACAGGCACAACTTAGAACAGGCACAACTTAGAACAGGCTTAACTTAGAAGATTCTAACTTGTGTGTTTCTAAGTTGTGACAGCACCCCAGGAGGGTATATTTACCAGAGACAGGTGGCGCAGCCAAGCGGCGACGGCCGAAGACGGCGCGAGGCGGAGGTCGATGACCCCTGGCATCTTCGCGGGGGGGGGGGGCCCGCAGCTGCGAGTCGCTATTGGTCCAGGGTCCACTCGCGTGCTGCTGGTGGTGGTGGGGGCAGCGCCCTGCAGCATGACACACGAGGCGCGCGCGTCAACAAGATAGCCGCAGAACAAGGAGGGAAATCATGGGCGTCACAAGGATATATTTTTTTTTGGGGGGGGGGGGGACTTCAATTGATTTAGTTGTTGAGGAATATCAATCCCCTGGAAGAAAAAAAAGCGGGGTGTCCGGGGGACCTCCCCCGGGAAAATTTGGTGTTTGAGGGTGCAAAAGGTGATATTTAGGCATTTTTCTTTCCTAAATATTCTAATTATAGTTGGTTGCAATATATAATTTATAATTTCTAAAAAATATTTTCATAGAACAAATGTGTAAAAGCACAGTTAACATACCTGTATTCGGTATCGGACCTGATTTGAATTTTACACGAAGATCGAATTAAAAAGTGCTCACATTACCACGATTCGACTAAATGCACCATGCGCAACATATCGGTTATATCACAGAAATCATATTTTTAATATAACTACGAAATTAAATATATTATTGGAGGGGACGAAATTGAAGGACCCCCCCCCCCCCCCCCCCCACGGTTAGGACGCTCAGGAGGGAAATAAAGAAGTGAGACTCTCACAGTGGAAACTGAAACCATGTTTCACGCGACATGTGTCGCTATCTGTTGGGCGGGCCAATAACTACCAGCAAATAAAAAATCGGAATAGATCTTTTAGTTTTTTTTTTTTTTTTTTTAATGAGGGAAACCCCAGGGGTCCACCCCGCCGAAAATTCACTGTATTTTTTTTGCAAGAAATACAGATGTTCACATGTAGGGAGACAACTGACACATTTACATGAAATATATATACAATTTTTAATACATACGGATTACTGTCCCTTTCAACTATTTGAGTCCTTGGTGACAGTAGCGGATCCAGAAGGGGGGAGGGGGGTGGGCTAAGGGGCTCAAGCCCCCTCCAAATGCATCTGGGTCCACTATTGTTTTAGTGTTTGCCTTGATAAAGCCTAGCCTCAGCTGGGTCAAGCCCCTCCCAAAACCAAAATCCTGGATTCGCCACTGCGTTGGGGACTTGATATTTTTTTTTTGTGGTACACAGTTGTTAGTGATGCTGAAGTTCTGATGATGGTGAGATTCGGCCCTTTGGCTGGGCGTGGTCTGAAGATCGGTGGCCGGGTCTTATGGTCAGCGGTACGTGTGGGGGTGGGCGGTGGTGTTGAATTTTTTAGACACCCGCAGTGCTATTGTAGATGTGCATTTCTATCACAAAAACTCATTTCATGTTTCTTGGCTGTCAAAATCGTAACAAATTTGAGAATTTTGAAATGCCAGGTAAAATTAAGTAATTATTTTCTGAAATGAATTGAAACCATTTCTTGAAGTAACCAGTGGCAATGCATTTAGACCTAAAAAAAAATTTTCAGTTCTGCAATAAATTAATTTCTCCTTACTTGTACAACCCGAAAAAAGTTAAAAATGTAACTTTGGCAGCTATTTATGCAAAAAGTATGCGCTGTATGTATTTTTCATTTCGTTTAAGTTTAATTGAAAACGTCAACAAGTTTATCTGTAATTACTGTAAATATAAAATCTTGACATGACATTAACCTGTTTGATATTCTAGAAAATTTTCTCGCACGGTTGTTGGCCGATTTTATGCACGCTCGGATCAGGCGGAACGTGACAATGAGTCATGCTTTTTTCGTGCGTGCAGAAGGCGTTCATCGAGTCATAAGACGTTATCACGTCAAAAATATTCTGATAGAAAATTTAATACCTAAATGAAATTTAACGTGAAAAAAAAATTACACGAGAGCGAGACTTTCAGTAATAGCCAGTGATGGGTAACATCTAACCTCGGTGAGGAGCAAATTATTGTGATCTCGTGTTGCAAATATACGTAGTTACAATAGAAGCTGGGACAAGAAATCTAACATAAGAATTCTTTTAAATAATGTAGAGCGTGATAAATGTGCGAATTTTTCGAAAATTGTGTTTTCAGCTACATTTCTGGACGCGAATCACACGTAGTTTCCCCACCCGCCGCTAGAATTCGCTGCCGGAGCAGCTACGTCGACTATCGAATCATTCCATTTGAAGAGCGAAATTTCAAAATTTCACAACGAAACTGCTTCGATAAAAGCGAAATGGGCGCGGAAAAAAATATACTAAACCCCGGCTAAACTCCCAGATGATTGTCTCGAGGTGAAGACACAAAGTCCGAGCAAAGGCCTCGATCGCCGAGAGATTTTTATTGTGTTTGGGTATAATATTTAAAATATTTCAATACCTCACAAGACACCACTACCCCCTATATAACCCAATTGACTGTATCGAGGGGTAGACACAAAGCCCGAGCTCCAGATTTTTCCCGGGGTGTCGTGGCCTCGATAAACCCCGACTAAGGTCCTGATTTTTGACAAGAAAATTTTACTCAAAATACTGACCATCTTGCTAATAATTTATCAAACAGTTAATAAATATTTCGAAGTTTCTCTTTGGCTTTGTGAACTTTGGTTCATGCCATTCGCCACAGATTGCAGCACCGTGGTTACACATTTCCGTTCCATTCACGAAATTACACCTACCAAACTACCGACAGTCAAGATGTTGCGCACCAAAGAGATTTTCCTAAGATACAGCAATGTTTGCATCTAAAAGCGTGGGAATTCCAGACTAATGCACTGTTTACTTGACTTAACGTTGATTAAAAACCGTTACAGATAAAACCTATCACCGAACCATATCAGCCGACACTGACCTGAAAACTGGCGCGTGGTGCATAATCCCGAGAAAACCCTAACGAACTCTCAACAATGTTCGGCCTGTTTACCAATGATTACGAAAAAAATATTACACGAGTTTTATCAGCCACGAATCAAACTGCACAGGGTTAGATACACTATGACAAAAACATTAAAAAACAAAATAAGAACAGTTGAAATAAATCAACTATTTACTGATGGTTTTTAAAATTAACATATCTCTCGCGAACACGAACAAGTGTCTGGTATTATTTTATAGTTAAGTTAATAAATACTGTATTTCTTCCACAACAAAAGTTTTATTAATACAAATTTTTGCAAAGAACTGGAGTTATTGTTTGAATAATATATCAGTAGAAAAAGAACAATTGCATCATCATTATTATTGATGAAGTTAGTAACCTATATTTGAAGTGAAGTCTTACAGTTACAAAGTTTTGAAACCATAAATAAAATTATTTAAATTTTATTAGCAATATAAATATTTGTTCAGAAGTAGTATTTAATGGAAACTAAATAGATTAATTATATTTTCTGAGCTTCAAGAAAGGTGGGGTTAATAGAGTAGTAAACACATTTTTAATAATATATACAAGAAGGTACATAAAATAAATAAACGTTAAAAAACTATGGGTAAGTATGCAGCACGTGTAGAGGAGGCATGAAAGTTTTAAGTGATCATAGTTAGGTACGGAAATGCTTCAGTTGATAGCCAGACTTTTTTCCACGGACACCCGAGATACGCTGGATCCCTGTTATGTGGAATGCCGTAGCAGATATCGTGCGCGCGTCTTGCCGTTTAATAGGACTAACTTTGATTCAATTTTTAAAAAAATATCGCGTTCCTGTGTTCACCCATTAACTCATGGGAAACCTTCATTTCACAGACGAGAGAGACACACCAGAAGTTCCCCGAAGTTCATGCTCGCTTTTTTTTTTCCGTACCACAACAGGTGTATTTATTTGGGTTGTAGCTGACTCATACGTCATACGCCGTTCTATCTCATTGTATAAACCGGTGTGGCATTAAATTTTGTAGTCGATTAGGATAGGTTAGCTACATTTTAAATTCTTTAAAACATTGTGGATGGTTGGTTATATTAGGTAAGTATAGCTACATTAAAAATACTTACTGTAAAATCATTTTTTGGTTGCTTAGCAAATAACTTTACATGATTTCACAGTATCTTTAATGTAGCTATCCCAACCAAATCAACCGTCCTCAATGTTTTAAAGTATTTATAATGTAGCTAACCTAACCTAATTGACCATTAGTTATCACGAGTTGTCCAAAATAAACATTCACGGACACACGGCAAACTAAAAATATGGCGGCGTACAAATAAATACCGTTGCCTTGTTTATGGTCTTTCCTTTTATCAACACAGCCATATTTATTTACAATGAACAAAAAAAAAAAACCCGAAGAAGCACGATCGGGTGTTTGGCTCTCTCGTCTGTGAAAAGAAGGCTTCCCTTAACTCATCGACCCAATGTTACGTCCACTACAATTATACCAGGGGGTGTTGGTACGTCTGCACTACTACATGCTAACTGCGTGAAGCAGTTTCTTTTCTTCAGCTAATCGCTGAGCCACACTGGTTAAGACACCCTAAAATATTGGCTGCAGTTTGGTTTTTTGCATCGTGGAAAACAGTTTTAATGTCTTCTTTTAAGACGGGAGATTATAATTCATACTTGCTAACCATCGCCAGACGGGAGGCCTTCTTTTCACAGACGAGAGAGCCGAACGCCCGATCGTGCATCTTCGGTTTTTTTTTTGTTCATTGTAACTCATGATAACTAATGGTCAATTAGGTTAGGTTAGCTACATTATAAATACTTTAAAACAATCTGGACGGTTGATTTGGTTAGGATAGCTACATTAAATATACTGTGTAATCATGTAAACGGTTTCCTAGCACTGGATAGCTACATTTTAAAAAGTTATTTGCTAAGCAACCATAAAATGATTTCACAGTATTTTTAATGTAGCTATACTAACCTAATATAACCAACCTACCGCAACGTTTTAAAGTATTTATAATGTAGCTAACCTATCCTAATCGACCGCAAAATTTAATGGCACACCGGTTTATACATTGAGATGGAACGGGAAAATGAAAGCGAGAATGAACTTCGGGGAACTTCGGGTGTGGCTCTCTCGTCTGTGAAATAAAGGCTACCCTCGCCAGACATCACCATTTTCTGCAATGTTCGGGCGCGGAACAATGTGGATATGGTGGGATTTAAAAAGAGTGAATTCAACTACGTCATGATATCTCCTTGCAATTCCGAAGTCCATGGATTGAACACACACTTACGAGAAGAAAAAATAGCCAGTGATGGGGACTGTCAACAGAAGTGAAAACTTAAAACTTCGTTTTTAAATGTGCAATATGACATCATTTCTACGTCAAATGTACGTAAGAAAATGATTTTGATGTTATATCAGTACGATGTCAGCATGATTATCATTTATCCTTACATCATTTTTTTAGTCAGAACAAAATGTCAGTGGTATGTCAAAATTACGTAAAAATTCATTACCTAGCTATGACTTACCAGTGATGTCAGACCTAGGTCATGTATATTCACGCGGTCAAATTAACTTCACTTACTGCTACTACACCCATGTCGGTGATGCGAACTCACAAGATTTTACCAATCCAAAAAAAAAAAAAGAGTCCAACACGCACACGATACAGTCAAGTATATACAATGTATTAGTGTATATATGCGAGTACATGTGCACAGGCCGCTGCGATTCGCCAGTCTGGCTCAACACGTCACTAGCATGTCGGTGACGCGAACCCGTAAGTTTTTCCCCTACCAAAAATCGCTCAACGCGGCTAAAGAAGTTTTCACTTAAAAAAAAAAAACGGATCCATCCCATCCTTTAATCGGCCTCGGATCACTTAGGTAGGAAGAGAGTGACGTAACCTAGCCACTCCGGCTCACTCGATGCATTTCCCAGAATGCCAAGGGGATTTACGATTCAAACGAACCTAGTTACATACTGTGCATAGTCAGTAGCAAGTAAGACTACTTTATTCGTGCAACTTCAAAGCGAAAACAAATACGTATTTAACTCTCGACGAAATAAAAAAAAAATTGGTTGTCTGTAAAGTCGGTTTACGGACGATAGTTTAACGTGACAACGTCATAACAAAACATTGATGAAATGATTGCATACTTTTATGAATAAAATTCAATCATATTTATTGAATTATCACTATTTTGCATGGATACAAAGAAGGAGTGAAATGAAATCTACAATTTAATTGATAAATTTACTTTTGTTTGCACTCATTAATTCAAATATGTTTATTACTTTAACGAAGAGATTATTTTAATTATAACTTTTATACATGTTTGCTATTTAACTTCTTCCTATCTGTGTTATTCTGTTAAGGATAGGACGATGATAGGAAAAGTAGGAAACGAATGGGAGTGTTTCAAGTTTAATATGCTTCGAAAAAGTCAAACCGATGGTTGTTCCAATCGAGTGGGAGAGAGATAGATGCGGCGCAAGCGTACAATGAGCGTAACGGGACAATGTGCTTTACGAGACAATGTGCTTTACAGGACACTTTTTCGTGCGTGCAGCCGGCGTTCATCGATTTATTTGACCTTGTCACGTCAAAAAAATCTTTCCGTCCGCAAATGTACCTACTATGCAATGTCCAAGCTCAACGTACAATTCAATATCCGTACTCTTAGTTTCAGGTTTCGAAGTAGCGGATTGTTAAGCGAAATATTACACATGTACGTGCAAGTACCTCTACTTACTCGATCCAGTTAAAAATGGTTAAAAGCACGTTATTCCACGTGTGTATCCAATAATTTTCTCCGGAACTTTCACCAAAAAGAACCGCTAATTATCGAGCATTTATGCATATTCTTCAAAAATCATCTTAACTGATGTACACTCTTATGCGATTCTATGGACAAGTAGAGATAACCTTAGTCAAAATTTTATTATCGCCTGCGGTTAAAAGAAAAATAACGAATCTTAGTACATTAGAATATATTTTTTTTCAGTTTTAAAGTAATTAAAAGCCTAAAAAACTATCTACACTATTTTACAGATCTGCTTAACAATTTTAATTTAAAGCTACGTTCTAAAAAAACACAAATTTTGGAGAACGTTCTTAAATATGCCAAGAAAAATTATTTACACATTGTAGGGAATATTTAAGAAAGTTTGAATTTCAAGGAAATACCTTGCATCGTATGAATTATATTTATTTTGATAAAAGTCACGAAACACACACACACACTTAAGGGCGCCGTGTGGTCGGTGTGTATGTGTGTATTTGTAAGGAGGGATAATAAGCGCGACGCTCGCTGGTATTTCTGGTGCAGTATCGCCTCTAAGCGCAAGGCTCTTAACTGACAAGCAGTCTTCTCGTAGTCACAGGATAACTGTGAAATTTGAGTCGTGACCGTGACGTCACATAGCGGAGAAATGAAGATAAAGGTGTAATGCAAGTCCCTTAAGTGCTTTCAAGAATCTGTACCAGTTGTTTCACGCCTGAAAATTACTCCGGAAACACGCATTTTAGCCATTTAAACTCTTCTAATAATTCCATTTTAAAAACTTAATCCGAAATCAAAAAGTACTTTTCGGCCCTCAGCGAACTTTTAATATTCTTTTCGTAAGCAGACCCCCACTCGGATGTCTCGAGTAGTTTTGAAATCGAGTTCGTTATTCCTGAAGCTCTGCGCACCGTGTGTGTTTGCGCCCGTGTAGGTAGGGGCCTTAATACCGCACAATCTACGAACCAAGTGCGCATTTGACAAGGCATGACATCAACCGTCGAAAGATTGGTAATAAGTTATTTCCTCGGGGCGCTTACAGACAACAGCCTGTTAGTAAACACGTGGTTGCAACAAGTTACAGAAGGTTTGGGAGATTGTGATTTAGGCCTTGACATGCTAAACTTTATACAAGGGAAAGGGACATTTTTCCAATTGAGAAATTGTTCCGTTTAACGTATACAATCGCATTTCAACGTCAAATATTAAAAAAAAATTAGTAATGAATTGAATCTGTGTGATAAGAGACGGAAATAAATCCTAAAAAACATTCGATTTAGAAAATACGATTTGTAAATCGTTGATGTAAAAAATCTATACGCAATAAGGAACAGATAAATCTTTTTTTTCCTTTCACACCAAGATTATTCTTGTCGGCTCATATTCAAAGTAAGTGAACTTGCACCCGTAAGTTTAAGAATTACAAAGATAACGATCAATATTTATGTTATCTCCCTGGATAGTTTGGGAACATGGTTATTTGTAATTTTAACGTGAAAATTCGTTAACATTGGAGTGAGGTGACTTGTTATACACACAGTGAATGCTACTCGACCGTATATTATTAAATTTACTGGATCGAGCTTCCTCGCCGTTTCAGTAAACAACTTGAAAAAAATAAAGTTCTGTTCACACACGGCCTCGACTAAATAACTATCATAGTTCAAACCAGTCGTTATAAACTGGACTGCATTCCGGCGAATTCACATCTAATTCAATTATTCGGGCAAATTCCGTTGCTTTTTTTTTGCGCCGTTTGTCCTGGAAAAAAAAAACTTTAAAAATGCTTCATAAGAAAAAAAATTGTGAAAACATAAACCCACAGAGAATAAGTCTAAAAAAGAGATTGTCAAATTTTAAGTATCAGAACAGAAAATTCCACGGAAGGAATTTAGTTTTGAAAAAAAAAAATTGGTTGTCTGTAAAGTCGCTTTACGGACGATAGTTCAACGTGACGTCATAACAAAACATTGATGAAAAGATTGCATACTTTTATGAATAAAATTATCATTTTTATTGAATTATCACTATTTTGTATGACTATAAAAAAGGAGTGAAATAAAATATACAAATTAATTGATAAATTTACTTTTATTTTCACTCATTAATTCAAATATGTTTATTACTTTAACGAACTGATTATTTTAACTATAACTTTTATACATGTTTGGTATTTAAATTCTTCCGATCTGTGTTATTCTGTTAAGGATAGGACGATGATAGGAAAAGTAGGAAACGAATGGGAGTGTTTCAAGTTTAATGTGCCTCGAAAAAGTCAAATCGATGGTTGTTCCAATCGAGTGGAAGAGAGATAGATGCGGCGCAAGTGTGTAATGAGTGTAACGGGACACAGCGTAACGGGACAATGTGCGTAACGGTAATCTTTTACGTGCGTGCAGCCGGCGTTCATCGATTTATTAGACGTTGTCACGTCAAAAAAAATAACAGTACTTACAAACACGGTGGGATAATAATGACGAGACAATGCACACAGATAATCCTGAACAACAGAACGAACACAACTACAAAAACAAACAAGTATTATGGGGGGATAAAAAGCGACAGCACAGACGAAAACAGTAAATAGGCTTCATAAGACAAACGGCTACTGCGTTCGTCCAGAAAATTATACTATAGAAAAAATTCCTCATTGCATGAATCATAGAACGTAGCGAATTTTAAAAGATACTAGTCAGTGAAAAATCTTGATAATGAATGTGCATGGTATCACTAGTTCAACAATTCGAGTTTACCTTTAAGGTTTGTGTTTTTATCTTAAACCAAGTTACTCGCAAGATTAAGCGTAATTTCATTTTAAATTTATCAGTGGCTTCACAGGCATGTAGATAAAAACTTGCGTAAGTAATTCACGCCCAAAGGGCGCGATGTTTTTTGGCAGTCTATGATCTCCTCGTTTACTAAACCAATCGGTGCATAAAAATTTGTTCATTACAATCAAGCTGAATCCATAAAATTTGCTCCAAGCAAGTAAAATTTTTGAGTGTGTATAAAATTGGCTGAGTTTAATAGGTACACAAGATGTTTCAAGTCGTATTATATTCTTGTTTTAAATAGCCAGTGATTTTAATAATAGTATCTCGTCTAAAATTAAAATAAATATTTCTATTTTTTTCTTCTCCCCACTTCCTGACGTGTTTTAGAAACATTATCTTATAGGACGTAGTGCATCTTCCAGTAATCTACCAGTATTTTACCCTTTTAACGAGTAGTGTTAGGTTTCCATATTACAAAAACTGCGATATCATTAGAATGGTCATTGGGTTAGGTTAGCTACATTTAAAAAAATTCATTAAAAAAATTTTAATCGTCCGAAAGGTTTTAAGAGATTGTCCATTACCAAATTATCTAACTTAATCAACTATTAACACAGTTTTAAAGTATTTTAAATGAGATAATTAAATGAGATTTTGATTTTCAATGAGATTTTAATTTTCAATGAGATTTTAATTTTCAATGAGATTTTGATTTTCAATGAGATTTTCAATGAGATTTTAAATGAGATTTTCAATGAGATTTTAAATGAGATTTTCAATGAGATTTTAAATGAGATTTTAAATGAGATTTTAAATGAGATTTTAAATGAGATTTTCAATGAGATTTTCAATGAGATTTTCAATGAGATTTTAAATGAGATTTTCAATGAGTTATTCAAATAAGATTTTAAATGAGATAATTAAAAAAGATTTTAAATGAGATAATTAAATAAGATTTTAAATGAGATAATTAAATATGATTTTAAATGAGTTAAAACGGTAAACTACTTATAACTCAACGTCTTCTGCAGAAAAAGTTGAAAAAAAACGTAAAAAAACCTTCTTTTTTGGAAAAACAATATTCAGATTCACCCAGTAGCGTTGTTACCTAATTTCCTTTTTAAATTTTATTTTCTTTAAATTTAACCGAAGCAATTGTAATAAACACCCAATTATCAATATCTGAACTACCCGTCTTAAAAATTCGCTTTTTGAAGACGACAAACAAGCATCCAGTAAGCGAATCCCCACGGTTATTCCCAAGTTACTTTGTGCGATATATATGGCAGGTAACTGCTCCCTGATGATGGCGACTGCAATGTCGACCGAAACGTCGGTGAATTATTCGCCAAGGACACGGCTATACAACCCAGAAGCCAAGCTACCTCAGAAAATGGCCGTGAAAGCCTGCGAACATTATCATAGTTTGTGTATCCTAAAATGTTTTAAGGAATCTGTACAAACTTAATTAAAAAAGGTAATGAACCTTAGTTATCTTTCGTGATACATGCAGACCTATATATTATTTTGTTTCAAAAATTCATCTCGGTCTTTTAATTATGGTATTATATTCTATGTAAAGTTGTAAATTATTCAATTTGTTTGTATCGTCTCCAACAGAACCAAAGCTTGAGAAATAGTGGATAAGTTGATAAATAATTTGGGTAACACATCATAAACATTCGCATCGATTGAGCTCGGTCTAATAGCTTAGAGGGTCACGCAATATAGAAAAAAGAGAGAGAGAGAGACGGAATGTCCAGAAGTCATATAATAAGTACTTGATAAATGATAGAGCCCCCTTATAATGCTCTAGAAAGTGGTTAATTCTGTGGTAAATAGTAAAAAAAGGGGGGGTGGGAATTTAATTGGGACTGGCAGTTTTAATTCCTTTCGCTCTTTTTAGACAATTTTTTTTTCTTTCGATTTTCCACAACTGAGGATACTATAGTAAAATACGATTTGATTGATGTAGAACTGAAGTGTTACGTAGCATAATAATTTCTACCACGGTTTTTTTTTTCAATTCTTCACGGTTTTCACGTTTTTGGCCTTGGAAGGGGTACCCGTTTAGCCATTAAAAACTAGGAATTTTGGACTTTAGGAATTTCAACTTCAATTAACAGTCACGAAGAACCGATTTTTGTAGCGAATCCATTGAACGTGGGCCGATTTCTCTCCCGTTACTTTATAATATTTACCTTACGTCTTCTGTACGAAACGTGTCGATTGAATCTGGCAATGCGGTGGTCATCTGTTTGATGCAGCGTGGGTTAGGTACAACTTCGTTTGTTCAGCAACCATCGTCAAGACAGAATACCTCGACTCGGACAGTGATTTCTACCATTAAAAAAAAAGGCTCAGCGGAATATTTTTTTTTTGTTTGTGTGGTTAACGGCTTGCGCCCACAACCAGAACTATAATTGGACGTGACCGACAATGCGATTGTATTTCACCAAAACCAAAGCTGGACTCCTATCCCGCTGCGTTCACAGTAGTACAGGTATCTTCTCTGTTCTGAATACAGTACCAGGCGGCATGGGCGTCGTAAGGATATATATTTTTGGGGGACTTCAATTGATTTAGTTGTTTGAGGAATATCCATCCCCTGGGAAAAGAACGGGAGATCCGGGGGTCCTCCCCCGGGAAAATTTGGGATTTGAAGGTGCAAAAAGATGGTTTTTAGGCATTTTTCTTTCCTAAATATTCCAATAATAGTTGGTTGCAATATATAATTTATTTTTAAAAAATATATATTTTCAGAGAACAAATTTGTAAAAAAAAACACAGTTAACATATCTGCTGGTGCTATATCCACACAAAATCATTAATTTAAACATCAGGAGAAACCTGAATGTTACATTTAAATGCCGCAGCAGTACTAAGAATATTTCGCACATGTACACAAAACATAAGTAGCTAATAAAGTGATTATATTCACTATCATTATAGTATCTCTCCTGATTGATTTTACACGAAGATCGAATTAAAAAGTGCTCACATTACCACGATTGGACTAAATGCACCATGCTCAGCATATGGGTTGTATCAAAGATATCATATTTTTAATATAACTACGAAACTAAATTTATTATTGGAGGGGACGAAATTAAAGACTTTTATTATTGGGGGGACGTGTCCCCCCCCCCCCAGCCGCCCCCCCCCCCCCCCCCCGGTTGCGACGTCCATGCCAGGCGGAGTGCACGTCAGCAGAGGAGTATCATAGGACCACCTAGCAGGAACTACTTTCTAAGCTATCTTCTCGGTCGAGGCCCTTCGAACAACGGAAACAAGGGCCGTGGAATAGGAGTGAAAGTCAGTTTAATAACCCGGTCACCAAAGAAAGACAGGGTACCCGGGGGGATATACAGGTGGCTCATATGTGTATGTCATTCTCGAGTAGAACGTTAAGGGCCCCGCCTACCCGGGCACACACGCGGTGCGCTGAGCTTCAGAAAAAAAACAACGCGATTTCAAAACTACTTGAGATATCCGAGCGGGGTCAGCTTACTATAAGCATTTAAGAGTTCACTGAGGGCCGAAAATTACTTTTGATTTTGGGTAAAGTTTTTAAACAGGTTTTTTTTAGAAGAGTCAAAATGGCTAAAACGCATTTTTCAGAGTAAATTGTAAGCGTAAAACAACTGGTATATATTCTTGAAAGCACTTAAGGGACTTGCATTACACCTGTGCGTTTATTTAATCACCATGTAATGTTACGGTCACCGCTCATACGCACGACGAGAAGACTGCGCGCCAGTCCAGAGGAGACACCGCGCTAGAAGCACCAGCGAGCGTCGCGATTATCATCCCGCCTCACTAACACACATACACCCCTGACGAGGCGGGCTTCTTAAGAGATCAAAAGACAAGACCTCACAAGCAGATGTATGTAACAAGGAGGGGTAACGCCATTGGGAATGGCAAGCCTAGGTCCCGAAGTTGGGTATAGAGTTTATGCCGCGATTTGACGGTACGACATGCAAACAATAGGTGATTAATATCTCAGCGGAATATATATATATATATATATATATATATATATTTGTTTGGGTGGCCTTCAGCTGATGTGCCAGCAGCAATGGTGCAATGAAGCGTATTAACGAGTCTAAAAACATTGGGTAGGATCAAGGTACTACATCTACTCTTCTCGGTAGAGACCCGTTTACCATGAGTAAAAAATTAAGGCCGTGGAACATAGGAATAGGGATGTTGAGGTGTGAACCAACCACCGGGTTGAAAACAAAAGTCGCCAATATCCAACCGTACAGATTGAATGCAAATGCTGGCTTGGAGAATAAACCGAATAGTAATATCTAAAACCTCACGGGAGTTGTCATGTAAAATCCTTCGGGTAACCCGCGGAATATATCGAATAAGTGAATTAGTACTCACAGTGAAGACACCAGCACAGCTGCTACACTACAGACGCGCGTTGACAACTAGATGCCAAAACGATCTACAGGCCGCAGCTGATAACACGAAGCGATGACCCTAAACAAGGCAGCGGGCAGGGAATGCAAATAATGCTCAATGGTTTTGGTGGAGGGGAAGTTGGGTGGTGGGTGGGGGGGAGAAGGGGAAATCCAGCCAATCAGGAGTCGGGGAACGTCATCGCGCTTGGCTTTCCATCACGGAATTAAACATTTTCCCGACGTTACTCACTGTTTGCCGCTCGGAGCTTGTTTATTTATGTGGTAAACATTTCGTGTTTACTTTTGTTTACTGAACACGGAGGCTAATTACATACGTATTCTGAGTCACGTCGAACTTGTGTCGAGTTGTCGTCGTCGTCTTGTCGGCGGTGTTCGTAAACAACGTCGTCATTGTTCGTAAACACGACCTCGTGTGAAGCTTCTGAAAAAAAAGTGACAGTTGGTACGACTTTCGGGCACTGTCAAATCTTTAGGTTACAAGACCAAGAAAATCTTATGTGTTTCGTAATTTGAATGAATACGAACCTAGGCTACTTCCACGTTGGGGGGGGGGGGGGATGTCTACAATATGCTTGCGTAAATTGATAAATGCAAATTTCATAATTGTTAGTAAACACATTTTTAGATTTGACTTATCTCGTTAATTTTGAACATGCAGCTAGAACAGTTTACTTTGGAAAATTACAGAATTTGCAACAAACAAACTAATAGCTGAAGGAGTGTAAAAAAATTAACTACATAAAATATACATTTTTATGAATAAAATCTAATATTTTTAAGATAGTGTTCTGGAATTTTTTAAGCGTGAAGTTATGTGCTTACACCATATTTTGAAACATTTATCATGTTACATTTTATTTTTAGCGTTTAAGTCATTCGAAAAGTTCCCACGTGTTCCCTGCTGATTGATTTGATAAACTGATGAGCAATCCTATTGGTCTAACTTATACAGTTTAACCGTTTTAATTCAAAACTCTCATTAATTCAAAATGTTTTCATAGTCCCTATAAATTACTTAGGCGTTAAAGTGCTAAAGTAATTCGTAATATAAAAAAGTGCATTTGTTCCAAGGGTAAACAATCACATGCAGTAAAGGATGGTTAGTATACAAGAGAAACGATGTGAATTTTCAATTAAAATAATGCTGATGCCTTTGCTTTGATTCATTTAGAAATTTTATTATTCCTAATGATTTGGAAATATATCATCCAATCCCTAAAAAAAAAAAAAAAAAAAAAAAAAACACACACATTCAATGCAGTATAACTATTTGTGAAACTTTAAACTTAATTTATTTTTATTCCCTGACAGACAGTTCTTAAAATTACAGATAAATAATTTTTTACTGGCCAATATTTTTATTCCCTCATAAATATTCTATTTTTACATTTAAAAATATGTAAAAATGTATTCTGTGCATTTTTCTCAGTTTTTTTTATTGAATAAAAATTGTTGACTACCTAGACTCACTGCAGAACCAATTGTGGTTGCGGAAAATGTAAATACGAAAAAAAATTGTATGTTCGTTTTTTTATTTTATAAAATATATTTTCTTTGTATTATTGCATATTAAATACCATTACTTGCCAAGTAACGTTTTGCAAAATTTTACACAAAAAAAAAACAAATTCCATAAGCTAAATATACAAGAAAACAAACACCTTATTCTGTCAGTTTACCTAAAATTTTATTTAGGTAAGAAATATAATTTATCACGCAAAAATTATTTTGAGACTTACTAAAGCTTGACTCGTGCTTGATTCAAGTTTTCAGATTTAGAATGATAGCTTCGAGGAGACTATGTACTCACCTTTAGTCGAACACTCCAAGCGTTGGGGCCTACTGTCAGTATTCTTCCACCAGAATGCTAATTAAATATTTCCATAAATGAGCCTAGTGACAATGTGTCACTAGCGAAGTACTGTCAAATTCTCACAAATTTGAAAAATGTCCAAGTTATGTTGATTTTTTTCCCCTCCTCATTACTACATATTAAGGGAATTTTCTGTAAATTTAACACTATACCTATCTTGCGTTTGTTATTCTCACATAAATATTTACAAGAGGCGTTACTTACTAAGTGTGATACAATTGATGTGAAAAGTCGGAAAAGTGACGTTTTACACGTATCATATAACACCTAATAAATATCGCTCACAAATATGGAAGAGCGGCATTGTGTTAAATTTACGTAAATATCGCTTAACTATTATTAGTAATGACAAGAAATTAAATTTAAAAAATATATATAGCGTGTAAGACCCTACCTTAGTTAAACCAAAATTTTATTCTGCTCTTCATTAACGAAAATATACATAGTTCATTGGCCAGCCATTTTTTTTTTTTTAACGTGGCGCGTTCAATATTATTCTAAACCATATTTTATTGTAACAATATGCTAAGACATAAAAAAATATATATATTATTCCTCCCAAAATCATTTACAAATCAATAAATTATTTACTTGATTAAAGCTTACCCTGTTTGTAAGAATTTTTAGTTTTGTTTTTGCTGACAAGTTTCAAAAATAATCTAACTTTTATCTTTCCTACAAAACCTGCTGGCAAGAGAAAAGACAACGGGATTAAAGTATCGATAGAAATCTGTTATCGATAGCGGGGCGGATAAAAAAGGTTCGCGCGCTCTATGCCTTAGCTATCTGTGGAAGCCAGGGCCGAAAGGTGACGTCATTTTAACCCACTACCATTGGCTGTCTCCCCACCGTGGTGGCAATGGCGAGAGTATAAAACCGCTGGGAAATACGTGGAATCTTGTCAGTCGCTGGTTTAGTGAGTATTTGTGTCGAGGTTGCAGTTTGTTTGCTTAGGTGAGTTGTTTGGAGAACTTGACTGTAGGAGACTTCTGTTGCGTAATCTAGTTCGGATGTTGAAGGTTAAGTCCGGTAATATATACAATCTTTAAATGCGGGTGAAGTAGTTCATTAACCAGTGATGATAATGTGAGGCGGGAGCAATAAATTCGATTTTTGAATTAACAGACTTGAAAGAGGTAATGTGTAACATCTTGGCTCATTGTGTAATGGCATTTGGCGAGAGTAAATTATGTGAATGAAATGCCAGTTTTCTCATGGAACTTAAACGTGTAAAACACGGGTATGTCTGTGGCGGAGGAGCGAACAGAATTTCACAAGGCCAAAGGGAAACAACATAGCATGAACGGTGTAACGAATTTTAATAGTACTTTAATTAAAATTTCCTTGTCGAAAATCTGATAAGCCGGGGTTTAGTTTTTTTATTTATCAAGTCTTCTCGGCTGTTATCGCAGCGGTTTTATTTTATGGCGTTCCATTAAAATCGTGGTAGCTCCAGTAGCGAATTCTAGCGGCGGGTGTGGAAACTACTAGACATTCGCGTCTGGAAAATTTAGTTGTACTCAAATCTTGCGTATGTATCCCGCTCGGCTTTGTTTTACAGAATGTAAAGTTTCTTATCGAGTGTTTGAGACATGAGAACATATTATGAATTTTCTCGTTACAAACTTCGGTTCAACATCTCTGGCCAGTACTGATATTTTTTTTTATATGGATCTGTTTGAACTAGCCCAGCTGCGAGAATGGATGTTAGATTATTCTTTAAATAATTGTCAACATACTGATTTTAAAGAAATCAGTGCAGGAAATTTTCTTTTGGTGATGAAGTTCGCGAATCCGTAGTTTAAAAATTGTCGTAGGTTAGTATGGGCACCGTTAATTGCAATATTGCAAACGTGGCGGTGCTGCATTCTTAACGGAAAAGCGGTTGTATGGGGTTTCCAGCGGGGAGCATTGACACTTGCGCAGAACTCTGGATCTTATTTTAGTACGGTTGTGAAAGTAACTTAGGTTGTGATTTTAATTAAAGCCAGAGTTCATCCGATATAAGTAAATTTTGAAATAAAATCCACGGAAGAAATAAATGTACGCTAGCGATTTCACATTTAATTCAGTTTTTTTTTTGTTCCCAAAAATCTACATACTTATGTCCAGTAAGTTACAGGATTTTCTAAACTTAAAGATGATTGGTGGAAGAAATTCCCGCCAATGTCGTTAATATTTAAATGTTCATTATGTCCCGCCTAACTATACAAACTTCATTACATGAATTTAATTTTGTTTCCGGTTGTAGTTAAGTCTTAAGTCGTTTTGTATCTGTTTTCATCTCTAATTGCGGCCACTTTAGGTTTTGTGTGATACTTTGGTATGCTTCGATTTCGGTAAATGCTGTTGTGCCCTTTAGGTAAACGTTCGTTTACGTAAACATGTATTTTATAGGTTTCACAGCAACATCTTATGAATTTAATCCTTCTGGAATGATTAGTAATATTGAGTCTATAATCAAATTATATTTAATGCAATGATAAAAAATTAATCTCGCTTCATTGAATACGAAATCGGTTATTAGGTATTGGACCCATGTACTGGGCTTGTTTCAGTTCAACTGACTGAAGAGAGGCTGGTGTGGTGGGGGGAAGGTCTGTGTTTAAGTTTCGCCCCAATTTAACTTGTCCTAGTTTGTTTTCTATTAACGATCATCGTCGCTAAATGTTTGTACTTCGGAAGCGTAATTTCCGCAAGCGAGGTTTAATTACCGTTCACTTTGAATAACTTTTTATATTATGGGCTACTCTCTTTAGATTTGCGGCAAAGGTTTATTTCGCGGCGAAGGTTTTCACGTTAAGACAAAATTAATACTTCGCAAAGTATTGTTTATGAGACATACGTTCCTTTATCAATCAATTTCAAAAGATATTTTACTTTGAATTTCTTTAATACAAATTTAACATAATTGTAGATTTCACTTGAGCAAAAGTGTCGATGACAATGGTTGGCTTCACTGAGTCTACGCCTGCATTGTGTTGTGATTGAACCAGTTTTTACGGGGGATATTTGACTACGCAGTGTTAAACATTGGATGAGATGTTTAGTTTTGGAAAGTCGACTTTTTTTTAGCTCAACGACTAGATACCAATTCATGTTGATAAAAGACTAAAATATTTCCGCAGTGCATTTGAATGGCACAATGTTTAATTATAGTAACCTCTTCCTACGTCACAGCATGCTGTCTCCTGACAATTCCTCGCTATATTTTCTCAAAATTTGATTAAACGTTATCATTTTTAAACATTGACGCAGCCTTTTCACTAAACCAAGTTTACGCTGTACATAATTTTTAATGTAATATTACATGTGCGAAATTAAAATTTTAAGTTTGTACAAAAAATTAACTCTAGCAAAAAGTTCGCGTAAAAACTAATAATTATACTTATGGTCGCAATCCTAATTTTTTCCCCGAATAACTTTATAGCTTTTAACTACTCGCATTAATATGGTTTATTTTTCAGTGTTCGTGGTTGGTAAAATCTCAAACCATTTCAATTATACAAATCAACATTAAGATATTTCGAAAATGTTGTACGTAATTTTTTCTTTCCTGTTTACAAATTATTTTTGGCAGCCTTTGTGTAGTCATTATATAAAAGGTGCGGGAAGATTTGTTTTTCTAAATCCCAAACGGAGACTTGGTAACAGTTTT
The DNA here is from genome assembly GCF_032445375.1 of Bacillus rossius redtenbacheri. Classification (NCBI taxonomy): domain Eukaryota; kingdom Metazoa; phylum Arthropoda; class Insecta; order Phasmatodea; family Bacillidae; genus Bacillus; species Bacillus rossius. The sequence goes on from NC_086345.1 coordinate 23,193,335, forward strand.
GTATCTCGTAGTATCAGTCTTTCTCTTCACCCTGATATGATCCTGGGCAGGGGCGCAACAGGGGGGGGGGCAAGGGTATTTCCCCCCCCTCCCTCTGAAGCCTTGAAGTGGGGGCAAACGGGGGCAAAGAAAGTGCTGTGTAATCAATTTTTAGATAATAAAACTGCTTAAATAGCACCATTTTCCACCTTGAAATACAAATTTTCCCGGGGGAGGACCCCCGAACCCCCCGCTTCAATAGGGGGGATCGATGATTCTTTATAAAAGTATATTGCCCCCCCCCCCTTTTCCCTTTTGGAAATTTAGTTGTTGCGCCCCTGATCCTGGGAACATTATTCCTGTGGTACGTGATGCTAGATGTTTTTGATCCAGTGCCTCGGACCGAATGATTCGAAAATGGTTTTTCTAAACATTGTATTGTGATTTTATATATGTAATATTTAGGGTACTGTATTGATTCGGCAAGGATCGTGTACCTCAATCGTACAGGGTCATGCCAATGGGATCAAAGGGATAAACTTGGGATACGTGATACGTGGGTTTCCTGAGTTTGTCGCCGCTGCACTGGATTGCCTAGTCCGTGGAGGGTCTTGTCCTTCTGCGCTTGTCGGTTCAGACTTGGGATGTCCCTCGTGCAGGTACAATGGGAGAGAGACTCTAATTACCGAGACTAGTTTATTTGGACTAGTTATCGGCCCGTCCGCTAGATAGTTTTCATTATATATTGTTGACATAACTACATTGATTTATCAGAATTAATGTATTATCTATTATCGGGCAAACGGACCCGTGGAACATTGACTCCATTTAGGTAGCCACTAATTTTGTGGTGTCTTAGTACAATGAGTTTTTGCACATCCTACTCCTTAATTTATTTCATGACTGTCTATTACAAAACGGCATTCAGTATGTTCGCATTGATTAAATTAGTTTTGCGCCGCCAAGGTGATAACTTAATATAACAAATAAAGCCAAAGGGACTGGTCACAGCACCACCTCAAACTTAACCAACACACCAATCATAATCCCCCAAAGACTCAATTGTTTGGAAGGTCCCAGTGCCGTGTCATGTAATATATTGTAAATCTTTTTGTATTAAAATTTTCTCCATATTTTTATATTTGTATTGGCCCTTTTTCAAAATTGCCTCATTTTTTTTTGGTGGGGTGGACCTCCTGGGGAACCTCTTTCCCGATTTTTTATTTGCTGGTAGTTATGGGCCCGCCCGACAGATGGCGACACGTGTCGCGTGGAACTTGGTTTCAGTTTCCACTGTAAGAGTCTCACTTCTTTATTTGCCTCCTTGTTCTGTGGGCAGGTACCTGCGCCATGTCTGACCCGGTGAAGGCCGTCGAAGCGTCCGGCGCTGTGGTCGCCGCTGACCCGCAAGTTGTTGACGGGGATTCTCCCGTCCTGACGGGACACGAGTCCACCGTGAGCCGTCTGTCAAAGCTGCCCGTGGTGGAGCAGTCCATCAGCGGCGCCTCCGCCCTCTACGGCAAGGTCAAGGTTGGTGGCCCTTGACAATCGCTGGAGCCCTACGGGGATGCCTTCATTTCTCAGACGAGGGAGCCACACCCGAAGTTGCCCCAAGTTCATGTTCGCTTTTTCTTTCCCGTTCCATCTCATTGTATAAACCGTCGTGGCATTAAAATTTTGCGGTAGATTAGGATAGGTTAGCTAAATTATAAATACTTAAAAAAAAAACATTGTGGATGGGTTGGTTAAGTATAGCTACATTAAAAATTACTGCAAAAATCATAATTTATGGTTGCTTAGCAAATAACTTTTTTATTTTGTAGCTATCCAGCGCTAGGAAACAGTTTACATGATTTCACAGTATCTCTAATGTAGCTAACCTAACCTAATTAACCATTAGTTGTCCAGAGTAAAACATTCACGGACACGGCCAACGAAAAAAATAATGGCGGCGTACAAATACATACCTTTGCCTTGTTTATGGTCTTTCCTTGTATCAACACCGCCATATTTATTTACAATGGACACAAAATATAATGCCGAAGGTGCACGATTCGGCGTTTGGCTTTCTCGTCTGTGAAAAGGCGGCTTCCCGCATCGGTATGTAGTCGGCTTCGGGTGCAGTCAATTGCCCACGGGTCTACTGCAGTGGGATTGAGGTAGTTGCGCGGTCTCGCAGGATTCCAGCTCCCTGGTTGGCTGGACGCTGGGCAAGGCGGAGTCGGCCGTCAGCAAGGCAGTCGACGTGGTGACCCCTGTGACCTCCTGCCTGCCCCTCAAGACTGTGGACAGCCTGCTGTCCAAGAGCCTGGACTTCGTGGAGAGCAAGGTGCCGGCCGTCAAGTTGCCGCCGCAAGAGGTATGCTTTTTTTTCTTTTTTTTTCTTTTCCTAACTTAAGTTAAAACCATTAGCGTCGCAAGGATATATTTTTTTTTGGGAGAGGGGGGGGACTTCAATCGATTTAATTGTTTGAGAAATATCCATCCCCGGGGGGGGGGGGGGGTCCGGGTATTCTCCCCCTCCCCCCCCCCTCCGGGAAAATTTGGGGTTTGAAGGTGCAAAGAGGACGTGTTTAGGCATTTTTCTTTCCTAAATATTCTAATTATAGTTGATTGCAATATGAAATTTATTTTTTATAAAAAAATATTTTTTCAGAGAACAAATTTTTAAAAACCACAGTTAACATATCTGCTGGTGCTATATCCACACAAAATCATTAATTTAAACAGGAGAAATTGCGATACTTCGAAACTAAATATATTATTGGAGGGGACGATATAAAATACTTTTATTATTGGGGGGGTGGGAGGAGGACGGGTCCCCCCCCTCCACCCGGCCACCCCCCCCCCCCCCCCCCCCCGGATGGGACCTATGGTTAGAACTGTTTTAAGTGCGTCTATACGCTCTAAACATGCGGGTTTTTAACCATGCAGTAAAGGTTTCGCAATCCTAATAGGTATGCTGCTTAGCTACCAGTGGCCGATCCAAAAGGGGCGCACAAGGGTCAAGTGCCCCCTACCCAGAAATACCATTTGTCTACTACATTATTATTGCCAACAAAAATTGATTTGTTTCTGAAACAAATAAAATATTTTAATATAGTTAATTAATTTCTTGTAAGATCATAAAATCTGGTGGTTGCATGTTATGTGTGCTGTGAGTAGTATATTAGATGCAAATTTAATAATTTTTAAGACATTTTTTCTCTGGCTACTCTGAAATCAACTGGATCCGCCACTGTTGGCTACAGAGAAAGGTTTGTTTCAATCAAACAAATATTTGTTTATATATGGCGAGGCAAATATTTACTTGGAACAAAATATTTTGTTAGTTTAACCAAACCCTTTAAGTAACGAATAATTTGTCACACCTAACCAAATTTTTTGAGTTGACAATATCATTGTTCGGTCAACAGAAACTTTCCTTCTACAAAATATTTGTTTGAATTAACCAATTTTTTTTCGCCGTATATAAATAAATATTATGTAGAGCTAAAGAAACCTTTCTCTCAGTAAAGTACTTTTATCAAGAGATTTTTTAAATGCCTTGTTTCTATATTTAAACTGTAGGGGCATTTATGACAATTAACCTTTTTACTATGCTCACGCTTCATGTAAACCTTCATCCGATGGAGAGGCTACAATTAAATAATGCATTTTTACTATAGGCTATTACATATTGATCCAGATTGTTAAAAATATAATAATTTGTTGAGGACGTTATTGGTAGATTTTCAGCTTTTTCGTGTGTTGTATTTTCTTCTAGAAAGTATGGTTAGTTGAATTGTTGAATTCCAATATTCAATTTGTGCGTCAGGTTTATAGCGTTTTTGACAAGATTTTTTAACACTAAGGGCGTTAAGTTGTTTGGTGATAAGGTTTTTTTTAACCACTTTTATTATTATGGAAGTGGGGGAAGGGCTTTCATATCTTTCCCTTTCCCCGCCCCCGGAATGTTTTGTTTTTTATACGCACGCAACGTAGTTTAGATTCTTGTATCATTCCCTCCAGTATGTTTCTCAGCATTTCGGTTGCTCTGTGCACGACGGGAACCCTGAGCTGTACATGAAGCTCTGTTCCTCCCCGAACACGCCCGAATATTCACCTTGGACCAACTTCGTTCACTTATATATGTTTATATTTCTGTTTATTTTAATGTAGCTGTACTAACCTAACTGACCGTTCATTTGAGTTTCAGTGTTTCAATGTAGATAACCTAACTGACCACTTTTAGTATTTGAATTTTTCCTGCGCATAAATTAAACAAATCCCCGAGGTTGGCTGAAGGTGAATATTCGGGCGTGTTCGGGCAGGGACAGGACTTGATGTACATCTTAAGCTTCTCGTGCTCAACGGGAAGACTGCGTGCCGATCCACAGGCGTTTTGTACCTTGCTGAAAATATCGGCGAACGTCTCGCTACGTCCCGCCTTTTCCGATATACGTATGCCCCTTTGCTGGGCGGGGGACTCTAAAATTCCGATCTTCCCCCTCTTGTGTTAAGTCTGTTGCGGGGTGGATGTTGTTGCTGTATAGGTGCTGAGCAGCACGAAGCAGTTCATCGCTGGCAAGGTGCAGCCCGCAGTGAACTGCGCCTGCGCCGTGAAGGACTGCGCATGCGCAGTAAAGGACTACGGCGCCAAGAAGCTGACTGCCCTGACGGGACACGGGTCTCACGACCAAGTCGAGAAGACTGGTAATTTGGCGGGAAGCCTTCTTTCCATAGACAAGAGCCAAAACCCGAAGTTCCCCGAAGTTTATGCTTCCACCCCCCCCCCCCCCCCCCTTTTGTATCTTTTAATGTAGCTATCCTAACCAAATCAACCGTCCACAATGTTTTAAAATATTTATAATGTAGCTAACATAACCTAATTGACCATTAGTATCCTTTCATCAAACACCGCCATGTTTATTTACAATTACCAAAAAAAACCGAAGATGTACGATCGAGCGTTTGGCTCTCTCGTCTGTGAAAAGTCTTCCCCTAATTTGGCTACGTGCATTCTTCCTTGTGCATTCATCGAAGAAGCAGGTAGTCCTAAATGTGACGATGGTCGTATTGTTAACACTAGGGAGATTATTAAAAAGTTAAGATGTCGTTTCATCCGATTCTAAAACTACTTAAAATGTCAGAACTGCACTGAAAATCGAAATTTTCTTAATCTTACTATTTCAGACCGAAGTAGATTTTTACGTCTGAAATAGGATCGTCTCTGAGTAATTTCCATTTCATTTGAAATTGTAAGATATCCCACGGTATTTATGTACCTGCACTAAGTTTCTGCAGAGGATTTAGTTAGTTATATTTACACTCTTAAAGGTACGAAAAAGTGTGAATCTCGGCGATGCTTTCTCAGTTCTTTCACTGGTGACCATCGGATTGGATATGTTAAGTTTTAACAATTGCTTTTGCTTGAACTGAATTTCAACTTGACGTGCTAGCCCAATAATTTTTTTTGTCTTGTTAAAACTCTTGGAAAGTTTATAATTTTACCGTATTATTTTGTCACATTGCAAGATTGGCATGACTTTATATCCCATGGCTTCATTGATTGCATGGCATATTATAATTCTTGGATTCTTTGGTTCCCAGATCACGAGAAACCAGCATCTGAGAAACCCGAACTGCCTGAAAAAACTCCATCTTCTGAAAAGAAAAGAAATGAAATTTAATCCCACCTGTTCATGGTTTTTGTATACGTACCTGTTAAAAATTTGTATATATTTATATTAACATAATTTATAATGTACATATGTTATGATTGAGAATGTACATAGTGCATAATGTACAGATGTTATGATTGAGAATGTACACATGCTTATAACTTATAGTTTTAAAAGAATTATATTAAAATATACTATTCAAACGTGGGTATTTTTTATACCACCTGGACCATTGCTTATTGTAATAGATTTTTGCGTGGGAAATGGTTGTTTAAATCTGTTGTCTATACACCACTGATTCAGACTATATTTTTCAAACATACCACCTAGTCGATTTGCTAGATAAACAAAATTTATGGCTCAAAATTTCGTGGAAAGAGAATCTGTCTAGACTTGATAAAGCTTTATTTGTGACGTATCGTGTTGTGCTGGTATGATTGACTTAACAAGAATTGTCAGGGCGCAAGCCTACACTGCTGTGAAGTTACTTAAGGTGCCTGGACCAAGTCGTGGTGTTCAGAATATAGGTAATGGCTGACAGAGGAAGTCCTCTCCCTTCTCCACGAAGTTATGAAACTGTTTTCAAATTGTCCTATTGAAGACACTGCTACAACAGACGGCCTGTCGGTGTCAACGGTAGCTAGTTACTTTTATACAGGTGTTAAAAATTTATTTTCTAGAATTCCTCCTCCACCTCGTCCATATAAAATCCCTCCACCCGCCTTTGGGGGAAAAAAAAAATTTGTAATGGCTGAATTTAGTAAATTTGTTTGCAGTCAATAGAACCCACGAGCCTGGGTATGTGATAAACATTTTTTTGCAAGATAATTTTTTTACCATTTACTCCTTCACCCCCCCCCCCCCCCTTCACCAATTCCTGCACATGAAACAGTTTTTTTGGGTTAAGAATTCTGGTCAGTTGGAAAAAAAAAATTTCTGCTCTGAAAACCCCTATTATTCAAGTGTCAAGCTGTTGTAGAGTTGTTAGGGGGGGGGGGGGGGGGGGAGAGGGAGGAATTGGCTTTTTGTATATTTCTTTACAGCTAGTCGTTGTGATTATTGCATGAAAGATTAACAAAGTAACCTATATTTTTTCTTTTCGCCCTAAACAATCGCCAGTCTTCGACAACCTTGGTGTAGGTAGTTGAATCCACACCGGCTTGGCCTACGATGCGAAGAGTTTTGGTTTCGAGTACCGGGCAAAGCATGGGGTGTAAATTTGAAAGATCATAAATATGTAATCAGAATGATAAAACACCTTATGCCATATCCCGTCAACCCCCTCCAAATTTAGAAACATAATCCTACAGATTACCCATGGTTGTTGGTATACAATAAATTAAACAATAGGTAGTTAAGGTTAACAATTCACATATAAGGGTGATAACTTTTATCTCGTGACTTTTGTTTCGAAGCAATGCTTTGTAATTTATTTGTTCCCGGTAAGAAGGGGCTAGTGACACTACACACACAAACACCCATATAAATAAATTTTACGAAATCTAAGCTGAAACCATAGAAAAGAGGAGGGCTGAAACGTGTGACTGTTTAAAGTAGGAAGTTATTTTCTTAGGTTTTAAACAAATTGCCGCCAGTTATAGTTTTTCTTATTTTCACGATGCATAATTAAATATTACATGAAATTTGTCGTTCACGGTTTTACTTTTAGTACAGAAATCATTTTACAGGTAAATGTGGGATTGCCAAATGTTTTCTGTGTGGTATGTTGACAATATTTGAAATAAAAAATGGCGGACTAGATTATTTTTGTATTGAATGTGTTTTTGATTGACAGGTTATTTGTATTTAATGAGAAAAATACTTGCAAAGTATATTATACGTATATATACATTAGTAAAGTCATTTACATCGATAACTCAGTGAAATTTTGATATCTAGGAAATACCAGAAACAGGTTAAGATGTCCTGAATTTAACATACCTACCACCAGAATTTTCAAAATTGATTTTTGTTGAGAATATGTGAAGTTTTGTAACGTATTCATGAATGGCAAATGAAAAGGTAAGAGGTGTTCTCAATGGATAAGTAGCTTAATTTTTAAAATGCATTTGGCAGTTAAGTGAATTAAGTTATTTATTTGAAAGCGATTTTCCATAACTGGTTTAAAGCCCAGACCTGAAATGACCCGTATGTCACACATTTAGCTAGTATTTCATAGCAATAAGCAGATAGCATTACACACAAATACCTTCTCAACTTATATTTTTTTTCAGCATCAAATTTGTAATTTGTTTTCACAAGAACGTTTCTGTTAACGGTTTTGAAAATTCTCTTCCAGCATTTTTGGAACTAAATACCTTTTTCGACTTCTGATTGGCTAATTACATAAAACAGTGAAAGCAACAAGCAAGAGGTAATATCGTCCCTTAACAGCCAGAAGGGCCAACATCACACTTTTTTAAAAATTGAGGTTTTGTTATGGCAGTAATCATGGCCGTTCGTAGTATGTCCTGGCATATCACAGAAAATTGTATATTTATATTAAATAAAAAAGCATCTTTGTAAATACACCATAAATTATTTATATTTTCTAAATAGGATTTTTTTAAATGTTTTAATTTGATCCTGAACAATTTTACATTTGTGATGTTGGCCCTTCTGGCTGTTAAGGGACGATATGGTTAAACTTGGTATAATACTTGTACTGTGATTAATTAGGTTTCGCATATCGTAATGTGGTTGTAGGAAGCAAGATTACCCCATCATTGTTTTTGTGTATAACTTGTATTACATTTACTAAATACAAACTTTATGTTAAGCTCTTAAAGTATTTAATTGCAAGAAGTTTTTTTTTATTTTTTTTACAATTTTAAGTTTTCATGGCAAAGCAATAATGCTATTGTGATGTGGTACTTCAACACGCAGTAACTGTTTTCATTATAGTCATTGTGTACACTTGCACAGAGTGGATTACAGCTTACGCTAAATGCACATTACGCATTTAGTATTCATGTTTTCGCGAAATATAAATTTTAAACAAAATAAATAATATTCTGGTGAAAATTACATGATAGTATAAACAAAAAAAATGGATAACATGGAAATTTCGAATCTTAGCGATAGGTACTGGTTAACGATACAGTAAACACGTAATTTGTAAATTTTGTTAAAAGAGGTTGCACCTGGCTACCTGCAGTAGGTATTTTCGCCTTAAAACAATACATGATCCATTCCACTGTTTAATGTATAATCTTGTCTCAAATGACCTCTGTTTAGACGAGATGTTCAACTCCATTCATTCAATCACTTAATTGTAGCAAGGATTGGCTTCAGTGCCGGACCAGTCAGCCAAGTTGCCCGCAGCCAATCAAAAAAAAAAAAAAAAAAACACTCCCCTCTAAGGCAGGAAAATTTCCCATAACCTCAGCAGGTGACTGCTACCCTGAAGACGGAGACTGCTGGGTCGAATGGAACACCAGTGAAATCTTGGCGTTCAACGAAGCTGCAATTCGGAAGCCAAGCAACTCCAGACTATGGCCTCAAAAGCCTGCAACTGTTTCATTTATATATGTATATTTAGAGAGAGCCAAACGCCCGATCGTGCATGTTCAGTTTTTTTTTTTTTTTGTTCATTGTAAATAAATATGGCGGTGTTGATAAAAAGATACCTACTAATGGTCAATTAGGTTAGCTTAGCTACATTATAAATACTTTAAAAAATTGTGGACGGTTGATTTGGTTAGGATAGCTACATTAAAGATACGGAAAAAAACATGAACTTCGGGGAACTTCGGGTTTTGGCTCTCTCGTCTGTGAAAAGAAGGCTTCCCATTTGGAGAGAGTGAAATAGAGATAGAGAAATAGAGAAGCGGGAAGAAATAGATGGAGGGGGAGAAATTGAGAGAGAGAGGATGAGAGAAAGAGTGAGGAGAGAGATTGGGTGATAGAATTAGGAGGAGAAAGAGAGAGGGGAGAAAAAGAGAGGAGGAGAGAAAGAGAATGAGAAAGAAATAGGGGAGAAATAAAGAGGGTCAGAAAGAGAGGGAGGATAAAAAAATAAGAGAGGGATAGAAAGAGAGAGAGAGAAATAAGAGCATGAGAAAGAAAAAAAGAGAGAGAGTGAAAGAGGAAAAAAAAGAAATTAGAAAAGGAGAGAGAGAAATAGCTAAAGAAAAGATAAAGAAATAAGGGAAAAGGAGAGAGAGAAAAGAGGGAAAATTGTGTGTGTGTGATGAGACTAGCATGGATTAAAATGAATCTGTAAATCAATTGTGGCTCCTGCCATAACTCATCACTAGAGACCTGAAAAATTTGCGGGTTCATTACGTGCTATGCTAAAATTCAAATAATTATACCTTAGTGCTGCTTCTGCCATTGGTCCACTGTTAATCTGGAGGACTGAGGGCCAATTAGAGACCCTCACTCGTAGAAGTGTCGAATCACAGGACACCCAGTCGAGACGACTCACGCGTCAGCAGCCAATGAACTGTTGGCATTTGCCCGAGTGTGTAGAGGATATTGGAGTCTATCCTAAAGGTCATTGAACCTGCGAATGTTTCCGGTCTCTACTCATTACTAGAGACCTGCAAAATTCGCTGATTCATTGACCTCTAGGATAGACTCCACAGTCCTTTAAATACTCGCGGAAATGACACCTGTTCATTGGCTGCTGACGCGTGAGTCGTCTCAACTAGGCTGTCCGTAATTCGGCACTTTCTTGGTTTAGTGTTTCCCTTTGGTTCACAGTTCCCCGGATAAAATGTGGGCCATTCGCAGAAGCGGTACGAAGGTATAGTTGTTTTGATGCTAGCCTATCGCGAAATGAATCCGCGAATTTTGCATGTCTCTACTCATTACTTTACTGTTGCCAAAACACAGTCAGATAAATCTTGTTAACTAACTGTCGGCAGGAGGTGTACAAGCTCGACGAGCCGCACGGCCTGGGCGATGTCTTCTTCAGCTGGCAGCGCGGCAGCGGGAGCTACCTGGCGACCACCGGGGTCGACCAGACGGTCGCCATCTTCGACCGCAGCGGCCGGATGGTGGAGCGACTCAGGCTGCCCGGGTGAGAGCCCCCCCCCCCCCCCAGTGGCGGATCCAGGAGGCTAGGCTTCATCGAGGCAAACACTAAAACAATAGTAGTGGACCCAGATGCTTTTGGAGGGGGCTTGAGCCCCCTTAGCCCCCCCTCTGGATCCGCTACTGAGCCCCTCCCCCCCCCCCTCGGGGCGCCCGTCCTTGCGACGCTCCGATGCGTCCGTCGCGAAATACTTTTCTTCGCTCGGCAAAACTTGAATTTTTTTTTATTTTTTTTTTCCCCCCCCACCGCTTGCAGGTGTTTACATTGAAATATACATTTTCAAAATTTGACTTAGTGAAAATTAAATTGCATCCACTGCCCACCTGTGGAAACACAGAAAATGAAATTTCGAAAATAGACACTTAAATTTATCTCCCGAACTCGTTCGTATCTATATTTTTCAGTTTTGTTCTTGATAATTAATTTTTCAGTGTTCCCGCTGACGGGGGAATTCTGGAAAACGGTCGGAAAAAAATAAACTCGAGGTATTGTAAAGGTTTCTTAAAAAAATCACGAAAATGTAAGGGAATTTGACAATGACTTGGTTACAAGAGAGTATCAGTAATTTTTCATATTCTAATGTCTCAGAACCTGTATGTATGTATTTTAATCATTAATTCATTTGCCGTTAATTATCCGTATCGCTAACACTAATTACACATGAGGGATAGGCCTATAAAACCACTGCATGTTATTTTGAAGCTTAAATCAAATAAATATAGTATTTCGCCCTGTGACAATGTATTTTTTTTTGTTCAAAGATTCATCAAACAAATTGTTTTCAAATTGGCAATGTTGGTTCAGGTACTGTTGATGAAAATGATAACTTTGCAATCTCATTATATTTTGCAAGAAAATAGTATAAGTTCAAATCTACATGTTATGTGTGTTTGTTGGACCTTTTTTTTTTATAGAAATGTATACTGTAAAGTATGTGTTATTTTGATATAGTGCATCTCATCCGTAGTTTGCAGTGTAATGGACATTAACTTTCTTTTTCCAATACATATTTTCTGCCACTAACATGGCCCATGTTTCGTTATACACTGTTGCCACATATAGTCCATAGAGCACCAAATCTTTAGATATAAACTTAACAAAGTTCCAGAAAAATTATGGGTTCTTAACATCATAAAACTACTTTAAAAAAAAACAACATAATTATTGTATGCTGTGAAAATAATTTTTAAATGAGAATTTGGGAAATAAATTATATTCATGTTGTATTCCATTTCACTGAGTTTTACAATAATACGCTTTCTCTTAACCTTGCTGAAATTAGTATATGTGTGTTTAAGAAGAAAAAGACATTAATTATAACATGAAACTATTACATGTCTTTTGAGGGAGTTCAACCACACTTTTTTCTTTCTTGCAAATGTCCAAATCACAAGCACCAGCCATATATACTTTAGCATTAAACAAGGAGGAAAGTACATCACAATACGAGCAAAGGTCAAGTCACGTACCCGCTGAACATTTTAATCTGTTTTATTTTGACGTGATGACTAATGGCAGCTTATAAACAAATGGTGGATCATATCGTGGGCTTAGCGGGAAAAAGTCGGTAAGTCCAATTTCTGGAAAAAAAGACTATTAGTTCACTTACCAAGTTTTGCTTGCCCAGAACAGCATTTTATAATGGACTTGCCGAAATAAAGCTAGAAGAGAAAACGTCCACAATCACTCATTATTTGGACTTCCAAACGTTTTCTTGGCGAAGATATCGCCCTTCCTTACAACTTCATCTGCGAAGTTAACTCATTTTCACAAAAAAAAAGTGGACTTACCAACTTTTTCCACTAAGCCCACGATATACAGTTAAAGAGAATGTAGGGTATAACTAGAGGTGGGTTGTTACAGCAATTTTCGGTATCAGTCCAACCAGTTACTGATACAGTAATGTACTGGTTACAAGTAGCTGATACTTCTGTATCAGCTAGAGCAGTAGCGGTCCCAGGAAGCAACAAGGTATCAGCATTCTCGTTACAGGGTACACATCCTCCGTGCCGTCATCACCAGCGTAAAAAGGTATCAGTTTTCTCTTTCCACGTTCTTCGTAAAAATATATCAGTTTTCTCATTCTACATTCTTCGTAGTCGAAAAAAGGTATCGCTGTTCTCTTTCCACGCCTTTCGTAATAGGAGTCTTCAATCTTTGCAAGGAGCACGCACTGCGCACTGAGCGTACTTTGTTGAGAAGCCTAAGATGTACATCAAGCTCTGTCCCTGCCCGAACACGCCCGAATATTCACCTTCGGCTCTGGTTTATTGTGAATATTCGAGCGTGTTCGGGCAGGTACAGAACTTGATGTACATCTTAGGCTTCCCCCTCCCCTACATTCTTTCCATTCATCCCTTATTCGTCGTGCCGCTCCCTCCCCTTTCACAAGCTCCGTCCAAGTAACCGTCATGTGCGATCGGGTTCTGCGCACATTGGCCGTGGTGTTGTTCCAGGTGAATTCTAAACTGATAACTAAAGTACTTGATACTTGAATGGTGTACTCGTTTGCAGTACTCGATACAGGCATGTATCAGTTAAACGTAGCGGATTGTTACTCTGCAACCCACCTCTAGGGGATCGTCCATTAATTATGTGTGGCTCGAAAGGGGGGGGGGGGGGGGGGGTTGTCGGGAAAAATCACGAAATATCACAAGGGGGGAGGGGGGTGTAGAGAGATATCACGTGTATTTATTTTTTCGCGCGATTTCTACTAAACCGAAAAGGGATGCGTGACCTTGACTCGCCGTAGCCAAGCAACAATATCCCCGCCCGCCGAAACACGAACCACCCGGCTCGGCTTGCCAGTCGCCAGTAAGGCTGTGATTTTGGCGCCGAATACATGCGTAAATCACATATAAGCCTTTCCTTTATTATTTTTATGCTAGCGAGAATAAACCTGCAACCTTAATGTGTGTGTGGACATTTTTATCAAGGTGCTTAATTTTCCAGAATTAAATTAGATTATACCTATATTTAAAGATAACATTCTGAAATTTTTCAAAATATTTTGTACCAAAAAAATACACGTGATTTATTTGGGGGGGGGGGGTTAAAAATTTTGCTAAAAAAAAAAATCACGTGATTAATGGACGACCCCTAGGTATAACCTTGTGATAAAAGCGAAAGAAAGAAAGAAAGGAAAAAAACTTTTTTTTTTTTTCCGTTTTCGGAATGTGTGGGTTTTCCCCCAGGATGTGCGCCGGGTTCGGCTGGGACGCCGACGGCGACCTGCTGGCCGTCATCGCCGCCGGCGCGCCGTCCGTGCTCCTGTGGGACGCCAACACGGCCCGGAGGCAGCAGGTCGACACGGGCATGCGCGACCCCCTCAGCTGCGTGGTGTGGGCCAAGTCGGGCCCGCTCCTCGCCGTGGGCACGGCGCGGGGCAACGTCGCCATCTACAACCACAGCACGGCCAAGTGAGACCACCACCCCCCCGCGCCGGCCTTCCTCCGTCGCCGATACCCGGGCGCGTATCCCTCCGCGCGTCTCGGGACGACAGAGTTGCATCCCCTCGGATAGGGCACCTTTCGTACTTTTGGTGGCAGTACTCTTTTATGGTTCAAATTCGAGAAGATTAGGACTATCTTTTTATTTCCTTGTGTATTGTTTTATTTTCGAACCTTGAGATCTAGATTTGGATTCGAGGGGTGTATTGGAGGTACTCTTTTATCATTCAAATTGAAGAAGATTAGGATTATATCATTATTTTCTTGTGTATTATATTATTTTTTTGAACCTTGAGATCTAGATTTTGATTCGAAGGGTGTATTTGAGGTACACTTTTGTGATTCAAATTCGAGAAGATTAGGTTTATATTATTATTTTCTTGTGTGTTATTTTATTTTTTTGAACCTTGAGATCTAGATTTTGATTCGAGGGGTGTATTCGAGGTACACTTTTGTGATTCAAATTCGAGAAGATTAGGACTATATTATTATTTTCTTGTGTATTATTTTTTTTTTGAACCTTGACATCTAGGGGTGTATTCGAGGTAATCTTTTGTGTTTCAAATTCAAGAAGATTAGGACTATATTATTATTTTCTTTATTTTTTTTTAACCTTGAGATCTAGATTTTGATTTGAGTGGTGTATTGGATGTACTCTTTTGTGATTCAAATTCGAGAAGATTAGGACTATATTATTATTTTCTTGTGTACTATTTTATTTTTGAACCTTGAGATCTAGGGGTTGTATTCGAGGTATTATTTTGTGATTCAAATTCGAGAAGATTAGGACTATATTATTATTTTCTTGTGTATTATTTTATTTTTGAACCTTGAAATCTAGGGGTGTATTCGAGGTTATCTTTTGTGTTTCAAATTCAAGAAGATTAGGACTATATTATTATTTTCTTTATTTTTTTTAACCTTGAGATCTAGATTTTGATTTGAGTGGTGTATTGGATGTACTCTTTTGTGATTCAAATTCGAGAAGATTAGGACTATATTATTATTTTCTTGTGTATTATTTTATTTTTTGAAAATTGAGATCTAGATTTTGATTCGAGGGGTGTATTTGAGGTACTCTTTGCGATTGAAATTCGAGATTATTAGGACTTTATTATTATTTTCTTGTGTACTATTTTATTTTTTGAACCTTGACATCTATGGGTGTTTACGAGGTAATCTTTTGTGATTCAAATTCGAGAAGATTAGGTATATATTATTATTTTCTTGTGTATCATTTTATTTTTTTTTTTGAACCTTTGAGATCTGTATTTTGATTGGAGGGGCGTATTCGAGGATCGGTGTTCGACTGGTTGGTCACACTCTGCGGGACCCGGGTGAAGTGTAGTTGGTGTCCCCCGTGTGCCCGACCAGGCGGGTGCCCGTGCTGGGGAAGCACGCCAAGCGGGTGAGCTGCGGGGCGTGGAGCGCCGGGAACCTGCTGGCGCTGGGCTCGGAGGACCGCACCCTGTCCCTCAGCAGCGCCGAGGGGGACACCCTGCGCGTCGTGCCGCTCCGGGCCGAGCCCAGCGACGTGCAGTTCTCCGAGATGAAGCTGGACGAGCGGGCGGGCTCCGAGAACACCGTGAGTTGTTGGGGGGGGGGGGGGGGGGGGGCTGTCTGCTCTGACGTGGGGCGGTGTCGTAATAATCTGTCCGTCTATATATATATATCGCCGCCCGAGTATTGGAGTGTTCGATGTCCACTTTTTTAGGTTTTTTTTTTTTTTTTATGCTACGGACACGAAAAATAATATATTAGTATTCATTTGTACTATATCCACACACACACGTCTACGCACACGAAAATTTTTGCTCTTAAATTTTAAGACCAATATTATTTTGTTTCTACGTCGTGATGTTCGTAGTTGTTTGAACTTTCAAAATGCTTATATCTCAGTTCACACTTCGATGGACATAGAACACTCCAATTCTCAGGCGACGATACACACACACACACACACACACACAAGCACCCTATCCAGAGATGACTTGTGTTTGCTATAACCCACGCACAACACCTTGCGGATCCCACAGACTCAGGCCCTTGCTTCCGGAGTGTCTTCATTCTGGAAAGTCAGGGAAACTCATTGTAACTTACTTCAAATCCTGGAGATGTTACGGAAATTTCTCTCAACCGATGGTAATTCGAAGGGGGGGAAATGACGTGCTCCGTTCTACCGTCGCTCAGATTGTGAAGTATTTTTTTCTTTTTTTTTTTTTTTTTTGTTTTTCAGATTTTTTTTAATGCGTAATCACATAAATATATAAAATGGTGTGTGCAATGTTCCCGTTTTAACCGGACCGCCTATGAAGGCTGGACTTCCTTTGTTTCTTTCATAAAATTGTGAATTTGGTAAATTATTATTTTTTAATAAAATACATTAGTAAAAGTGGTAAATTTGATTATCAAATACATACATATTTGAATGGACACCCTGAATTATGTATCTGATATGTTAATTTTTTTTTCTCAGGTTTAATGAGTTTTTTTTTTTTTTTTGGCCTGTCACTGTTTTGTTGTTACGAAATATTACTTAAGACTTGGAAACCTGTGTTCTGTGAATATTAAAAAAAAATATATATATATATATATGTTAGTGAGAAGCAACTCATCAGATTCTGTCGTTTATATTTATTTAATACAACATATTTCAAGCAATCAAGACAAAAGTCTCCCAACAGTCAGTCCGAAAGTATCGATAAAATCAATTACAAGCAACTAGACCAAAGGAACATGTTTTACGCACACCAAAGGACCTAGGATCACTGAAAAATGTTTTTGTCAAGACCAGAGAGGTTTCGAACCGGTAAATGTTCAGAGCTACTACAGATCATGACTACACGCAATCAACAAAAGAAAAGAACACAATACACACACACACACGCGATCGACACAGTACACACACAGTTCCCGCACAGTGCTTCTCTGTGCCTGGTGCGCAGGTGAGCATGGTCTTGGGGAAGAAGACCTTGTTCCTGTACAACCTCCACGAGCCGGACAACCCGGTGGAGCTGGCGTTCCAGCAGAAGTACGGGGCCGTCGTCGCGTACAAGTGGTGAGCCTGTCCACACGACCCTCATTTTACTTATAATATTTATTTATATTAATAAAATTTCAATATGAAATGAAACAACCATTCAAAGGGTTGAATGTTTAAACGCCGCCATATTAATATTTTTAATTTATCGTACCTGTAGTGAGACATAGATTCGGATTCGAGGTAACCTCTGGGATTTTGGACAGGAGGTTCGGATTCGAGAAAATTGGGTTGAAAATTAAATGATCCAACCATAAAAAAAAAGTACTAAGGGCCAATTAATTACAAAAATTAAAACTGTTAGTGAGCTGTTGCAATTGAGTGCGCTCGGGACACGAAATTTAAAAATAGAATTCTTTAAAATAATGCCGAGCGTGATAAATATAAATAGACGAAAAAAAATTTCTAGAAGCGAATCACACATTTACCTTGTGAGTCCACATGATAGAATCCACTGCCTTAATAGTAAACGTTTTGCTTGCCACCATCGTGCGCAGACAAGACTCACTGCTCCTACAAAATACTTGGGAAAAAATTGGTTGTCTGTAAAGTCGGTTTACGGACGATGGTTTGACGTGACAACGTCGTGACAAAACATTGACGAAATGACTGCATACTTTTATGAATTAAAATTGAATCATTTTTATTGAATCGTCACTATTTCGTACGGATACAAAGAAGGGAGTGAAATGAGTTCTACAATTTGATTGATAAAATTTACTTTTATTTGCACTCATTAATTCAAATATGTTTATTACTTTAACGAAGAGATTATTTTAACTATAACTTTTATACATACATGTGTAACGGGATACAGCGTTACGGGGCAATGTGCGTAACGGGACACTTCCTTCGTGCAAGCAGCCAGCGTTCATCGATTTATTAGACGTTGTCACGTCAAAATAAATACAGGAAAACAAGCCAAAATCAAGATGATATTAAATGTTACATGTACAGAATTACGTGTAAGGAATGCAGGGTTCATACGTCTTGAAAAAAATAATTTGTTTGTCTTGAAATAAGTAAATGGCCTTAAAAAAAAAAAAAAAAAAAAAAAAAAATCTTTAAATTTCTGTGTCAGAACTGTGTGTGTCGGATTCCCTGTGACTCTTGGCCCCCCGGGCAGGTTCGGGGACGGCTACATCCTCCTGGGCTTCGCGGCCGGCTACCTCGTCGCCATCTCGACGCACGCCAAGGAGGTGGGCCAGGAGCTGTTCCAGGTGAAGAACCACCGGGACCGCCTGTCGGACGTCGCCGTCTGCGGCCGGCTCGGCAAGGTGGCGTCGTGCGGCGACAACACGTGAGTTGCACGCGCGGGTTGTTCTCACCCGCGTTTCGGCGATGGCGCGGCTTTTCGGCAGGCTCTCCGGGTGTTGTTTCGGTTTAGTCGCGACTCACCGCCAGGGGCGCAACAACAGGGGGTGTTTTGCCCCCCCCCCCCCCTTCTGAAACCTTGAAGTGGGGGCAAACGGGGGCAAAGAAAATGCTGTGTAATCAATTTTTTAGATGATAAAACTGCTTAAATAGCACCATTTTCCACCTTGAAATTTTCCCGCTTCAATAGGGGGAATCTATGATTCTTTATAAAAAGGTATATTGCCCCCCCCCCCCCCTTCTCCCCTTCCTTTTTGGAAATTTAGTTGTTGCGCCCCTGCTCATCGCATAACCTTGTCGCTACCAACCATTAATGGAAGAGATATCAAAACATGCTCTTGGGTGTTATTTAAGTTATATCGCGATTCACCGTATAATCTTGTCGCTAGCATCCATTAATGGACGAGATAGCAAAACATGCTCTTGGGTGTGATATAAGTTATATCACAATTCACCGTATAATCTTGTCGCTTCCAACCATTAATGGAAGAGATAGCAAAACATGCTCTGGGGTGTGATTATATCGCGACTAACCGCATAATCTTGTCGCTACCAACCATTAATGGAAGAGATAGCAAAAGACACCATATTAGTTTCAACAGATTTATGCCCCAACAAATTTTTGCCTCTTGGTATTAAAAATTTGCCTTTGTATGGACATGGATAAGACACTAAAAGATTTATAAAGACCTTAACATACTGTCTGTTGACATTACCGTATATACTCGTGTATAGCGCGCCCTTTTTTCCCCTCAAGTAAAGGAAAAAAATAAGGATGCGCGCTATACACGGGAAAAAAAATTTTGGGGGGGGGGAGGCGGGGAGGAGTGGAAGTCGTTAACTGCCGGGTGACGTTTCTGGCCAGCCCCCACACATACGCACAAGCAACAAGGCCTCTCTTTCACACACACACGCACACACACACGCACACACACACACACACACGCACACACACACACACACACACACACACACACACGCTCACATACACACGCTCACATACACACGCACACGCGCGCGCGCAAGCTCGCACATCATGGTCTCTTGTTTATTTTTAGACCTCCCCCCTTTACAGAAAGCCAGCTCAGAAGCTAGTAAAAAGAGAGAGAGAGAGAAAGAGAGAATGTTGTCACCAGTTCCCCCCCCCCCCCCCCCGGCAACTTCTTCGCTTCCTCCATTCCTCACCGGTGAGTCATCAAGTTCTCCGCGCCAGCTTAGCAACGTAGCTCGGCACGCCTCCCTCCCTTCCTTCCTTCCACGTACCAGTTGTGACGATATAGCGCTTCATTATCTTCCGTTTAGACAGCAGAGTTTATGTATTTTCCTGACGCATCACCACACATCAATTTAAATAATCAGGTACCACAAAATGTTAGTAAAATTTATTTATGGGGGAAAAAAAAATTTCAATTTTTTTTTTCTTTGGAATTAGTTGCAAAAATCGTGGTGCGCGCTATACACGAGGGCGCGCTATACACGAGTAAATACGGTATTATTACAATTTTAGTCATGCCCAAAAAATGAATTCAATAGGCTACTAAATGCCAGTGACTTCACAAGGAAAACTGTCTGTCTCTATTAACTTGAAGCATTGTATAAATTGTATACTTTGATTTAACAAAGCCAAATTTAAAAAAAAAAAACTAAATAATACAAAATTCTTGTTGCCTTAAAACGTTAAAACTGTTGAAACCAAAATGATGTTTTTTTGAGTTCCTAATTTTTCCCCTGTAAGGTTTGACTCGGCAGTTTTGGAGTTAATGTTTGCAAGTAACCAATAGCAGTTAGAATGTATCTCTGATGACAAAATGTGCTACAGAACACTCATTGCAATGCTTGCATGATGAAAATGCGAAGAGGTATTGCTAGATAAGGAAATAATAGCATTAAAATAGATGTTATGCCAATCAAATCCTGAAATCCTTAAATACCATCAAATCTTTAATATTCTAAGGATTCAATATTCAAGAAAAAAGTTTCAAAGGAAAATACTAGAGGAAATTAGACTGTTACTAAAAAATTCAACACAGGTAATCTCTGAAGTTTACTACGTTGGTTTTATCTTCATACCTATCCTGTTATCATTCCCCAAAATATTTGACTTACAATATTTATTTATACTAATAAAATTTCAATATGAAATGATTCTGGAAACTTGATTTGTGAAACAACCATTCAAAGGGTTGAATGTTTCAACGCCGCCATATTTAATATTTTTAGTTTATTGTACCTGTAGTGAGACCAAGATTCGGATTCGAGGGATTTGGACAGGAGGTTCGGATTCGAGAAAATTGGGTTTGAAAATGATATGATCCAACCATGACAGGTGAAAAAAAAAATACTAAGGGCAAATTAATTACAAAAATTAAAACACCAGGTCTTATTGAAGTAGCTTGGCTTCTGGGTTGTAGCAGTGTATCTTGGCTAATAATTCACCGACGTTTCGGTCGACATTGCAGTCGCCACCTTCAGGGAGCAGTCAGTAGGTAACTGCTCCCTGATGATAGCGACTCCAGTTAAGACCTGAAAGTCTGTGAATTATTAGCCAAGGATGCGGCTACAACCTAGAAGCCAAGCTACTTCAGACAGTGGCAGTGAAAGCCTGCGAACATTATTACCAGGTCTTATTATTCCCATGGAATTTTTATACTGCATTTTGTCGTGTGACAGCTAGGGACAAGAATACGTGGTTTTATTTTTTTGGTCAGTTTGATTTTCAAAAAAATGTGGGTTTGGTCAAATTTTCGACTTGATAACGTCTTATAAATTTATGAACGCCGGCTGCACGCACGGAAAAATTGTCACATTCCGCCTGAGTCCAGCGTGCAAGAACCGGCCAACCACCGTGCGAGAAAATCTTATGTAATATCTAACAGGTTAAGGCGGGCTTTTTTCTAAATTAATTGTTCGTGATTATATTTAAACAAATTATTTAAATTAAATCTGCAAAAAAACTGTTAAATAATATTTGAAAATTAAAAAAAGTATGAAAAATTTCATCAACGTTTCCTTATTCCGTGGGCCTTCAGTGGATAAAGGTTCGGTCTCACACACAATTATTATTTTCATTTTTCTAAACTGACAGGACTTCACTGTCACAACTTTGGTAGGCCACACTTTCAGGAATTGATTACTTTTTGGCCCACCATACAAACAGGACATCATTACGTTGGCCCGCCACGCAAACAGAAATACTCGAGCTCTCCATCAACAAATAATATTACAAATGCGAAAATGTGTGTGAGTCGTGTTTGTCCTTTTCACGTAGCACCGGATCAACATCATTTTTTTTTTTGCATATGATAATTTGTGGGCCGGATAGTGACATAAACCACATATAATTATGAAATTCAATCCTCAAGAGAGTGAAAAAAAGGGTGAATTCAGTTTTATAATAGAATATCATTAGAGAAATGTCATAGACACACAAATACGTAGTGGGTTTGTGTCATTCCTCTATGTCCGCCACACGGTCATACTGGCAAATTCCTATCCTTCCGTAAACCGACTTCACGGACAGGTGTCGAGTGCTTTCAGGACGTCTCGATCAAACTGCAGGTCTTCCACGACGACATCCAGCCTTTGCGAATCGTCTTTTTTTTTTTTTTTTTTTTTTGTGGCAAAACCACTTACAAAACCATTTTCAACATTTTGAGTAATACCACATTTTACTATCAAATCGAAATGAAAGGTCTGCAATCCGGCATCGGTTGAGTCGCACACATTCACGATTAATACTTTTTTTTTTTTCCTTCTTTCTTTCTTTCAGAAAATGATTCCGACAGTCGACCTTCACCGCGCATTGTCAGCGACTATGGTTCGCTCAAGAGTTTTTTATCGTTGTTGTTTTTCGTTTCGGAATAGTGTTTCCTGTTTTATAGTCAGTTATGTCCGGCGGGTGTGAGAATCGCTCTCGTGTGCGGGGGCAGGGTGAAGATTCACGACACTAGCAACCTGCAGGATACTTCGGCCGTGCTATCGCTGGACCAGGAGAACGCCGCGCGGCGTCTCGGCTGGAGCGAGGACGGACAGCTTCTGGCGCTCGCTGCGTCGAGCGGCTGCGTGCACGTCTTCCTGACACGCCTGCCCCTGATGCACGCCGCCTGCGCGTCGCGAGCGGCGCTACTGTCCGGCCTCGCCGAGGTGTCCCTGTACGCCTGCGACCTGGAGAGCAAGGTCCGTTACTTGTCGGCCACTCGCCGGCCCGTTGTGACTTAGTCTCCTCTTTCAGACAGCGGGACGTTCTGTTACGAGTGGGTTCGTGAAGGATAGCCCAATCAATTTTTGTATTGTATTGTTGAGCCCAGCTCCAGTGAGAAGTGCCTGTGTTTGCTTGGTTACTCGTGGATTCCCCCCCCCCCCCCCCCCCCTTTTATTAATATATCTTTTCCAGACCGCAGTACGTACTGTTAGGAGTAAGGGGAAAACGAGTTCGTAAAGGATAGACCAATTAATTTTTATACATTTTTACGTACTATTGATATTTGCATCGCTAATTAAAGACTAGTACATTTAACGTCTGTTCGTAAATCACTCGCACTTATTCGTGTCTGTTCATTAATCGCTAACTATATCTGTGCAGTTCCGCAGTTCACACTCCTCACTGGAACCAGGCTCAATAGTGGTTCGCCACTTAACCACATGTCTGTCCACACACGCAGTCTCGCGCCACTTAGTCGCACTCTCACGGTCCCGTCGCTCACAGGGGGTCTCTCGCATGTCACTCCACTCGCCTGTCGGGACTCTCGGAACTCGTGGAATTTCCCCCCTCACCCTCCCACCATTATTAATACCCTTTTTTATCGCATGATCGTCGCACATTTTATACTAAAATAAAGTTTGAAAAGTAAGGGTGCGAATATTATGCGAAAGAAGCATTTTTTTTTAATTTCAGGTAAAATTATTTGTAGAAACCAAAACCAATGCATGGATAGTACTTTTATTTAAAAAGTAGAGTTATCGCATAATCGTGGCACATTTTATACTAAAAAAAAGTTTGAAAAGTAAGGGTGCGATTGTTATGCAAAAGAAGCTGTTTTTCTTCTTTTGGGTAAAATTATTTGTAAAAATAAAACTTATGCATGGTAAGCACTTTTATTTAAAAAGTAGAGTACACAAATGTACGCCAAGCAATTTAAATTAATAAGTCATGGCTCATGGAATGAAAACCTTTTGTTCAACTTTAAATAGAAAAACGAAAACTGTGACCCGAACGTAGACCGAAACTAACGTGTAACTATCATTGTAGTACACACTTATCATGTAAAAGTGCGGGCTATCAAATGTAGTTAACTCGGCACTAGACAGAACGTGTTTGTTGCATGCAATTGGCGAGATTTCGATATTCGACTACGTGCGAGCGCTCTATGTAGGAATCAAAATAACCAAACATTGTTAACTAGCGCTGGCTACATTTGTGTAAGCGGTACACAGTGGCGACGAGATTAATAGATAAAGGTTATAATGTTTGAAAATGTCTTTAAAAGAAAATTTACACATCTAACAACTTTTTATTTCTGTCAATTAAATTAGTAGGCAGTAGTATCTGAATGAATATTAGATTTGAACTTTAAAATACATCATTTTATGTGCACAAAGTGCTCGGAATCAGCGTACGAAGCTATGTCGCGGGCTGTACAAAGCGATGTCGCAGGCCGTACAAAGCAATGTCGCGGGCCGTACGAAGCGATGTCGCGGGCCGTACGAAGCTATGTCACGGGCCATACAAAGTGATGTGGGCCGTACAAAGTGATGTCGCGGGCCGTACAAAGCGATGTCACTGGCCATACGAAGTGATGTCGCGGCCCGTACGAAGCGATGTGGGCCGTACGAAGCGATGTTGTGGGCCGTACGAAGCGATGTTGTGGGCCGTACGAAGCGATGTCACGGGCCGTACGAAGCGATGTCACGGGCCGTACGAAGCGATGTCGCGGGCCGTACGAAGCGATGTCACGGGCCATACAAAGTGATGTGGGCCGTACGAAGTGATGTCGCGGGCCGTACGAAGCGATGTCACGGCCCGTACGAAGCGATGTCGCGGCCCGTAAAAAGTGATGTTGTGGGCCGTACGAAGCGATGTCGCGGGCCGTACGAAGCGATGTCACGGGCCGTACGAAGCGATGTCACTGGCCATACGAAGTGATGTCGCGACTCGTACAAAGTAATGTGGGCCGCACGAAACTATGTTGCGGGCCGTACAAAGCGATGTCGCGGGCCGGGCCGTACGAAACGATGTCGTGGGCCGCACGAAGCGATGTTGCGGGCCGTACGAAGCGATGTCGCGGGCCGTGCGAAGCTATGTCACGGGCCATACAAAGTGATGTGGGCCGTACGAAGTGATGTCGCGGGCCGTACGAAGTGATGTCACGGCCCGTACGAAGCGATGTCGCGGCCCGTACGAAGTGATGTGGGCCGTACGAAGCAATGTCGCGGGCCGTACGAAACGATGTTGCGGGCCGTACAAAGCGATGTCGCGGGCCGGGCCGTACGAAACGATGTCGTGGGCCGCACGAAGCGATGTTGCGGGCCGTACGAAGCGATGTCGCGGGCCGTACGAAGCTATGTCACGGGCCATACAAAGTGATGTGGGCCGTACGAAGTGATGTCGCGGGCCGTACGAAGTGATGTCACGGCCCGTACGAAGCGATGTCGCGGCCCGTACGAAGTGATGTTGTGGGCCGTACGAAGCAATGTCGCGGGCCGTACGAAGCGATGTCACGGGCCGTACGAAGCGATGTTGCGGGCCGTACGAAGCGATGTCACTGGCCATACGAAGTGATGTTGTGGGCCGCACGAAGCGATGTCTCGAGCCGCACGAGGTGCCGCCGTGGGCCGCTAGTAGACGGTGACCTGCCCCGCAGGGCAAGCCGTCGTGCTCGCTGACCCTGGAGCTGCCGGTGGAGCCCGGCTGGCTCAGCCTCGGGCCCTACCACTGCGCCGCCGGCCTCAACAACCGCGCCTGGTTCTACGACCTGGCAGCCGCCGGGACGCCCGGCTTCGTCGCCAGGGAGCGGGAGTACGTGGGCAACGTCGCCTCCGCGCGCCTCAACGCCGAGTACGCGTCCGTGCTGTACGAGGGGAGGATACAGCTGCACCTGGTGAGAGCCCCCCCCGTGCAGTGATAATTCAATGAAAATGATTAAATTTTATTCATAAAAATACGCAATCATTTCATCAATGTTCTGTCATGACGTTGTCACGTTAAACTATCGTCCGTTAAACCGACTTTACAGACAACCAATGTTTTGAAGTTGTTTCCACCCTTCTAAAAAAAACACAGTTTAAAACCGAAATACGGAATCAAAAAAAAATTTATCTCCCCTCGGTGTTCACGTAAGTGCTTTTGGTAAAGATGTCTTGAGCAGTTTTGAAATTGTGTGGTATTTTATTTTTCTGAAGCTCTGCACACCGTATGTGTACCCAAGTAGGTTAGCACCTTTTCAAGAAACTGAACACATAAACTTACAACTACCCAACTGTTGGTGAAGATGAGCCTTAGTAACAGATCAGCGCGAACAAATTGCTTTCATTGTTAAGGGGCCCGCCTCGTCAGGGGTGTATGTGTGTTAGTGAGGCGGGATGATAAGCGCGACGATCGCTGGTGCTTCCAGCGCGGTATAGCCTCTAAGCGCAAGTCTCTGAACTGGCGCGCATTCGTCTCGTCGTCACAGGATAACTGTGAAATTTGAGCGGTGACCGTAACATTATATGGCGTAGAAATGAAGATAAAGGTGTTATGCAAGCCCCTTAAGTGCTTTCAAGAATCTGCACTGATTGTTTTATGCCTAAAAATTACTCTGAAAACACGCGTTTTAGGCATTTTAACGCTTCTAGAAATACAGTTTAAAAACATGATCCAAAATTAAAAGTACTTTTCGGGCCTCAGCGAACTCTTAAATGCTTTTCGTAGACATACCCCACTCGGATATCTTGAGTGGTTTTGAAATCGCGTTGTTTTTCCTGAAGCTCTGCACACCGTATGTGTGCCCAGGTAGGCGGGCCCCTTAATGACCAAAACTAGGGACGGGCCAATCAATACCTGAAATACCAAATACCGTGCCCGTGGGTTCAGTGCCCCTGTGTCTATTCCGCGAAACCAATAAGTAGGTTATCCGTGAAAACAAGACAAGCGTGTCTATCAGAAAAATAATGCATTCCTGAATGTAATGATTATGAGTTTACAGAAATGAAATTTTTGGATTGGAAATTGCAATTCATGTACGAAGCGCTTGAAAATTATTTAAATTACTGAATTTATTCTATCCTACTAATATTATAAAAAAAAATACCACACAATTTCAAAACTGCTCAAGATATCTTCACCAAAAGCATTTACGTGAACGCTGAGGGGAGATAAATTTTTTTGTTTCCGTATTTTGGTTTTAAACTGTGTTTTTTTTGGAAGAGTGAAAATAACTTAAAAAACATGTGTTTTAGGAGTAATTTTTTTACACATGAATAACCAGGTACAGATTCTCAAGAGTATTCAAGAGACTTGCATTACACCTTTATTTTTATTTCTCCACCATATAATGTTATGGTTACCACCTTGTTCTCATAGTACATGACAAGAAGACTAGGTGCTAGCTAGTTCGTAGCCTTGAACCTAGAGGCTATACCACGCTAAAAGCTACAGTGAGCTTCACACTTACCTTCCCGCCTCACTGACACAGATACACCCTTTGGTTAAGCGGGCTCCTTAAAGGTAATTTACACAAAATTTATGTTTTTTCCTATGTTCCTAATCATTGTGTGCATACTAGGTTTTAATGAAAATACTGTCTTAAGACAAATGCCACATACTATTTGCAAATAATGTTCAACAATTCTATGTTCACTTTACTCTGTTTACATAGTTGGGCAACGCATACAATTTATTTTCTGCGGTTACATTTTAAAATTATTTCTTCTTTAACATAATAAAACATGACTTTTAAAGAGAAGCCTTAAATTTCAACTGTTTGTAGGAGGAAAGTTTACTTAAATGTTAGAACTACTTAAAGAACTGTGTTATCACATCCCACTTATTATTTTGGTCCTATTGGTGCTTTGCATTGTTTTGATACATACAACTCCATCTTTATTTTGAAAGGAATTTTCTTACGTTCTTTGTTATTATTTTTTAATGATCTTTTACAGATAGAACCTGGAGCTGACGACCTTGAAAACCGGGAGACAAAAATGTTTCCGGACAGCTCCTTACAAGAAATGAACATTACCTGCCATGCACTCACCACCGACTTTTTAATTTACGCCTCTGATGTAAGTATTCTTCAAATTATTAATTTTTTTTTTAAATGTTGAATAGCTGCATTAATTGCAAGTAATTAGCCCTATGCAAATATCAGTTTGGACTGAAATTTAAAAAAAATAATATCAAACTATTCTTTATTATGAATATCGCATCTAACTGTTAAGAGTGGAATCAGATATTTTCCTCCAGTTTATAGTCATTTTTTAACGTATCTTGTTCATCTTATTACACGTTAATCGTAACAATTACAAAGAATCAAAAATAAAACTATAAAAGAAGCATGCTTTCTAATATTTCTGTTTATTTTGCAGTTGTGGAAAACATTTTGTTGTTCACTTGTCATGTTTTCACTTATCAAAAAATTTATGGATATTTTATTGTCCCCTGGTCTGAAATTTTGCAGTCCTGTCATAGACTGTGCACTAGTTGGAATGAACTCTGGATTGGTGCATTAGACATTGTAACTGGAATCTACATATTTATTTTATATTGTACAAAAATAATCAGTAAAACTTGCTTAAGACATTCCTGCATAATATGTTTTCCCGCATATTGCGTTAAAAAATTATTCCTGTCACTTCTATGCATCCATATGTTAATTCTTCCCATTTGAAAAGTTTGCATTTTTCATGCTTCTCGCATAACAATGTTCAGCGTTTCAGGGGAAAATGTACGTAGTAATTTTTGTCTTTAAACTTTTAGTGTATATTTATCGATAAACTTTCAAACATTTATTTTATACACTAACGAAGAATTTGATAATGGTACATTACCGCTAAATCCTTTGTCACACGCCGCATGCTGTTACAAGTTGTATTTTTCAACCAATCATCTGCTTGCATTCGTATCAACTTTGTGAGGCTGTTCAATCTGTACACCATTTCCCTCATTCAAGGTATAATGTGTGACAAAACACACAGCAAAACACCAACCATTTTTTGACCAGTTGGCATAACACAAAAATAGAATGTACGTTGAATGTCTAAATTCTCTAACAGAAAATTTTTCTACTCAAACTCAAATTGTATTTTTTTTTGTATGTTTTTATTCAACCATATATAAAATAATAAATAATTTTAAAATAAGAAATTTAAATATTTTTTGTTTTATAGGTTCAGGTTGTAGTTATCATAAGAAAATGTTATCATTTATAAATTTATTCATGTGTACTTTTAACAGACAAAGAAAGCAAAATTTGTTTGTTTTTTCCTTCTAAGATTTTTTCCCTGATAATAAGTTATTAGCGTCCAGTTCCTTGAAAAATGTTTTAACAGGATTTTACTAAAAGTCTTAAACATTACTATAAAAGAAGGATCCTTTTGAATATTTTTGTTTTGTTTTGCAGTTGTTGAAAACTTTATATTGTTTACTTGACCTGATTTCAATCATCAAACAATTTACGGTTTACATAATTGTCCCCGGTCTGAAATTTTGCTGTCCTGTTGTTCACTGTGCGTATTTTAACAGGAATGTACATACATATATTTGTTGTACAAAAATGATTATCAACTTCAATTTAGATCGTTAGACCAGGTGATATGCTACAGCCTCGGTACATGTTGAATGCAAATGAATGTTCATTATTTTGACCTCTTTTGCAGATGGGTATGGACGAGATTATTTGGTGAATTGCGATAAAGCCGAAATAACACCATAAAGCACCGAAATACAACATAAAATCATGAAGTTAATCAGCTTATTTATTTAATAACACAATTCAGATTACACAAACTTGATATTTTAATGTATTAAATTCAATGACTGTAAATTATTTACTGCAGATTAGAAAAATTTTTTGCTTGTTTTTATATTGCAACTTCGTATCAGTAACTAATTTTTGCATTACAACATTGGTAAATTGTTCAAATGCCTTAAAAAAAAAATTTTAAAAACTTTTATTTGTATTGTTCCCGGTAGTTCGACTTTCTTATTTCAAATTATTGTATTGTTAAAATGCATCATGTATCTGTCAAAATGACACACTTTTTTTGGTAAGGTAAGTATAATTGAAAAATTAAGTGTCGTATTTTTTGAAAATGGTGCTATTTTTTGTGAAAAAACAGAGTTCTTAGAAATAAAAACTGTACCACCGAAATCTCCTGTTTTTGAAAAACTAAATCGGCCTATAAATAAGACTATGAAATGTAGGGATGTGGGAATCGTTGATTTTCAGTTCGGTTCGAATCCGATTCGAATCCCTGGTAATATTTGAGATATGAATCTGATTCCGAATATTAAGCATAGAATAATTAAAAATAACTGATTTATTTAAAAATAATGTGTGTTTTATTTTTTCTAACTGTAACTACTGGCAATTATTTATTACACTGAGATTGAAATGTTTATAATTATGTAAACTTAATTAATAATAAACACTTTAAAATATGAAAACCAAAACATATTCTTTCCTCCAACTCAAATCGTAATAAACTGCACGCCACGGGGAAATCTCAAGTTTTATAATCGTTTCAGCAAACGAAACCATTTTTTCTCCACTAAATAGCCAAGACTTTTTTTTTTCTTGTAGGTATGTAATTGTTTTTAGTTTATAGTTTGCTATACGACGAAATTCGTAATTATAGTTTAAGCTCTCGAAATCTCGAAATTCTTTTAATGTCACTGTGTTATTTATTTAATTTACATATCTTTCTTTGATACGTGATAGTAGCCTAATTTTATTTTCCACTGCTAGTATTTTTGAGCCGTATTAAATTAATTTATAACTTTTGTGAATGTTCGTAATACTGTTCGAATCCATGTATACGTACAACGGTTCCGGGTTCGGGTGATTGTGGGTTCGAACCGTGCCTGGAAAATATTGGGTATACTCGCACGTCCCTGATTGGAGCGTTGTCCCTGCAGATGGGACACCTTCACTACTTCCTGCTGGAGGACTGGAAGCTGGTGAGCGAGTACCGGCACGCCGTGGGCGTCCGGGACGTGTTCCCCGACCAATCAGGCGGCCGGCTGGCCTTCGTCGACGACCGCAGCGAGGGATACGTCTACAGCCCCGTGAGTCGCGTCGCTTCGCGCGCGGTACCCTGAACTTGGTGCTTTCCGAACTGGAACTTCTTCGGAACCGGTGGAGGGGGGGGGGGCGGGTGTCGAAGGCGATGGCTCTTCAGGGTAGGCCCCGTGCTTTCGAATATTTCGTAAAGTCGAATCAAATTGCGAATATGGTTCTCGCTGAAGATGTACCACACTAATCTCATAAAATATATGATTGAAGCAGGGGCGCAACAACTAAATTTCCAAAGGGGGGGGCAATATACCTTTTTATAAAGAATCATCGATCCCCCCTATTGAAGCAGGGGGTCCGGGGGGGGTCCTCCCGCGGAAAAAATTTGTATTTCAGGGTGGAAAAATGGTGCTATTTAAGCAGTTTTATTGTCTAAAAATTGATTACACAGCACTTTATTTGCCCCCGTTTGCCCCCACTTCAATGTTTGGGGGGGGGGGGGGGGGCAAAATACCCTTGCCGCCCCTACCCCTGTTGTTGCGCCCCTGGATTGAAGTAAAAGAAAATATTATTTAATATTTGTAATGTTTAAACTGATTTTAAGTGATTAACCAATGAGGCTCTATGAACAACATCATTCAATCATAATTTTAAAATAACCACGCATAATATTAATGTTGAGCATTCATGAAAGCGAACGGAGTGTGACGATTTGATATATTTTTTTAAGTAACCCAACTTTAGTCAAGCAAAACTTATACAACACCAAAAAAAAAGTAAATATTTTCATGGGCGAATCGTAAGCTTCCGATGTTTTAAGCTTTGCAACAGATGCAAGCTTCACATCAGATGCGAAGTTTTGCATTACAAACTGAAGCTTCAAATAATATGAACAGCAAATTTCCTCACAAAGTCAAATTGAATATTAAAATGAGCTTAGTTTGAATCACCTTGTCAAAGCTTCGCACAGGCCTATGTCAGAGCATAATGAAAAGGGCAACGCACATGAGTTGGATGCTAATGAATAGGCATAGAGGGGGAGGGGAATAACCCATAATGTTGAGAGTCACAGACAACTGTAAGACTGTATTCTTTGAATGATTCTGCAGTGAGGAAGATTGATTGAAAAAAAATTTTATGTACATACGCCTGTGCTGGTTTTCACTTTTTGTCATAGAATGTTCACATCACTATTTGTTAATCGCTTTTTTTGCTTGTGCGACACTGTGTTTTCATTGTGATGTCCAGTTTATCTGTTGTTTGTCTGTAATTACTGTTCTTATTACAAATATCTCGTGTTGTCAGCCCACTTTGTTTAGTCCGTGCCGCGATCTTTTTTTCTGACTAATTTCTTCCACTTATTCTCTGCATTCTCACATTTGACATCTGCTGATTTTGGCTTCTTTTTTTTCCCCCGTGTGTCTGTGTATTCATATTTCTTGTCCATTCTTGTGGTTTCTCAGTGACATACTGTGAAAACCTGCATTGGCATATTTCCACTAAAATGTTATTTATTTATTTATTTATTTATTTTATTTGTAACATGCCACACCAACAGCACAAGGCTCCAACTGTTGGAACAACATGTAGGACAAGTACAAAACAAATACAGTAACAGAAAGAAAACTAGAACAAAACAATTATTAGAACAAACAAATACATAGTAGGACAAAACAAAGACATGACAACACAACATACAAATATCCATATGAATGCTTAAATTCTAATAATTACTTAAACTAACAAAAAGTTTCATGAGAGTAACATGGTTAAATTAACGTATGTAGATAAAATTTTTTAGATTAATTAAAAATTACAATTATATTATAAAGTTGAAATACTACATGTAACTAAGGTAAGTACCGTAAAGATAATTAATCTTTGGATGCCGAAAAAAAATCAATCTTCCTCGTTGCAGAATCATTCGAAGAATACAGTCTTACAGTTGTCTGACCCTCAACATTATTGGTTATTCCCCTCTCGGGCGGGAGTTTTCCCTGAGGAGTGTCACAAGTGAGTGCCGAGCTCCGATAAAGTTCAGGGAGTTCCGAGCGGATTACGAGCAGGGTTTCCACAAGGAAAAAATATTTCGTACCAACTTAGGCGAGAAAAAAGTACTAGATTAGAAAAAAAAAAAAAAAGTACTAAATTATAATTTGTTATGGTTTTAACAATTCAGGAAGTTATTATGAAATTGCAATGCTCTAACTTAAATATCACACCACACACACATCATACATTCCATAGTTTTTAAAAATAATTACGCTTAATAATAAAACATATTGGAGTTACTGTAATATTATTATATTAAAGAAAAAAAAGGACTAGATCTGAGCGTAAATGTACTAGACCACTAAAAAACTTATAAAAGTACAAGATCTAGTACGATAGTACTAACTGTGGACACCCTGATTACGAGCGAAGGGAAGTGTGACATCGGCGAAGATGGCGAGAGAGAGACCCCCCCCCCCCCCTTTTCCCTCTGAGAGTGTCGCGACCCGGAGTTCGACGGGACCGCGAGAGTGCGGCGACCGAGTGGCGTGAGACTGTGTGTGTGTGGACAGGCGCGACGTGAGGGGCGAACCACTGTCGAGCCCAGCTCCAGTGAGGAGTGCGAACTGCGGGAACTGGACAGACATCGAGTGACATGCGAATAAACATTTTCTAAGTGCCAGTGATTTGTGATCGGACATTTTTTTTAAGAACAATTATTCATTGTTAATGTTAAATATTAGTAATCAGTAATCACTAGTAAAACGGTTATAAAACTTAATTGGGCTCCCCTTACGATCCCAGTTCTCCCCGCATGGGTCGCAACAATATTGACTACGTATTTTTTTTCCAGCAGGTACCGATGGTTTCCCTTTTCGGGTACACTTCCTCCTCTACTTTTTAATATTTATATTGACGACATAACTGTTGGTTTAAATCATTCGATTGGCACTCTTTTTGCAGACGATCTAAAAATATACAAGAAATTTTCATCCATCCATGATTGGTTATCTACTCCAGTCGGACAACAATTCAGTTTTTGAATGGTGCAACTTAAACTTAGTTCATCTTAACAAAGATAAAACCACCATAATAACCTTTACTAGAAAATTATTTCCCATCAATTATGAGTATAAAATAGATAACTTACCTATCTTTAAGACCCCTTTTGTGAAAGATATTGGAATCCTATTTGATTCTAAACTCTTTTTCTCATCTACATATAGATTCCCTTGTATCTCACTCAAGAAAAACTCTTGGACTTGTTATAAAATTCATTACCTTCAATACATCCAATCCAGATTCTATACTATCCCTCTACATAGCTCTGATTCGATCAAAACTTGAATATGGATCAATATTCTGGAATAGTATTACTAGTAGTGATAGTGAAAAACTTAATTCAATTCAAACCAAAGTATCTAAATATATAGCCCTTTCTGACAGAAGAAATATTCTAGATGAAATGTTTGTTCATAACTGTTATAACTATAAACTGTTTTGTCCCCACATTTTTGAAACTACTGATATAAAAGTTCCTTTTTTCAACAGTCACAAACTGCCATTTTTATATACCTTACATAAGACTCATGATATAATTTACAGATTAATTAATTACCAATTACAATAAATATGAGGAATTCCTAAAGACAACAAATAATAGAATATTCATAAAAAAAGTTTTTTCTTCAGCTTATCCTTAGATTCTCAAGTGTTAAATAAATAAAATAAATAAATAGTTAACAATAAATAAAAATTATGTATTAATAAAGATAATTTATTTTTCATGCCCATCCGGAGAATTTAACTTTTTGATTTTGACTTGTCTAATTTTGGTTTATTTCATCTCTTCCTTTAGAGAATGATTGTTTCATTAATCAATTATTTATTGTGTCCGTGTCTATTGTTTATTTTGTCCTTTGCATTTTGTTTTCATTTGTATCTTTTATTGTGAAATGTTATTTCTACTTCATTGTTTTCGTTTTTTTTTTTTTTTTTTTTATATATATCCCCGTGCACACCCTAGTACCCTCTTTATGATGTGTTGGTGTGCATGTCACAACTGTAATAAAGAAATAAATAAATAAATAAATAAATAAATAAATAATAGGTAGTGCCATGTAATTTTCGCGAAAAGATTTTCCAGACCAGCTGTGTGTTAAAACTCTGTAGCATTGTCTGTGTCTCGTGGTTGGCTCTGGGTTTATTCCAGGCGCATGTCTACTGTCGGCGCACCAATCACAGCCGTCCAAGTGCTGAAGGCAAACTCGTCCTGAATGGCCCGGGCCAGACAGGAGCGATGTCTTACTCTCGCAGACGGCCGCCAATCACAAGGGAGCAATCGCTGGCGCAGGCATACCTTGTTGCAGTCTGACGAGCGGGCAGATTGTTTCGCGAAAAATGCATGCCTAGGGACACCTGTATTTCGCGAATACATTTCGTGTCGAGGTATGTCACGAAACACTGTAGCTTTTTCCTTAGAGTAATGGCGAATCGTGTGCCTGCAGCAGTACGGTGACCACATTCCCATTGGCCCCGTCAAGTGCGGGAAAACAACACCTCTCGCCGACCACAGGAAACAACTACAAGAAAAAAAAACTACGGTGTTTTGCGATGTACCTAGACACGAAATGTGTTCGCGAAATACAGGTGTCCCTATGCATGCCCCTAATAATAGGTGATAATGTTACATGCCGTATGTGTGCTTATTTTTGGTTGCAGGTGACGGACGAACTGTTGAAAATCCCGGACTTCCCTCCGACGTGCAACGCCGTCCTGTGGGACTCCTCCCCGCCCGACAGGAACGTGCTCGTAGCGTTCGACAAGTCCAGGATCATCACGTACATATACGTGAAGGAGTCCATTAACGGTGAGCTTTGGCTGGCCTACGCGAGCCGGCCTTAAACTAGGCGTAGACAGGTCGCAAAAGACACTTAAAGACGCAAAAAAAGAAAAATGGGGCGTGGCTGCGTCATGGACACGGCCCTGTGTTGTACGTGAATACGTGTACGTAACAGGTAATATTTTATATATAAATTTAAAATACGCTATTTTTTTTTTCACACCATATAGATTCACTGTAACTATTTTAAACTAATGTTTTACGTATGCGATCGATAGATATTGACGAGAGCTGACGATTGAAACCCGAACGAACGTCGTAGCTTCTCCGAGTCAAAAGTTATGCTAAAAGGAAATCTCAAAACGCAGCCAAAATGAACTCAAAATGGCGGCGCTTTCCCCCCTCCACCGCGCGCGATGCGTCACAGTCTTCACTTAGCGTAACGAATTCTTTGATCCTTTTAGCTATCCAGTGATGTGACTAGATTTTGGATGTAGATGATATATATGTAGCTGCAACACCAAACATGTATCCCCCGATTTTGTTATCATTCGTTTTCTTGTATTGCCTCCCACTATGGAAGCAATTTTAAAGACGTATCCACGTTGAGAGCAACAAAACTCAAGAACTGGTCATGAAAGCCACACTCATGTAGCAAAGGATGGTTAATACAAATATCTCAGGTTACCAAAAAAAAAAAAAAAAAAAAAGTTAAAATTATATGTTCTTCCAAAATGATGGTATGTCTTTTGGTAAGTATGTAGCTTTCTATACCTTTGCTTTATTCTTTCTGTTTTTAAATCCTTTGAATCGCCTGCAATTTTCCTTGGAGGATATATTTTTTTTTTCTGTGTTAGTATTTACTAAATAAAAAAATTTTTTAACTCTGTTTGAATTTGATTTAGAGATTATATAGAAATTGTGATTACGTTTTTTTTTTTTTTACTTTGAAGTTTTTGGTAAGTACAAACCTCGTTATCGCGAAGTGACTGAATTCTTGTCTTGTCAGGTTCAATGTGTTGTATCGTTCGGGGTGGGGCTGGGACGGCGGGGGGTTTCTGTCGCATTGCAGGCGTGGGCCTGGAGACGGTGGGGGAGACGAGGCTGACCCCGGGACACGAGCCGGTGCTGCTGTGCGGGGGCCGGCTGGCGGCGGAGACCCCCGGCGGGAGGCTGTCCCAGCTGGCGCTGTCCACGCACGAGGAGGCGTCTCCGCCCTCCGCCGCCGTCCAGGAAGAGACGCTGGGCCGCCAGCTCGGGCTCCGCAAGTGCGTCTCGTCTCGGCCCTCGGGCCGGGAGTCCTTCGGAACGGAAATGTGTAACCGCGGTGCTGCCACCTGTGGCGGACGGGGACCGGCCGAAAGTTCGATAAAGCTCGGTGCTCCGCAAGTGCGTCTCGCCCCGGAGACATCCACCGTGTAGCGTCTCGGCTCGACGTAGGATTTTTATGTCACAGAAAACATCTGGAACGGTACTCCACAACTCACGTGCACAGAGTGTAAAGCAAAACACGGATGTGGATGGTCGAAACATTGTTGGAAATTGTTCACCTTTTTATCTTAAACAACGGGCCAAATATTCATTGCATATGCTGAAGAAAAAAAAATGTTACACCGTGTGCAGCATTTTTGGTTTACAATTCAAGAAATTAATGTAACTCATTTCACGCCATCACAAATTTTCTGGTATGAATACACATCTCATTGTGATTTTTATGATTTGGAGATACGCGGCTGTTACACGTGCTCGATTGTTGTACGTGGACAGTACGTAGAGAATCGTACCGAATGTAATCAAGTCGGTAAACACCAATAAATCAGACAAAAAGTGCAAGACAGTGAGCGGTCATGCAGGCAGAGAGTCGAGACTGTACAAGTTGACACACGCAAGCAATGTGTAACCGCGGTGCTGCCATCTGTGGCGGACGGGGACGGACGAAAGTTCAACAAAGCCGAAGAGAAACTTCAGCAGTGTTAACGTAAAGACCGGAAAAAATTCGCGCTCTCGATGACCTCCGGGATAGACTCCACAGTCTCCAACACACTCAAGGCAAATGCCACCTCCCCATTGGCTACTGACTCGTGAAAGACACGTGTCAACTGGGGGACGCTCGCGATTCGATACTTTTTTTTGGTCGAAGGTTTTTCCCCATCGGCTCAAAATCCTTCAGATAAACTGTAAGCTGATTGCAGAAGCAATGTAAAGGTACAGTTTTTTGGATTCTAGTAAATCGTGAAATGAATACACAATTTTTTCCGGTCTCTAGTGTTAACAGTTTCGTGAATTTTAACAATATGGAAAGTACTTTAGTAAAAATTCCGTGTCAAAAATCGGGTTCAAAATCCGGGGTTTAGTGTGTGTGTGTGTGTGTGTGTGTGTATATATATATATATTTTTTTTTAAGTTTTCGTCATGTAGTTTAAAATTTCAGTCTGCTAATCAAAAGAGTCTATAGTTGACGTAGCTGCTCCGGGCAGTGAATTCTAACAGCGTTTTTTGCGGGAACTACGCGTGATTCGCGTCCGGAAGTGTAGTTGATATACAATTTGCTTTTATTTATCATGCTCGGCATTATTTTGACGAATTACATGTAAAATTTTGTGTCCGAGTTTCTTATTATAAGTGTATTTGGAACATAAGAACGCATATATTTGCTCGTTACCAAGGTTGGATGTTACACATTACTTACGAGTACTGAAAGATACGCTCAATTTTTTTTTTTCCCAGGGGATTCCAGCTGTTGATTTTGACTGCCAGGTTGCAGCACTGTGTTGTCTGCTTTTTTAGCTCACTCAGAGTTTTTCGTTGCTGTCGGTTTTCATAGTTTTTTTTATAACGGGTTACACGTAACATTTCTTCGTCGTACATTTCCGTATTGAT
Source organism: Bacillus rossius redtenbacheri (assembly GCF_032445375.1). Taxonomy (NCBI): domain Eukaryota; kingdom Metazoa; phylum Arthropoda; class Insecta; order Phasmatodea; family Bacillidae; genus Bacillus; species Bacillus rossius. The sequence goes on from NC_086345.1 coordinate 23,231,807, forward strand.
TTTTTTTTTAAGACCTACATGTAACTTAGTATAAATATCGTTGCAGGGTTCCCACAGACAGAAAATCCAAAAAAGCTCACGACATTGAAAATATGTGTTTAAAAAATGGAAAACATAGGGAATTCTCCAAAATATTAAAAACCCAACTGGTTTATATTTATATTTAGTAATGATTGTACAAAAAATTTGTGTTGTTTAACATAAACAGTGTTAAAAGTACTTCTTAATAGGTACATGCATAAGATTTCGTAATTTTTAACTTTGGTTAAAGTTGCATGTATTAAGTGCATTATCAACCAATTTTACTATCTGTTTCACAAAGTTAATTTTGCTTATACATTTTTGTGCAAATTGTGGGCGAAAATAAATAACTTATTTGATGTCCAGCATTAAAAATACAATATTTTGTGATCGTAGAATGACGAAGTAGCTTGGCTTCAGGGTTGTAGCCGTGTCCTTGGCAGATAATTCACAGACGTTTCAGTCGACATTGCAGTCTCCATCATCAGGGAGCAGTTACCTACTAAGTAGGTAACTGGTAGTTAACTGCTCTCTGATAATGGCAACTGCAACGTGGACCAAAACGTCGGTGAATTATACGCCAAGGAAAGCTACTTCAGACAATGGCCAGTGAAAGCCTTGCGAAAATTATCGTGGAATTATGTTTTGACTATGGTTTTACTGTGCTGTGAACTTATATTTTTGTGTAAATTTTATTTTCAAGTTGGTTTTTTTTTTTACCCCCCAGGTTTGATGAGGCATGGAAGACGTGTCAAGTTCTGAATATCAAAGAATGCTGGAACCAGTTGGCCGAGGCAACGCTTAGAAATCTGGATATTGAGTTAGGTATTAACATTAAAATAATTCCTCGTAATTCCTTTTGTCTAGTAAAAATTTTGTATATACATTGTGTAGACCTACAGTTAGGTGATTTAATTTTTTTTCCTGCACCTTTTTGCTATATCTTCACAAAATCTCACTATATATTTCATCTGTAAAGTTGAAGGTTTTTTATATACTCTAAAATGAAAAACTAATATAAAATGTTAATTTTTTTTGCAAGGTCGTGAGATTATTATTATTATATACGTACTTTAAAGGGTAACACTAGGTATAGCAAAATTTTACCTTTGTCTGTGAATAAGATGATTATTTTACATACTATGTATTGTAACTTCTCAGGTTGTTTTTTATGAATTGTTTAATTTAATTGACTTTATCAAATAATTTTACACTATCCCTTATAAAATGTTGGTAGAGTTGGCTTATTACTTCATTTAAGTCATAGATACATATGCAGTGAATTATTCAGATTACTATATTAAAAGGTACTGTCAAATATTTTTGCTATAGCATATTTTTGTATTTTAAATTTTATTTCATCATATGTAAAGTAAGCTTACTATAAGTTTTAACTAGTAGATGAAATAATATTTGGAATTCATATTAATTTCGTAAATTTTTCAAGCATTCCATTTATACCTTGATTTGGCTACAAGATTTTATATTCTTGAATAATATTTTTCAAATACATAATAGCGCAATTGCCCAAGAACAAGTACTGTGCAGGGTTTATTAATTAGTAAATTATCTGAATTTTAACTGTCAGTTTTATAGTGCACGGAGTGATTTTTTTTTTTTTTTTCCAACTGAGCTGAATACAATAATTCTTATTTTGTTGTGTTGAAGTAAAGTATGTGTTTATAATAGCAAATTTGTTATTAATTCTGGTTCTTGCCCAGCCATACGAGTATACCGCCACATCGGGGACGTAGGAATGGTGTGGTCGCTGCAAGATATTCAGTACGTGGAAGACAAGAAACTCCTAACCGGGCACGTTGCCATGTTCCTGAAGGAATTCGAAAAGGCCCAGGTTATAAATAATTTTTTTACTGGTAAAAGTGAAACTTTATGCCCTGAATGGTCCTAGGTGCATGCTGTGTTGCTATTGGTTATCCAGTTTTTTTTTTTTAACACACACACACACACACAGATGCTTTTAAAGTTGTGCATCATTCTTGCTTCGTGAAGGTAACTTTTGAATAACTTAACAACAGAACTTATAAACTAACCATTTATGTATGTACATTTTGTCTAGCGGTCACGGAAAGTCACAAAAAAAAAGTTCCTGATGAAACAGTGTTGTAGGAAGTCAGTAAATTTTAATTCAAAGCAGCCTTTTATGTTGTAATAATTTGTAATAAAATAAGCATTTCTAAATAATAGGAACAGTAAAATTAAATCTCCAAGTAAGTTAATTGTGTGTTTGAAAAATGGACTAATGCTGTAATGTTAAAAATTAGTTACCTATTAATAACAGTTATAAAATCAAAAAAAAAAATTTTCAAAATTCTATCTTATTTAGTAAATCGATTTGGTACAGTATTTTATGGTCCTAAATGTCTACATGTTTTACATTTCTTGAGTTTAGTATATTAAATATTAAAGGTAATAAAATTTTAAGATTTGATAAAAAGAAATGCTGATTATATTGTGATTTCAGTTGCATTTTGTGTTATATGGTCTGTTGGCATGCATTTCAGTGTTGTTTCAGTTTTATCGCAGTTCGCCACGTACCGTATTTACGTGCATATGGGTTGCAGATTTTATGCCATTTTTTTTTGTTTTATAAAAAGTACTGCTACCCATATGCAAAAATTAACATTTTGGGTTAAAAAAAAAATTAACATTGCACTGTTGTGGTTGACTATATGCTTAAATAACTAGCCTGTGTTTGTTTTTTTGACGTGACAATGTCTAATAAATCGATGAACGCCGGCTGCATGCACGAAAAAGGATGACTCATTGTCCCGTTACGCACATAGTACGCTTGCGCCGCATCTATCTCTATTCCACTCGATTCGAACAACCATCGTTTTGACTTTTTCGAGGCACATTAAACTTGAAGCACTCCCATTCGTTTCCTACTTTACCTATCATCGTCCTATCCTTAACAGAATAACACAGATTGGAAGAAGTTAAATAGCAGACATGTATAAACATGATAGTTAAAATAATCTCTTCGTTTAAATTGGAAGAAGTTAAATAGCAAACATGTATAAACGTTATAGTTAAAATAATCTGTTCGTTAAAGTAATAAACATATTTGAATTAATGAGTGCAATTAAAAGTAAATTTATCAATTAAATTGTAGATTTCATTTCACTCTTTCTTTGTATCCATACAAAATAGTGATGATTCATTAAAAAAGATTCATTTTTTTTTAAAAAAAGTCACAATTAAATTTAAATTGTTTAGTTAAAATATGTTCGCAGTGAGTGTAAAACATCATGATCCGCGCCGTTAAGCTAATACGTCTGCCGCTTATCACGCGGCTGCTCGGCCGGTGCCGTCATGTGACGTGGCAGTCTGTCCCCGGGCTGGCATTTGGCAAGACGGAGACTCTTGAAAATAAACCAGCCAGAGAGAGAAAGAGAGGAAGGGCGTGCGTATGTTTGTGTTTTGAGGGCGTGTGCGCGTGTGTCGCCACGCAACAGTGTTTTATGTTTCTCCCTCCCTCTCTCGTCGTCGTGAACTGGCACCGTGTACAATCATCGCATGCATCTCGACAGGTTTTTGTCGTGACGCAATCGCGTCCGAACATTGTTTTTCGCACGAGATTTCCTACGCTTTAGTACTGCGACATTCCATTCGTGACGAAACTGATGTAATGGGCGGGCTTGTTTTTACCGAAAGAACTGACCAAAAAAAAATTGACAAGGAAAGATCCTGCTGTCTTTTCTCTCTTGGGGAAGACGGGAAGGGAAACATGGGTATAAAAAAGTAGCATTTCTTTTCCTTTGTGTTTTTTTTTTTTTTTTGAGATAGGGCTGAAGGGTTATGGGGAGGAAGAGGGGAAAGACGGACAACAGTAAGCTGAGACGCGGACCGTTAAGACTTAACTTGTATTCTACCGGAGACAGTTATGTGGCATGACTCATATCCGAAGGTGACCAGTTAAGATTTTTTTTTTTTCCCTAAATTTTGAGGGTGTGACCCGGGGACGCACCACAACGCCGAAATACACTAACGCCGAAAAATGTCATTGCAGGACTGCCACAAAGGTTAGGTTAGGTTAGGTTAGACTAGGTTAGGCTAGGCTAGCCTAGGATAGGTTAGGTTATATTACGCTAGGTTAGGTTAGGTTTAGGTTGGTTAAGGTTAGGTTTGATTGTGGTATTTCGGCGTTAAGGCACATTTAAGAAACACACACAAATTCAATCAGTTGTTATTTCGGGCGTTGTGGTACACAGCAGTTCTCTAGCTGTCTATGAGTTGTGGTCAATTTTGACTTTCGGCGTTGTGGTAACGACCCGTGTGACCCGTACTAAGGGGTGACTCTTCTGCTGGTGAGTGCATGTCGACCCCGGACGTGAGGTGTACGTCGAAAAGGGAAACGTCTCGAGGACCGCCGGAGGAACGTGTGAGGTGGTGTGGTGTCTGTCGCCCAGGAGTGGTACCTGGCGTCCGGCCGGCCGGCGGCGGCCCTGGAGATGAGGCGGGACCTGCTCCAGTGGGACCAGGCGCTCCAGCTCGCCGCGAGACTCGCCCCGGAGGAGACACCGTACATCGCCCGCGAGTACGCGCAGCAGCTGGAGTTCGTGTGAGTGCCCCCTCTCCTCTCCCGCCTCCTCCGTGCCGTCTTTGAATATACATACTGTATAGAAGTCGCGAGTGGATAGGATTTACTCTACGATTTTTCAGAAGCGTATGATGAGCAGCTAGGGAACTTCACCGCTGCAGTGCGCTGCCGTAACGCCCTGTATCGTCTTAGGTTGTTATTTACACGTTAGAGCGCAGCACTTTCGCCTGCTGTCATTCCCCCGCTCACCCCCCCACCTATCATTCACTGCAGCTGACGGTCGTTCAGCGGGAGGGGGAAGGGGTGTTTGAAGAGTTTGACACTTGTCCGCTAGGGACCACCACAAGTCGATGCCCTAGAGATGGTGGCGATTGCGGCGGTGAATTAACCAACTACCTCAAAAACCGTATTAGAAATTTTAACCTGGGCTGGCGACTTCTATACAGTATATACAGTGAAACCTCGTTAATAAAATACCGGTTATTTCAAAGTTCGCGTTTATTCGAACACTTTTAATTCCCCTTCAGACTGGGATAGCATATTTAATGTCAATCAATACGGTTAATACGAAATATTCGTTATTATGTATTACGAAGTAACCTCACGTCCGCTCACGTAGTGTACTATTGTTTTATTATCGGATAAACCGAATGAAATTTTATATCAAGAATCGCACACTTTAATCACGTGCACGCAACTTCACTATAATTCTGTTAACGGCAAATAATTTGTACGGTAAATGGTCTACAGTCAAACCTCTATCTATCGAACTCGCATGTATCGATTGTCCGTGTTTATCGTATACTTTCTACGGTCCCGGCAAAATTGCCATACAACTAAGGTTAAAAAAGTCCGCTTGTACTGATGTTCGAATTATCGTTTTGTCCGCATTGATTGTACAAAATATGTGGTCCCGTCACTATAAATTATAATAGATGATCGTTTAACCATAAAGATTTTGCAGAAATAACCATTTCTTAGAAAGAATCCGTCATAAAAACAGTAACGATAGTATACAGTAGTAAAAATCAACTTAAATCTGCAGCCAAGTAATGGAGCATGTAAATATGAAGAAAAGACAAATGAACAACAACTTACGAAGAAATTGGATGATGTACCATAACTACAGTACAAACCCCATTGTTATCCTAAGATAATTACCATAAAAAGAACTAAAGATTCTTTGTCGATACCATAATTACTACAGAAGCACGATAGCTACCACATTTGCACTACAGTTACTGTAACAACCGAGATATATATTTACCGTGACGGTAATGTATTTATTTATGACATATTAAAAATAAAGAACATTATTGAAAAATAGGATGTTAAATTTTTATATGTACGTTTGGCACATGTTGCGAAGAAATAATGCGATCTGAAAAAATGCAGTACTACTACGTAAAGCGAAAAGGGTAATCGTGGATTTTTAGGTTATGGCAGTCTCTCTCGTTTTTCAGTAATATCGGCCGAAAATTAACAAGCGTATCGAAAGTCGGCAGAAATGCCGATTCAACTAAATATTGGCAAAATCGGCTTCTTCAGTACAGCTCTACATTTGATGACATGAGTAAACATATTTCAGACTTCAGGATATTGAAAAAGACTAATTTCCATGTAGATTTATTGTGCGTATGTTTTTTTTTTGCAAGTGTAAATTGAATTAAGTAAAATACTTCCATTTTTATTTATTTTTCAACTGATTTAACTTTAATGACAAGTAACTGATATATTTCTGACACTAATTTTGAGGCTGAAATATTTTTTAAAAATTCTTAGAGTGAAGTCCACTTCAGCATGGTCTTGGAAAATGTTCTGGCTGCTAATGATGTAGACACTGATGTCTTGTCTTCCTTCGACAAACTTTGCAGTGCAGTAAAGGACATTTATGCAACTAAAACAGTGCAGAAAAAAATCAATGAATTTTTCAAGCCTCTTTAATTCTCTATTTGAATAATTTTCGAGTAAAAAATCAATACTTGATTTTGTCGATTATTATTAATGTGAGCATATGCACCTGTTAATACAAACCTCGTTAATACAAACTGCAAAATTTTAGGTCCCTTCAGGTTTGTATTAAAGAGGTTTCACTGTATATATATTCAAAGGCGCCGTCGAGGCTATGTCTCCTAATGGAAAAAAATGAGGATGGAATGGGAATTTTGTCAATACGTACTTCTTTTTTTATTCCTGTAGGGTTGTTTGATCCAGTTTGATGTAAGGAAATAATGAGTGAATTATAACTATATTGCTAAAATTTATAAATGGTATTATGAAACGTGAAGTGAAAAAAAAAAAACAATTTGATGTTGCGTTGTCTACTGCGAACCCACCTCATACTCATTGTGCTATTGGTACTGCCCCCTGACTTTAATTAACTTTAAGTAGAGTCGCGTGACCTTGTCCTATTGTGCGCTTGCGCAGTGGTGTAGCCAGGGGTGGGGGGGGGGGGTGCGTTAGGGATCTAACCCTCCCTCCCCCCTTCCCCCCCCCCCCCCCGGTAGCCACAACTTTTTTCCAAAAGTGTGAGGATCGCCGCGTGTGTGTGTATAGAATTGAGACGACGACATGGTGTCATGTAACTCTTCAAGCTGAAGCTAATTGTTTCCAAGAATAGGCCAGTTCTGCCGAAACCCAACCCTTTTTAATCCTTTTTTTTTTTTTTTTTGTATTGTCGATCTTTGAGCGTGATTTATGATTTTGAGTGGATGTGGACATGGCACTTGGATAGATTATAATATCTTTAATTAATTTCTTACTTCATCACTTAAATCAATTTTTTATTAAAAACTTAATAATATTTTTACCATTACAATATTTAAAGTTAAGTACCGAAAACTGCTCAAATAGCACTATTTTACACATTAAATAGCTTTAATAAGGGAGGGAGGGACCATGCTTCTTAGCCCCCACCCCCCATACACAAATCCTGGCTTACGCGACTGCGCTTGCGGACAGCGGCAGTCCTGTGAGAGCGGAGGTGATCTCGACAAGGACACAGGCACAGCTGGGCTGTTTGTCGGGTTCCTGCAGGGCGGTTGGGGGAGAGGGGATCTGTGTAAGTGCAGTGTTAGAAGAGTAACCCTCTGGGTCTCCTAGGAAGGGAAGTTTTATCGTGCATCCGGTACATACCCTGTTTTATCGCATAATCGTCGCACCGATATTTTAGGGCGTCGAAATTTGGATGAAAAAAAACAATCTCTCGCGTAAACATCGCATGATGTTTATTGGTCCCGCTATCACCCTTTTTTATCGCATAATCGTCGCACGCGCGTAATCGTCACACCCGCGTAATCGTCGCACCCATATTTTAGGCCGTCAAAATTGGGATAAAAAAACTTTCTCGCTCAAACTCGCGTGATGTTTTTGGTCCCACTAGTAGATGCCGAGTGCTTTGTGTAGTTATCTTTTCTGTATAAAACGATGTATTTTAAAGTATAAATCTAATATTTATTCATTCATTACCACTTACTTACTTAATTAACGGAAAAATACGAAGTTGTCTGACGTCTAAATTTTCTTATAAAGACGTTTTTAACGTTATTTCCTTTATCTGATAGACTGCGTGGCCGCGGTGTAGGTATCTTTTCCGTATAAAACTATGTATTTTAAAGTATAAATCTAATGTTTATTCGGACATTACCACTTATTATTTAATTAATGGAAATACGAAGTTGTCTGACGTGTAAATTTTCTTTTAAAGGCGTTTTTAAATGTTGTAACCTTTATCTGTTCGTTTGCGTTGCCGCGGTGTACCACTTACGAAAATGTAGCCAGCGCTGGTTGGCAAAATTCATGTTTGGTTATGTTGCTTCCCGTATAGAGCGCGCACACGTAGTCGAATATCGATATCTTGCCAATTGCATGCAACGCACGCTCTCTGTCGAATGCCAAGTTAACTACATTTGATGGCCCGCGCTCCTTCGTGGGAACTGTATGTACTACGACGATAGTTACACGTTCATTCGGGTCACAGATTTTGTTGAAGAAAGGTTTTTGTTGCATGACTTATTAATTTAAATTGTTTGGCATGATCATTTATACTTCACTTTTAAATAAACGTGCTTTCCATGAATGGGTTTTGTTTTTATGAATAACTTTACCTAACAAAAAAAATTTATTTCCGCATAAACGTTGTACCCCTACTTTTAAAACTTGATTTTAGTATAAAATGTGCAACTATTATGCGATAAAACTCAGTACTACTGAGCATATTTAACTATGGTACTGTCCCAACTGTAAATAAAGCCACGTGACCTAGTCTAATTGTGAGCGTGTGTGCTTGTGGAAGTGACAGTCCTACGAGAGGGGAGATGACAATGATGCCCCCCTCCCCTCCTTTCCCATCAGCAAATACTTTCTATAAACCTTTAAGAACTAAAAAAAAAACTGGATTAAAAACAAAACATAATCTATTCACTCCTGTCTGTACCTGACCTTAGAAGTTGATTCGATCATTTTTTTTTTTAATTTATTATTTTACATTTTTTAATCTGTCGTACTGGGTGCTTTTTTTTTAACATAAGTTATATTTAAAAAATCGGGTAAAATATTTCAAAGATGAATTTTCGATTTGTCAGGTACACTTTATAAAACTCTTTAAGGTACCGTTAGTGTTCAGAACTGTTAGGATACCCAGTACTGATATTTGATGTGAAACGTATACAAGCGTTTAGTATGTACAAATGCTAAAAGCAGCTTTTTTTTTTTCTTTTAGCTCTCCTTAGGTAAAAAAAAAATTTTGCTTTAAATAAAATACGTTCACCGACAAAGTTTAAAATACACAAGAATGCTGATAGTTAAATTGTGGTCTTCACCAATAAATTCATTAAAAAAAAATGTTTTAACTACATTTTTTTTTAAAAATTGTGGCCAACAATTTTAAATTTGGTTGTGGTAAGAGGTATGTGTAGTGTTATCAGGTTACCGGTAGGGATGTGCGAGTACCCGATATTTTCGGGTACGGTTCGAATCCACAATTACACAAACCCAGAATCGTTGAACGTACATGGATTCGAACAGTATTACGAATATTCACAAAGGTTATAAATTAATTTAATACGGCTCAAAAATACTAGCAGTGAAAAATAAAATTAGGCTACTATTATGCGTAAGTATTTATAAGAAAAAAACGTCTTGGCTATTTATTGGAGAAAAAATGGTTTCGTTTGCTGAAACTTTTATAAAACTGAGATTTCCCTGTGGCGTGCAGTTTATTACAATTGAATTGGAGAATCAAATATGTTTTGGTTTTCATATTTTAAAGTGTTTATTATTAATTAAGTTTACATAATTATAAACATTTCAATCTCAGTGTAATAAATAATTGCCAGTAGTTACAGTTAGAAAAAAGAGAACACATTATTTTTAAATTTATCAGTTATTTTTAATTATTCTGTGCTTGATATTCGGAATCAGATTCATATCTCAAATATTGCCAGGGATTCGAATCAGATTCGAACCGAACTGAAAAATCAAGGATTCGCACATCCCTAGTTACCGGTATCGGAAAAGCGGGCAGAGGAACAGCCCTGTTATTTTTTTCAATATTCGGTGCTGCCTGCATAACTGTGGAGGTGCTCCGTGCCAGCGATCTGTGGGATCGAAGCCTGGGTCGGCGACTGCCTGCGCAGGGGAAACTACGCGGAGGCGCTGGGCCACTACGAGCAGGGTCTCCTGGCGCTCCGCCCCGGGGGCGGCGCGGTGGACGGGGGGACGCACGTGGCCCAGTGCCGCGCGGGTGTCGCCCGCACGGCCATACGCTGCGGGGACGTGCGTCGCGGCGTCGCGCTGGCCTCCGACGCCGGCGCCGGCCGCCAGCTCAGGAGGGAGTGCGCCGAAATCCTGGAGGGCATGAAGGTCTGTCTTGCGTCGGTTCACTGGATGAGTGAGCAAGCGAGTGAACTAGTCAGTTAGGGAGAGGGTGAGAGTGAGTCAGGGAGATATAAAGCAAGTAAAGGAGTGTGAGAGTAAGCGAGCAAGTCTGTGAGTGAGAGAGTACGTGGTGTAAACTTATGAGTGAGCATGTCTGAGTGATCTAGTGAGTGAGTGAGTGTGAATGGTGTAAACATATGAGTTAGCAAGTGTGTGAGCATTTCTGTGAGTGATCTAGCTAGTGAGCGAGTGTGAGTGGTGTAAACGTATGAGTAAGCAATTGTGTGAGCATGTCTGTGAGAGATCTGGTGAGTGAGCGAGAGTGAATTAGGGTGAGAGTGAGTTAAGGAGAGAGTGAGAGTGGATGCAAACTAGGGGTGTGCAGGAAAGGAAATTCAGCTTGGGGAAAAATTCAGTAGGGAAAATCAGATTTTACTAGAGAAATCGGGATACATCAGGAAAAAAATTATAAGCTATAGGCTATAGAGCATGAAAGCAAACTTATAATTTTTGTAATATTTTTACCACAACAACATTAAGTTCTAAAAAAAATACCACACTGGTGAGTCACAAATTTCATGAACTAAACCTAAAGAAACTAAACAATATACATGACATTCTTAACATTTATGAGTTGCACTATCTTTCAAGGATATGTTTGTGATCTCTTTGGCAAACAGGCTTTTAATATAATTTTCTGTTTTCATGCAAGAAAACCAGTTCTTCTATATGTTGGGTG